>NW_006293313.1:717188-728339 GCF_000327345.1 Myotis davidii | reverse complement strand
GAAAGAGTGAAAAATATAAATGATTCAATTGCATAGATTAATATGTCTTTTCAGCATCTGTGCAAGGAAATGAGAAGGAATTAGACAACATTGGGCTTACACACTGAACTGTGTAAGTTCACTGGCTGTTCAAGTTAGAGCTGCCAACTTGAGGTTCTGAAATGATTTTATAAACATCCTGTCAATCTTATTTAAAAAACTTGGTGATTGTTATTGATATTGCTTTGAATTCATAGATTAATTTCAAGAGGATTGACATCATAATAATATTAAATTTGTATATCTATGAATATGGCATATGTCCCCATTTATTTAGCTCTTCAGATTTAGCAGTGTTTATAGTTTTATATGTATAGGTCAATCGTTTCCAATGCTTGGAAAGCTATTGTAAATGTTACTGTTTTCTTAATTTTATTTTCCAAATTTAATTGTTACTATCTAGAATTGAAATTAAATTTTAATTATTCTTATATTCTGTGACCTTGCTAAATTTACGTATTAGTTATAATAGATTGACAATTTCTCAAGATTTTCTATGCATGTGATTATATCATCTGTGAAAAAACAGTCTTATATCTTCCTGTTGGATATGTTTGTCTTTATTTATTTTTCTTGCCTTAGTCAGCTGGGTGGGATCTTCAGTAAAATGTTAAGATGAGTGGTAAAGTGGATATCTTTCCTTGTCAGCTCCAGAAATCTGTATTGAAGTTTTGGCCAAATCATAAGCTGCATATGCTAAGGGCAAGATTCTATAAGGTTGGGCACAGGACAACTAGTGGGGAAAGAACAACTACTGAGAAGCTATGAGCTAAATAACTCCCATAACTCACACAGGGTAGAAAACATATAAGATTTGACAAAAAGCAATGGAAAGACCTCTAGAACAGAATGAGAATCAAATAAAGACCCAATAAATGCTAAGCTAATTAGTTGGTGACCTGCTCTCCCCACCACAAGGAACAGTTGGAACTGTCCTCATATACTCGTCCCCCATGGTGCCTTTTGACGCTTTATTTTCCTTTCAAGGTGCCATCTAATGTTACTTTAATCAGATGTTACACCTTGGGGGTTAGGAAGTCCTCTCTCACACTCTGTAACATCCTACACCCTTCTATATAATTATCCCCACTCCCAGTCCATTAACTGAGGGAAATGCTTAAATGCCTTTCTTAATATGAGGGGCACAACCCCACATCAGGAGGATAGCTTGATATAGACATATGTAGTTCTGAGAAATATGGGTAGAAATTTTAGAAATTCAGAAAGGAAAATCGGAAACAGAAAGAAATATCTGATAATAAGAATCACTAGATTTGGGAGACGTGTCTCAGAGAGAGTAGTAAGAGCATTACTGTAATTAAAGGTTAACTTTGTTCTTAGAAGTCTTAGAATACTCATCATAGGGAATACTTCTTTGGACAGAGCAATAGAGAAGGTGACTTCATGCTTTTTCTCAGTTTTGGAAAACACTGCATTACTAGAGTTTTAAAAAATAACAAAGAAAAAAAACCCCAAAGGCAAATTTTGAGTTTTTTGCCTTGCCAAGAATAACAGGAAGACACTTATGCTGTCACTCACAGCATAAAAATACAGCAAACTGCTATTCAAATCCATCATCTGCCTTTGATGCCAACTTTTGCCAGCCATACAGAGTCTGTCTGCCTTTTTTTTTTTTTTTAATTCTCTTTGAACTATTTGGAAAGTAATTTATTCTGAGAACTTTGGACTGATGCTGACGCTCAGTTATGTGCTTGCGTCTCCCGATGCATTCTGTAGGAATTGCATTAGCACACATAAAAGGAGTTCTAGGTTGGGCCAGCCTTCCTGGCTCTATCCAATTAGGGTGTAAGCAATGCAGGACAAAGAGGCCTCACAAGGAGGCATTTTTCAGTCGACAGTATACGTGGTCTTTCTCTGCCATTTCATGCCTCACTGCAACATAGTGGACATATACACTGGTAGGGAGGTCAAGGTATAGTCTTCTAGGCTGGTGAATTTTTTAGAACTAGTCTTTAGCCAAAGTGTTTCTCATTTTGAGTTGCAGTCATCAAAATTGAATGGATTATAAGAAGTCAACAGATTAGTGAAATAGACTGAAATTGGAAGGACACAGAAATTGGTCCAAATAATTTGTCAAAAACAAAAGGGAATCTAAAGGAGGTAGTAATAGGAGCTGGACCACCAAGCCAAAAGATCAAAGATTCAGGAGATGAGGGCTGGACAAAGCTGGTCAAGTGAGTAAGTGGGGAAGTGGGAGAGGGGGATGCCTGGAGACAGTATTGGGAACAGAACTAGTACCTGTTATCTGGGGCTGGACTTTACGTTCTCACACTAATATGAAAGTGGATCAAGATTAGAGCAAGCGACACTATGCAGTTAAATTGAACTGAGCTGATCTGACCTGAACTAAATTGATATAATCCAAATAAACTGGATTAAAAAGAGTTATATTGGATTGCATAATTCCCCCTCTAGAAACAGATAATTTGATATATAGACACATACATGCAACTATAAAATTCAGATAATACAATGCTTTGTCTAAATTTATTTTTAAGTACTTCTGCTTAGAATGGACATTAAAAATTTTTAAGCCTTTCCTCTTCACCTTGGACCACAGGTAAGCCATCTCAGTGATGTAACAATTCATCTCCATATGCACCATATATGCTTGATGTAGAGTTTTCATTTTTTAAAACTTTCGTTCAGTTTTAGGTGTCATGGGGGATCTGCACTCCTGCATCTTTCTACCATCTTGACCTGGTAAAATGCTGCATAATGCTTCATAATAGAAAACAACTTTGTAAAAGTATGAACCCAAAGATGGGATGAGGCAAAAGGAGGAGATGGAAAGGGAAGTGGTAGAAATAATGAAACAGATTGTAAACTAAAATAACAGCATGGCAGAATTCATAAATAAATTAGAAAGGCCAAGGGAAGGAATAGGCATGGCAAAAAAACTGGATAATGGCATGGCAGGGGGCGGGGGAGACATTGAAATAATCACGGACAAGAGATTTGAGCAATTAGAGCAGAGCTGATAGTTACGACAGACAAATATAATCTAGCATTGAAGGCAGTTGGCATCCCTGAAATAAAGACCTCCTCCAAAGATCCACTACAGTAAAAAAAAAAAAATAATTCTGAAATGAAGAATGATTTACAACTTGATGGCACTTTGCATACATGAGAAACAGTGATACAAAATTAGTGTTGTCTAGAATCCTGCTTAAATTTCTGAATTAAAAAAATTACTTTTAAGGCAGTGATGGCGAACCTATGACGCGTGTCAGAGGTGACATGCGAACTCATTTTTTTGGTTGATTTTTCTTTGTTAAATGGCATTTAAATATATAAAATAAATACCAAAAATATAAGTCTTTGTTTTACGATGGTTGCAAATATCAAAAAATTTCTATATGTGACATGGCACCAGAGTTAAGTTAGGGTTTTTCAAAATGCTGACACGCCGAGCTCAAAAGGTTCGCCGTCACTGTTTTAAGGAATTGCTTTAGATATTTAGGCAGAAAAAATGAGTCACCAAAGGATGGGGGGGGGAGGGGGGACTTCCAGGAGATAAGGAAGCAATGTCTACGAAGTTCTATAGGAACAGATGTCAACCCTGGAATAGTTAACCCAGCCAAACTGCCATTCATAAAAATAGGAGAAAAGGCAGACACCTCATATGTGGAAAAAAAAAAGTGAAGGACTCAGTGAAGATATCTTGACTAAAATATTCAATAATAAAAACCAGTCAACTAAGCGAGTTTAAAAGAAGTTAGAAACCACCAGATTACAAAGTTGTGGTAAAATTAAAAACAAGCACTGGTGAGTGTTGAATCCATTGAAAAATAGAGCAACATTTAGCAGTTGCAGGAATTATGGTTGCAAAATACAATATAAGTGTTATAACCCTAAAACAAGTAAATATAATATAAGCAACACAAACATGAAGGTGGGAGGACTAAGGAAGTATAGCAGTGCCAATTGCTTCAATGTTGGTGGCAAAGAGAAAAAACTGTACTAAAATTAGAAATATGGTGTTTTTTTTAATGACGACACAAATAATTTTCTTCATATATTTCTTTTAAAGTTAGAGGGATTTTTAAAAAGTAGTAACACTGATACATAAGAAATCTTTATCTCACATTCAGCAATTTATTTCTCTTCTTCAAGTAAAATGTTGGACATTTTCTTTAAAATAGCAAAATAAGTATCATCTCAGTTTCTTTAAAAAATTAATTTCATCTGTCTTCCAATCTGATACTTTCTGTTGTCTTGTTTTCTAAGTCTTATTAATTTCTGTTCTATTTTAGAGTTAATTTTTTCTTGTACTTGCTTCCACATAAGTATGACATTAGCCAAATCTCACAAATACAAAATTTAGTATTTTCATCATTATTTAGTTATATATATATATATATATATATATTAGATCAGTCAGGTTGCTCAAAAGTAATATAAGGGATATGTTTTATTTATCATTTCTCCTGTAAACCATAGTTTTTTTTCAAACTTTAAAAACATTTTATATACCTGGCATATTTTAGTTATCTTTTTGTTATTGATATTTTAATTTATACTACTGTATGATTGAATACATTTTATATTCTTGAAAAAAATGTACATTTTCTAAATAGAGGGAAAAGGATCATCTGTATAGGTATAAAGATAGAAATATCTATATTGAACTAAACTTGATAATGTTTGGTCCAAATATCCTATATACTTGCTTCTTTTTGGTTTTCTTTGGTGAAGATGATCATTTGGGTTTTTACTTATATATTAGAAATTATGTTTTTTAGGCACATACACATTTGCGATTACTATTTCTTTTTGGTTGATTTCTCCTTATATTTTGTTGCATCACATTTTATTTGCATTACTTCTCTGGTTGATTTCTCCTTATATTGTTATGTTATATCACATTTTATGTACATTAATTCTATTTTTTTACTTTTAAAAATGTTTTTATTGATTTTAAAGAGAGAGGAAGGGAGAAAGATAGAGAGATAGAAACATTGATGAGAGAGAAGCATCCATCATCTCCCTCCTGCACACCTCCTACTGTGGATCAAGCCCACAACCTGGGGATGTGTCCTGACTGTGACCTCTTGGTTCATGGGTCAATGCTCAACCCCTGAGCAAGACTGGCTGGGCTGTGCTTAATTCTCTTGTTCCAAATACTGTTATCAGGTATTACCATTACAAAATAAGCCTTCTTTTGGTTAGAACTTATATGCTCTATCTTTTTTTCATAACTTCATTTTCAACTTGAGTAATTTTATTTCAGTTGGGTATCTTGTAAGTAGCATGTAGCAGAATGTTATTCCTCTATGTTATCCAAACTGCTAATTTCTGTCTTTTAATAGTTGCTTTCATTTCATTCACATTTATTTTAATTATTAAAATGTGGATTAAGATATGGATTTATTCCTCCAGTCTTATTTTGAGTTTTTCTGTATCTCTCTTTCTTTGTTCCATTTTTCCTTTATCTTTTTCTGTTGGATTAATAGAGTTTAATGTGTTTCCCTTTTCTTTCCTTCTTTAAGTTCAGAAACTAAGTAGTAGTTCTATCCCTTTAGTACTTACCCTAAACTTTCTATTGTTTTATCATGTATAATTAGCTCCAAGACTATTAATGGAAATATAGAATTAATCATTACTTGCATCTCCTCTTGAATTATAAGATGCTAACCTTCTTTTTTCCCCTATGGTCAGTAGATATATATATATATATATATATTTGCATCATCATGTATTCAAGAATGCATTGCATAAACACATATCCCATAATTTATATAACAGTTAGCCGCTGATGGGCATTAGGTTGTTCCAATATTTCAATATTATATGCTATGTTGCAATAATAATTCTTGTTCATATGATATAAAATTCTTTTTTTATTTAAATTTTTAGAATTGATTTTAGAGAGGAAGAGAGAGGGAGAGAAAGATAGAAACATCAATGATGAGAGAGAATCATTTATCAGCTGCCTCCTGCACATCCCTACTGGGGATCGACCTTGCAACTTGGGCATATGCCCTGACTGGGAATTGAACCATGACCTCCTGGATCATAGGTCAATGCTCAACTACTGAGCCACACCAGCTGGGCTGATATAAAATTATTGATTTATTTTTTGGCCTTCTTTTAACCTACAAAAATTAGTCATTAGTTTTCTTATGGTCACCGATTTATTGACTTGTTGGCATGGTTTATTAATTTCCATATCTACCATTGTTTCTTCTATTCCATTCCTTTCCCACAGGCTCCCTTTTCTTCTCAGCTTCCTCTAATATTTGCAGGACTTAGAGCAAGAACATACTAGTAAAAGGAGGCCTACTTACCTATGCCTCAGTATTTAACAGTTGTAAAAAATGCCTCCACATTATTAAATAAATGATGTTCTAGCCTCCTTCTTGACAAATATATTTTCCTAAAAAGCTAGAAGGCCAGGTTCAAATTTAGATTTCTTGGACTTCCAAGCCAGAAACTCATGGCTTGGGAAGAGTGGGCCCCTGGCCTTTACTCTTCAGCTTGCACCATCCTGTTTCACTCTGGCTTCAGGTCACACATTTAAAGGCCTTGGATACATGTTTATAGTGCCCCGCTCCCATACATCCAAGCCATATTCAGAATCCTTGCAAATAGCTACTTCCTGGTCACCTCTTGTGTCTAGGGCAGTGATGGCGAACCTATGACACGCGTGTCAGAGGTGACACGTGAACTCATTTTTTTGGGTTGGTTTTTCTTTGTTAAATGGCATTTAAATATATAAAGTAAATATCAAAAATATAAATCTTTGTTTTACTATGGTTGCAAATATCAAAACATTTCTATATGTGACACGGCACCAGAGTTAAGTTAAGGTTTTTCAAAATGCTGACACGCCGAGCTCAAAAGGTTCGCCATCACTGGTCTAGGGGTATGACCATTAGTGGTACCTCACACTCTTAGGACAACTGATTGGGGAAAGAGATCCATATAGGATCTGTAAGTAGGACCTGGAACTTTGGACGGCAAGTTCTGGGGTTCTGAGTATCAGAGCCAGGGTCTAGAAGGAGAGGCAGTTTCCAGGTAGGTACATCCCCTTAGCCCTGCATATTCTACCTTATGGGTAGAGGCACAGCAAAAACAGGGGAGAGAAGAAAGCTGTCGAGTGAGGCTCAGGAGCACTCCTGGTTCTCGTAGTGAGACTGTCACGAAGCACATTATCCTCTGATAGTTTTTTCAGTGAGAAACTGTGCATTACAAACTATGTGTTTTCCTTTCCCTCTTAAACAGTAGTTTAGCTGAGTAAAAAATTCCAGGTTGATGATGATTTTCCCTTAGCACTTTGAATATATTATGTCATTGCCTTCTGATATTTATTGTTCTGTTTAAGTCTGCTTTTAATCTCATAGTCATGTCTCCATAGGTAATCCCAATTTCACTACACACCTCAGTTTGAATGATGGTCATTAAATGTTAGCCCTGGATGCTGATGGGCAGTGGCTTCATCAATCATGGTCTGTGAATACTAGGAATGACCTTAGAAGTCATTTGTGGAGGAGAGAAATTAATATTTTCTTCTGCTGCGTCTCCATCCCCTGCTTATGCAAGTAGAGAAAAGAAGGGCCTGTCCAGCCTCAGAGCCCACGATGCTTTAGTTCGACTTAGCAAAGGAGCTCTCCGCCTGAAATACTGGTGTATGGTTTCCCTTTTGGCTATTTAGCCTTACTCAAATCTCTTTTTTAACGGAGAACTCTGAGTTAGGGGTATTGTGGAATTTGGACACTAAAACACCCTACTGAAATCCTTAATAGCATTAAATTCATCTCCTTAATTTGATAGAAGAGATGATACAACTTAAGCCCAGAGAGGTATAGTAACTTACCCAAGGTATAAAGTAGTTAGTGAAGTAGCAAAAAATAGAACTTAAATCTAATTTATAGCTCAGGAATATTTCCAGGATCCTATATTATGTTTTTAACTTCTCTATTTTCTTTTTGTAGAAAGTTTATATATATATATATTGATTTCAGAGAGGAAGGGAGATGGAGGGAGCGATAGAAAACATCATCAGTGATGAGAAAGAATCATTGATCGGCTGCTTCTTGCACACCCCACACTGGGGATTGAGCCTACAACCTAGGCATATGCCCTGACTGGGAATCGAACTGTGACCTCCTGGTTCATAGGTCGATGCTCAAACACTGAGCCACACCGGCCAGGCACTTCTCTATTTTCTTAATCTTCCTTCAACGACCAGAGTTCTCTGCACCACATTTTCTACTAATATCCTTAGCATATACTGCATTAATATAGAAAGATCAGAGGTTTTGGAGACAGAAAGAGCTGGATTTAAATTTGCTTCTTTCATTTACTAGCTCTGGCACTTAAAAATGTTCATCTCTTTGAGCCTCAATTTTTTATTCTATAAAGTAGGGATAAGAACATTCATTGCAAAGGGTCCTTATAAAACCCCTATGGCGCTCCTAGCACTGTGCCTGGCACATAGCAGGAACTAAATACATGTTATTACTATTTTTGTTGTTGTTGTTAGTGTCTTTCACTTTAATATACTGACTTTTCCCCACCCTGACATTCCTATTTTCTTGAGGGTGCTCTTACCTTTATCTCACATTTGTGCATCTATGCGTTTAATGAATTTAAATGGAATGTTCTCTGGGTAGAGATCCATCTCTCTTGCTGCTACGATAGCACTTAGTACATTGTGCATGAAGACTGAGAAGTGGTGACTGATATTATGAAGTGATAAATGAACAGTTGACAAATAAATCATAGACACTGTAATGCAGAATTAGTGCCTGTAGTTTGTTCATAACTCACTAGTCTGTTTCACAGACCCAGCATGTGAGTCATAGTCCCTGAATGCCGGGCTCAAGGACACGGAGACCCGCTTCCTCCTTGACCACATAATTTCAGAAGCCACTCATTTGTAAGATGCTCGGCCACGGCATAATCACTGTGTCTCGGTTCTCTTCCCCAACTTTCCATCATTTCCTTCCATGTTTCTCCATTGTTGCGACACCCTGTACTGTCTCTCACTTGACATTCCCAAGTGAATTCCTGTCTGATTTCTGGAAAGTTGGGGATGGAACTCGATTATGAAGGTGTAAGGGATTTTGTTACACTGGTATTTAAATCATCAGAGGGAAGAGAACATGGGATAGATGGCTGGTTTTCTTTATTTCAAGCCTGCCAAGTCCATCCATCCTGACAAAATAACAGTCTGACTGCAAAGGGAAAAAAATGTGTCACTCACCCTCATGATTCTTGGGAAACAGGAGAATATCTGCTTCTTGGACAGAACCCGTGAGATTCAATACAGATCCGCTAGTTCAGGAAGCCAGAGTTGAAGGATGGCGTTGGTAATAGGAGTCCCAGTCGGTGTAACACCAGGAACTTCAAGGGAGAAATGGGAATGAAACTGTTGTTTCCCAGATGATGATAATGTGGTTTCAGATTGTAAATACATGAGCATGAAATCCCTGAGCTTTGGTGTGTCAGAGGCAAGCCCTGAAGGACACTTTGAATGGTGCAGGAGAGAGTAGATAGCATGTGTGAATATCAACTTTCAACAAAGACAGACCTGAATTCCTCATGCCGTGTTGGCGTTCATTAACTGATTATCCCCAGTAAGTTATTTTCCTTACATACACTCCAGTTCGGTATCTACACATGAGAGATACTTAAAATCTCCTCCACGGGGTGTTTGTTTGTTTGTTTTAAGAATTAGAGAAGCTCATGTGTGTGAGTGGAACTTATTAAAGGCTCAGTAAATGGTAGCTTTCTTAGGTGGTGGCCAAGACACATCTGCTTGCTGAGCTGAATTAATCAAATGTTTATTAAACACCAACTCTGACCCGGGTACTTTGCATCAGACATTGTCTAGGCACAGAGACAAGCTTCTTTTTATACCTTCATAATGCTTATGGTCGGTATGCCTTGTCTTTTGACCATTTTGTTTTCATTTCCAAGCTACCATAAGAGCAGAGACCCTGTCTTATGTTAACGTATCCCCAATGTCTAGAAGAATGAATAAGCGCAACAAATATTCACGGTGGGTCTATTTGGACCAGGTACTGTTCTAGGTCTTTGGGATGTATCAGTGTACAAATCGGCCAGAAATCTCTGCCCTGGAGGAACTTACATTTTGGAGGCGTGAAGGTACTTAATAACTAAAAATTTGCAAAAAAAAATTTTTTTTAAAAAACTTGTGGATAGAAAATTTCCCTGAAGAACAGAGGAAATTTAGAACTACCTCTTCCATAGGTGGTGTGATATTGCTGTAAGCCACCATCACAGATACTGCATTTTGCAGGGTCACCAAGCCTTTTTATAGCTTTTATGAGAGTGACATGGGAGCTTGTGGTCCAAAAAGAATGTCTGGCTCCTTAGAGGAGATGGGTTTCATAGTGACGTGGCTTAGGAATCTTAGTCCCCCACCCATCAAATGGCTTCATCACTTCCCACCCTAGAAGACAGCACAGGAGCCAGCGTGGGACCCGGGAGGTTAAGCCAACTTGCTCTGCCTAGTAGGTGTGTGGTGTGCTGCCCTGCGAGGTCTCCTCTCCTCGTGGGCTGTGTGCTTCCTGCATCAAGGAAGCTGCCAGCATTCACAATTGGAACATAAACAGGCCAGCAGGTTCTGATTAATCCAAATTGGAACTATTCAAACAGTCACAAAAAGAGATCTTTTCCCCTGAAGGAATTTACATGTGAAGAGAGACTAAGATGGGAAATAAACATTTCTATAATGATTAAAGTTAATTGGCTTGAAAGGATGCCTCTGAAAGAAATGCTTTCTGGTTTTAGTTCCAATCTATTTCGGGACAAGCCTGTTTTTCATAAGATTGGTAACTGCAAACAGATACTGCCCTTTCATTGGAAACAGATGGGCCAGGACATAATTAAAGAAGTATGCACTGGCATCTCAAATAACTGCTTTCAATTACAGCATTTCAAGAGTATTAAGGGGAAATATTTTAAACAAGACCACTGCAAAAATAGATTTTGTCATTAACTTTGAAATAATATTTGACTTAAGGCTGAAATTTCCATGTGCCAGGTCTGGATCTCACAGGCTGATGCTGATTGGTGCAAGAGAAATTGAATCATTATGGTCCCATATCGTTGGGGGGT
>NW_006293313.1:701119-717133 GCF_000327345.1 Myotis davidii | reverse complement strand
AATGACAAAACTAGTTCAAAAAGAACACAAGAATTTATTTTGCACTTGAATTTCAGTTAGATTTCACAACCTTGGGGAGCTTTCACAGTGAAACCATTTCAGTGTTAAGTCCAAGGTTGTCCAGCACTAATCTGGTTGTCTGAGTATGTGTATAGGCAGTGAGTACAGGCCCACCTCCCACCATGCTTATATGCCCCGTAGCTCACATTGTACACATTTATGTGGAGATCTCAATGTAAATCCCAAAATTAGATAATGTGAAGTCAGCAGATCGCCTGGGCTGGCACACTTGTAAGTGGTGGTCAGCACATTGTACTCTTTCTCAGTAGATCATTTTAATGGAGATCATAATAATTAAAGATAGTTGTAGGGTGTTGTCTCATGTAACATATTGGAATGATACTTATTTCTCTCAATAAATATTTATTTCTTGAGCATCTAGCACATGGCACACACTGTACCAAGAGATAAAATGTTGAACAAAGACAGCTGCTTGCTTGCCCCCTAGAGCTTATGACCCAATGGTTGGTAGAGACAAGTAAACAATTACAATACAGGATGGTGAATACTATGGTGGCATAGAAATACTGAATGGGGTACTCTACCCAAGAAGTGGCTTCTTCCCATTACCTTAAACTTGGTTTTAGAAACAGAAGAGTAAAGCAACTGCACACTATAGCACCTTAGCAACTCAAACAAATATACTTTTTTGATGGACTAATGGTTCCTAATGACAATAGTAGCAATCAGGCTGATATAATATAATTTATTGATCACTCATGGGCATTAATGATGAATAAGTATGCATAAATTTGCTTTTGATTATATGTACACATACATGTGTGCACACAGAGAGAGACGTACACACACAAAAACACAGAGAACACGCTTGAGCCATACTACTTCTGACTCACCAGGCTTTGAGCTCTGTCCAGTGGTGATGGGTTAGGTGTGAGCTATGCCTACACTCACCTGCCTTTATATTAACGGTCTGCATTCTTGAGATGGGTGGACATAGGGTCCAGTACAAGTCAAAAGTAAAATACCAGTCCCCACATCTATTTCCTCAGCATATGGGTAGTGAGTGGAGAGTTGCAATTGAACTTTTAGACTATTCTTTAATGTTTTTGGAGTAATTAAGCCCTTAAAAAGTTTAATAATTTCTTTTAAGGTTATACTCAATATTCAAATTCTACCAATAATTAGCTTTTCCGCACTTTGGATATTCTTGTGTGTGGGGTTGGGTTGGGTTGGGGTAGGGTGTATATCCTTTATTACTTATGGGGAGTGATTGTAGGCAGTACCACAAATGTTAATGCCACTTGTTTATGAAAACACTATATAGAATTTTAGTAAATTCGACTAAAAGACTAAAATTTAAAGTTCCTGAATGCAAGGTCTGTGTTTCAGAATCTGGATAATTAGTCAAATGTTCCATTTATAACTCTCTTCTCCAAACCACTCCCAGCATCATCTAATAGCTTCCAAATTTCTTCTTGCCAAACTCTCTTCCTCTCAAAACATTGGATTTATATCCTGTGCTTACTTAAGTTTGTGAATGCTGGCACTTCGAATCATAGAATTTCTCTGCATTTTGGAAATCTAGCCTCCTCTGCCTGTGGGGACTAAACACAAATGGTCTCAAGGCACCTGCATGGAAAATGCATAATTGATTGGTGTCAGTGAACAATTTAAATCTATACCTAAGTCAGTATTACTTGTTCCATCAGTTCTCTCCTATTGATCTCAGAGAAGTCCACTTCTGCTGTACAGGATTCAAACGTGAGGTTATGACTAGATACCCAAGTGGAAATGTCCTGTCACAACACTTGGACTTGACTGAAGATTTACATCTAGAAAATAAAGTAATAATAATTAATACATAATGATAATGATAGCAACAGCTCGAATATTTACTGAACTAAAGATCAACAGGCACTGTGCTGAGTGCTTTTCTTGCTTTATCTCATTTAAACCCCACAGTCTCTGCGAGGTAATAATGATTATTAACCCCAGAGATACTAAGTCTCTTGCAGTTACTTAGCTGACATGGGATTGGACCTCTGGTCTTTCAGATGCCTTGCTTTTTACTACTTTGCGCACAGAGGTGTTAGTTGAAAGCATTGATTTAGGATAGTTTCTGAAAAGATTAGGGCATCTTTTCCATTTACTTACCTTTTCCACAGTAGTCTTAGTCTTCCTGTCTCCCAACTTTCCCTTGATAGAACTCCAGAACCACATAACAGCTTCTGAATGTAGCCATGGCCCCTTTCCTATCGACACGCTCTCGTTTTTCAGTTCAAGGGTCACCTCAATGAAGCCTTCAAGTGGGGATGGGTTTATGCAAGAAAGACAGAAAAATAGAATTTGTTGCAGAGCAGTTCGTAAGGCGACAGGCATAATTATTGTGGCCCCACCCAAATGAGGTACTTACCTCTACTGAGTTTTATCAGAAACATTAATTTAAAAAATAAATCTCAGATGTTTAACTTGATATTTTCTCCTTTCTGAAAATAATAACGTATTCCCGAGAGGTCACCCACGGCGAAGGAGAGTAAATCAGTCTTAGTCAGACTAAAGACTTGAAGAAAGTTTACTCGAATAGTTTTCATGTGGCCAACTGTCTAGGTCCCACTAATGAGACAAGTCATACAACTTAGAAAAAAAAGAAAAGAAAAATGGAAAAAACCCTTTTTAAGACTATGAGAAAAGCATTACTTTATGCTATTTAGAGAAGCCTGGGAGTTTTTTTCCCCTTTGGTAAATGCCACAGAGGAGATATTTCTCATGAAAAGTTAACTGAGAGACAGGCCATAGCATGGCGAGGGATGGCCTCTGGGAATAGAATGAGAGTTTGGAGCCAGGACCAGTAATTATGAGACACCAAGGAAAAAAGCAGAGGTTGCATAGATGTAAAATATTCCAAAAACCATCATAGAAGTGGAATGAGGGGAAGAAAGAGAGTAAATGCTTTAAATAAAAGTAGTTCTCACCATACCAAACCCAACAGTACTCACATCTGGTGTAGCAGAAAGTATTCTAGACTTGGACATACCCTTGAACATACATTGAAAATTGGGATACACACTTAAAACTGTGCCGGACAGAAAGAGCTGGGATTTGAATCTTGAACCTACACTTACAATGCGAATGACTTTGAGCAATTTACTACAGCTTTAAATTCATTATTTACAAAATGAAAGTCATAAAATAACAGATGTGGGAGTGCCTCGCTTATATAATAAGTGTTGGAACCATATACGCTGAATCTACATCATATAACCTGTTCTTCACAACAGGCAAGAGAGCTGCCTATTATGGCTCACAGAACTTGAAGCATGATGCTCAGACCTCAGATTTCTCAAGATCATTCACTTGATGAGCATGGGTATAGCTCTGTCACAGAGCTGAAAATACATTATGCAAATTCACTGAGTGTCTAAATAGCCACTTGTTTGGAACACTGGTCGCACTGTGGCAGGCACGTGGTGCTGGGGAGAATGGGAGTTAAGGGCTGGAGTAGAAAATTAGAAGAACCTTTGTTGGACACTACTTCTCTCAATCAAGTTTAGGTTATAGATAGAAGTGGCGGAGTGACACCATGAACGGGACACAAACGTTGGGCTCTGATTTTGACTTTGTTAGTATGATATGGGTGTGGCCTTTCAAAGCCTCGTATTCCCCACCCATTGAATGGGAACAAAAATACTTGCATGCGGCGCCATTTCAGGATTACAGATGATTTAGGCAAAATGTCTCACCGTTAGTAGATATACGATGCATAGCAGCCATCGTCACATAAAGGCCACGGCTCCTTCAGAGCACTCACTGAGCCTCGTGCATTCTCCTTTCTGTTCAGCACAGTGCCTGTCATATATGAGGTGTAATAAATCTTCATTGAATGGATGGATAACCAAAAAAGCTTGTTCAGTGCTCTCGCCTTCTGCATTAATTGCCATCAGATGGAGCTTTTTCCTTGATTAAGAGGGTTTTGTTTTGTTTTGTTTTGTTTTTTCCTCCTAAAAAAACCAATGGAGCACCACCTTTAACTTCAGAGCATATCTGCAAGACAGAGAACTACAATAGTCATAAATAGGCTGTCTGGAGTGCTTGCCGATGAATGGTACATTCAGATCCCACCTAGACATTGGTTATACCTCTGGTTTTGGACTCAGTCCTATAGTCATTTCCCAGCGCCATCGTGTCTGACAAGTCACTTTAGGAAAGTTAGTTACCTCTTTGAACTTAATTTCCTCATTCATAAATAATGACCTTAACGGTTGATGTGAAGATTAAATGAGACAGCATATGAAGAGTGCCAGACATATAATAGGCAGGGTGAGATTTGAACCGAATTATATGACACCAAAGCTCAGGCTCCTTATATTACATTTAATTTCCAAAGGATTTTTTAAACCCCTCAAAGAAAGCCATATCTTATTCAGAACCAGTTTGCATATACCTTGGTACCCAGCATATGCAGGGCAAAGGATAGTATGTAATCAATACTTGGGGAATCTGAATTGCTTCCAACTGTTAGCCATACTGTAAGTGAATCAAGAACACTCTCCAGGAAAATGTGACTTCAGATACAAGTAACCATATTTAATTTCCCAAACAAGGAATACCAAAGAAACTCTCTTCCTTCTTAATACTATTAGACTGGATGTTCAGAAAAAAGAAATAGATATTATATCTCTTCATTTTAATAAGGCTTTAGGCAAGTTAAACACTTAAGGTGCTTTTAGATGCAAGTAACAGAAAACCCAAATCAAACAGACTTCGAGAGTATGTACATTTAGTATATTGGCTTACATGCTTGGAAGTGTGTATCAGAATTAGTTGATCCAGGAGTTCAATAAAGTGACCAAGGGTCTGGTTTTGTTCTGACTCTATCCTATATAATAAAAACCTAATATGCTAAGTGTTCAGTCGTCCGGTCCTCCGTTCAACCAATCAAAGCGCAAATGCTAATGATATGCTAAGGCCGCTCAACCACTCGCTATGATGTGCACGGACCACCAGGAGGCAGACACTCCAACCAGTAGGTTAGCTTACTGCTGGGGTCTGTCCGATCAGGACTGAGTGAGATGGGCCAGACATGCCCTGGAGCCCTCCCGTGGTCCCTCCCCATCTGGCCAACCTCCCACATCCCTCCCCGGCTCCAGTGGGGTCCCTTGGCCTGGCCTACACCCTCTTGCAATCTGGGCTGAGGGACACCCTCCCCCCTCCCCGCTCACCCTAATCCCGAGTTTATGAATTTTGTGCACCAGGCCTCTAGTGTTCTGATAACAGTATTAGCTTCATCATGGATGTATATTGTCCACCAGTAGAAAATATGTGGCATGCTTTCTCATTCACTTCTGGAAATAAAGAAATGAAACAGAGCATGCCATTGCCAAGCACTGAACATAGTGGTTCTCTTCCTAATGTTTCCACTCCTTAAATAGTAATTGTCACTGGTGGAATGTGAGATACTGAGAGCCTTTGATTAGGTGTTCTGGCAAGGGATATGGTATTATGACTGGAGTTGGGGTCCTCAAACATTGCTTCTCCATAGGGAAGGAGTGGGGAAAGAATGATAGGATTCAGTTACCATGTCCTCAGCAAAGATTATTATTTTTGTGGAAAGATGTAGAAATTCGGTCTAGATAATAATTGGGTTGATTAGTAGCTGATTACATAGTTGCATGGTTAACAAACTAGAGAGGGAGAGAGGTGACTTATCACATGGTTCAGGAATCTTCCCTTTCTTTACCCAGCCAGCCCAGGTTGGGGTAGATAGTTTCTCTCCCCTGCTTCTATGTAAAAATGTATTATTTCACACACATACAATCTATTAATTGCATATTTGCATAACTATCTTCCACTCAGCCATGAGGTGGTTGTTGAAAGCAGGAACTGTGTCTTCACCATTTTTCTAGCCTCAGCACATAGTCCAGAACCTGACACATCTTAAGGAGCTCCATTTTCAAATCTTAGTTAAGAAGAAAACAATGTGTTGAAGTTTCAGGAAGGAAGATTTTAGTTCCTCATATGTATGAAAAGAAGACTTCTTAACAATGAATATATTACATAAATGACTCACAGTCATCAATAAGTTAAATATAATGAAGATGAATTGTGGATTGAGATACCTTTAAGGTCCCTTTGTCCCTGGAATTCACCGATTTTCTGAGTTTGCTGATGGTGGGCACAGTGTACACTCCACCATGGTGGCCCAGATGGCTTGAATGAATGTAGAAATCAGGACATTTCTGGGTGGTGGAAGGTGCTGGAGTCAACTGTTTGACTCATGAAAATTGGAACCTTCTTTCCAGGCCCGTAATTTCAACAAAGGGAGCACATTCCGTTCTCCGTGCCCACTGTGAAGACGGTCTGTGGTGATTGTGACCTGTAGGGACTTGGCATTCTCTGTCTGCGTGCAGGCAAAATGCCAGGACAACAGGAAACATAACTGAAGGAAGCTCATGAGCCCATACAATCCGAGGGATGGGCAGGAATTTCTTAACAGCTTGAGCAATCTTTATTTCAAATCATTTTTGAGAAAGAGAATAAACAAAAACAGAAGTCAACATGGCAGAAAGTAAATGTTTACTTATTGTTGGGTACAGTGCAGGCCCTCTAGTTGGGGGATAATGAATACATGGAGACAAGGTTCTGGCCTACAGTAGAGTTTAGAGTTTAGTTGGATATTTGCAAAACACATGCGCGCGAACACACACACACACACACACACACACACACACACACACAAACTTGAGAAATGTACAAAACAACATCTAAGACAAGGAGGTTACCAGCCAATAGGACCTCCAGGAGTATACTACCTACAGCATAATCTTCCACTCCTCTTCCTAGTGTGTTCTAACCTCTCAGTTTGCTTTCAACCCTGACACTCTCTCCACCCTATTGAAACCGGCTTTCTTAAACTCTGACTCCCCTAAATATTCCGTGTGAACTTAGCTTGCCGTCTGTCCAAGTTTTATTTTTAACACCATATCATTGGTGCAAAAGTTAGACGTCACTCTTACCCCCACCACTCAAGTAGAACCCCTGTTAGCAAAAGGGCACATCTTGTCTTACTTGTTTTCTATATGCATTCTTTCCTTTAACAAATTTACAGGGTTTTCACATGCTGTTCCTAGAACACTGCTTTTTAAGTAAGTGCATAGAAAAATACCGGGAAGAATACAGTATACAAAATTGTTAAATGTGGTTTTTCTCTAGGGAAGGTAGTGTGTTGGAATTTTTATTTCAGTCTGTGCACTTCTATGTTGATGTTATTGTTTTGAGCCACAAAGAAATACGTAGGTAAATTAGTAAACTTTTAAAAAGGAAAAAATAAAATCTCGACTCCCTGTGCAGTTACCAACAGCAGGTACCTGTTCGTTCACTCTGACTCATGGCAGAAGTCCTCATCCTTAGGGGCGTGACAAGAAATGAAAGGATTCAATCTTCATCCTAAAATAGTGACTGGTCCATGAGCTGTGAGTGGAAGCAGCCTTTCGCTGGTTTTCATTTTTCTTCTTTTCACATACTGCACCCCAACAGTTCACACTTGTTCAGGGAACAAAATTGTGTCGCACTTACTTCTCCTCTCCAAGAGGTGGCGCTGTTGTCTTACAAATGGCTTTGGAAGCGCAGTCCTCAGGTTTTGTTTTTGTTGGAATCCCGCCTATTGTTCATAGGATGGGGGACCATCAGGAGCCCCAGTATTCCTCTTTGGGAAGCACTTGGTGATTGAGAAGACATCCTTGCCTGATGAGTCATTTTAAGTACAGAAGTTACTAAAACATATAAGAAATAGCTCGGATGAGCTGAGAAGGAGTTCTTTGCTTTCTCTCTTTTCTAGTATTTTGTTAGTGTCTAGTGTAACCATAACTCATAGCTCTTCAGGTTACACATTAAATTCACTAAAACATAAATGGAAACAATGGCACTT
This sequence comes from Myotis davidii, assembly GCF_000327345.1. Classification (NCBI taxonomy): domain Eukaryota; kingdom Metazoa; phylum Chordata; class Mammalia; order Chiroptera; family Vespertilionidae; genus Myotis; species Myotis davidii. The sequence goes on along the minus strand of NW_006293313.1, from coordinate 709,188 downwards.
ACAGACTGTGGGTTGCCAACTTATTTTGCAAATCTAGAAAAGGAAGGTGCTACAAAAGATAAATGAGACACTATCATTATAGGCCAAGATTTTGGCAATCTAATTAGTAGAATATTTTTTTAAAAAATCCTGTTAGTAATAATCTAGATAAGATGATTTATGTTGGGTACTAACAGTTAAAAATAAAAACAAATATTTGGCCCTAACTGGTTTGGCTCAGTGGATAGAGCGTCAGCCTGCAGACTCAAGGGTCCCAGGTTCAATTCCGGTCACGGGCATGTACCTTGGTTGCGGGCACATCCCCAGTAGGGAGTGTGCAGGAGGCAACTGATGGATGTTTCTCTCTCATTGATGTTTCTAACTCTCTATCCCTCTCCCTTCTTCTCTGTAAAAAAAATCTATAAAATATATTTTTTTAAAAAACCAACAAATATTTGGCTAGAATTTCCTGCTGGTTAGACACTGTTCTAAGCATTTATTTGATCCTCACAGCAATCCTGCAGAACAGGCATTATTATCCTCGTTTCATTGATAAGGAAATCCTACTAGAGGATTTAAGTAGCCAGGACATGGCAGGCAACTGACTTCACTTACAAGAACAGGTGATACTAAGTACTTGCCATCTGCCAAGTTAAGCAAGTATGTCCTCTGCATGCATTGTGTTAATTTTCATGCTAACAATTTGAATTCAGTCTTAACCATTGTCTTTATATTGCTTTTATTTTCCATAGGAGTTTAATTGCCTTACTTAATAAAATGCAAATGCATTTACCTCTTTACTCTCTGAAAATAAGCACAAAGATTTTCACAAATATGGTTTTATTAATTTAACTTCAAACGTAACTGAGCTCCAGACACTGGTAATTTACTAAATACCACAAGAGTGTGCATCTTTCCCCATAAATTATGTCTTTCTGCATTTTAGAAGAAATTTAAAATAGATTTTTTTTTTAGCTCTTTATTGCTTCCTCTTCAAAAGAAAAAACACACAACACCATTTTTAGCTGTGGGAAGAGTGGCCAAATGCCTAATTAGAATTACTGAAATTTTATCTATTTTGTTTCACTAATATACTACAAAGCTTCATATATGTACCTATATATGTTGAAAAAGCTAATCTTTGTATCCTTCAAGAAACAACAACACCAGAAAAAATACATAAATGTCAACAAACACTAACCTTTCATATATATATATGGAACAGGGAATAGGGGTTGAGGGGAAATGGCAAAAAAATAACAGATAAATTTGGGCACGGTTTCATTTCTCACGGTGTACATCAGCAAGAACATGTAAATATAATGGTCTTATTTAGAAGTTTACAAAAAAACACACACACTTCTCTCGTTTTCTGAACTTACTAGTATTTTTTTCTCATTGTTGAGGAATATTCTAGTTAGTCTGATATTCCAGTTAATACTCGCCACGGATATTTATTAACTCAGTACAGCTGAGTTTCAAGAGCCTAATTAGGTATCTGGCTACTTTCCATGCAGGCTGAAAAGATATTACTTTTAAAGGGAAGTGACTAAGTGTTATAAATATACATTTTAAATTTCTATTAAAGTACTGGTAGAAATATCACTGGTACCCCTTATTGCAAATTAGACCTATAATATACTGCTAGAATTCTGTAGTTTATTTGCCTGAAATTAAATGAATACCTTAATGTTTACCCAAACCTCAAATTAGGGTTCGGAGTAAAATTTTTCTTATGATTTCCATGCTTATTTTCAAATGGTTGAGCGACAACAATGCTTTTATAATCATTTTTTTAAAAATAAAGGAGAAAAACCTTTGATATAATTTTAGACTCATGCAAGGAAAAATCCACGGCTTATTTTCTTCTCAATTATTTATTGTGCTTTTGGGATATACATAAATACATTTACATGTGTGTGTGTGTATATATATGTATATACATATACACATATAGATATAGGTACTCTGAAAAATAAAGCTATTTGCACTTTACACACACACACACAGAGGGGAAAAAAAGCAACAGAATGATCTCCTAAGGAAAATAACCATGTCCTGGTTACCTCACTGCCCAACGAATAACATTAACTCTTAATTTAACACGTTTTGAGTAACTATTAGGTAGAAGGCACTATAGCTTTGATTCCTTCATTTCTACAACATCCCCATCCATCTCCTCCCCTCCCCGTTTCTTCTCTCCTTCTCCCCTGTCCTCTCATTCCCTTTTTATATCTACCTTTCCTTCCTTCACCTGTTTCTTTCCCGTGGCTCATCTCAAATCCCCAGATCTTGCCTCTCTTCCAACAAAGATACATGCACATTTCTCCTGTACACCACCAGCATCTGAAAGGCCAGGCTGCCCTCACTTCCCATTTCCTCTACTCTCCCTTTCCAAACCCATTCATTCTTAACCTTCTTCAACCTGAATTTTGTCTTTACCTCTCAAAGGAATTAAACCTGGCAAAATGATGGGTAAACTCCTAACTGAAAAATCCCCTTAGTCTCTTATAAAGACTTATTTTTGTATTTTCTTCAGGTCTTCCCGCCTATGTGTACACGATTTCACATAGCTCCACTGGTCGCATAGAAACAATGTTTGTATTTTCCCCCCTTTTAACAAAGTACTGTCACGCTCCATACCTCCCCTCCGTATACATCGCAGACATTGGCACGGCGTTGGGTGGTTTTTCTTATCGTTGAGAACCTGGGCTTTGGATTGGTCCTGTATTCAATCAAGTCTTATCTTTTCCCACTTACTGGCTATGGGATCTAAGCCAGTGAGATAAGTTACCATATCATAAGGGGGAAAGGACACAGCATTGCATGAGTTTTAATACTAAAAACGAAGTCTCTGATGAGAAAAAAAAAATCAAAGTAATATTTTCAGAAAAATTGTGTTTGGAAGGCAGCCAGACAGGCCATGTCAACTCTAGCCTTGGAGGCCAGCCTATACGACTATTTTGGGATTTTCAAGAGGGAAAGCCACAGGATAAAGCACAGCTGAACAAGAGGAAGCCAAGAGTTTCATCAGCAGAGACTTTATCTTGACTTGTTTTTCAGAGGAAACAAAGGTGGAGAGGCCCTTGGCTCTCCCTGAGGGATGGGCTAAATATTCAAAAATATTAATTTTGGAACAACTGTGCCTATGATTTTGAAAACAAGCTAGTTAAGCCAGAGCTGTAGTTGACTGAATTGGCAGAAAGTCTCTCCGAACCCCCTGAGGACACCCATTCCAGATCCCCACAGCCCTCTGACAGAAAGTCAGAATGACACAACACGCAGACCGGGAAACAGCCAGGTGGACTGCGACCTCTGGGCACCCCCAAAGGTCTAACACGAACCACAATTTAGCATTTGGGGGGAGCCCAGAATTAGTAATAATTACAAAGGAAAGAAAAGCTTTGTTTGACTATCTCAAACCCATTGCTATTAAGTTTAGATGTCTGGCTTTCATTCTTGAAGATGGCCCTTGCAGAATACAGGGCCATTTCCACACTACAGTGTCCCCAGCAATTGTATGCGCTTGGGTACCCTGTTTCCCTAACCCAAATGCCAGGTTTAATCTTACTGCCCAGTACTCACCCTGAACCACCAGCACTGGGCTCACCCTTCTTACCTGTGTCCTCCCAACTCACAGCCTGCACAACTCCCTCGAGACCTTCTGCTGACTAGCAGCTTGCATCAAGAATGTAAAAAGGTGTAGACAGCAAGAGTGGCTTGAGGTGTTCTTTCTCCTAGCAGTTCTTAAATTCAGAACTAAACCACAGTATGTGCCCAGAGAAGTCTGACTATTGGTTTACAATGAATATTATCTATCAGTCATTTATTTATGTTTCTCTCTAGGTATTTAGCCCTCAAAGAAGGCTTAATATTTGCCCTTTCCTGTCATCTCAGGTAGTTTGTAGAAGAGAACTCCAGATGTGGACAAAGTTAAAGATAGATCTATAAATAAAGTTATATCCAAGGGTTTATACATGCACATGTTTATACATTAATAGAAATCCCTTCTTGCTTCAACATGGTTTTACTCAATAATCTACACTCAAGAACAAGACTTCCACAGCATTTCCGACAGAGCCGAGTGAGGTCCTTAGGAATGAATCTCTGTTGGTGTCAGCAGGAGTAGAGGCTACTGAGGGGTGTTGAGAAGCGTGCTCATCACAGTCTTCTCAATCACAAGACATGTGTCCACGGAAGGAGGACGCATGCAGGACAGCAGTGACTAGCTGAGTGGTCTTTTCTGCATCCTGCTTTTCTGTCCTTGAGGGAGCTGTAGGCTGTATCCAGCACCCTCTCTAACTCTTTATAGCCTGGGCAACACCTTATATTCAGGGCAGCTTTTCCTTTTCCCTTTTTCTGTCATTAGGTTTTCAGGCTCCTCTTCTTCATTGGTGAGTGTCTTACCCACATTTGCTTCCGCAAATTCTGAGAAACACATAAACATAGGATCAAAAGTAAGAATTCGGGCTCTCATATTCATAAATGGTTATTCACATTCTTTCCTTTCCCTCCAAACTACTGCTGAAAATTTGCCCAAAATAACCAGAACAAGTGGTTCAAGGCAAATCATAAACTATTTAGTGTACAGTACATACTCCCCAAATCCCTCCTGACCACAAACAGTACAAGTCAGGAAGGAAGTAGAATCCTTAGTAGAGAAGATAGTGTCTGTTGGGCTAGGGGGTGAGTTAACAGCCTGCTTTCCCCAGAGAGATCATTAGTCTCACCAACACACAACACTGACCTTTTTTATTGTGCATCACACAGACAATGGACTTAAATTGACCTTTATATGAATGTAACAGAAGATAAAGAAATCAAGATAAAACTATAAGAATTATGAGCTTCAGATCATTGTTTTCCCATAGAGTTACTATTAATACTTCAACATATCCCTAATATCGAGGCACAGACTTTTCAGAAGTATTAAAACTGTATTACTTAATGTCAGAAAACTGTATTATTTAATGCTAGACAATATCCGATGGTTATTGACGATGATGTGGGAGGAAAATAATTCATCCAATGATATTTTTAGAATATCAAAATTTAAGCCGCTTGAATCCTACTCTTTAGCTTCAATTTCATAGGGGTGTAAACCTAGTTCCATATTTAAATCAAGTCGCTACTTTCTACAAGTCCCTATATCCTGGCTTTTCCATCCTGAGATCTTGGTTGGCTGGGTGTTGTCCAGGAGTATGTTCTAAGATGCTCTAACAGGAGCTATCGTCTCTGAGTCCTTATAAGCTTGGGAGCATGTGTCTCTTGTATTTGTACCTGGACAGAGCTTTGACTAGCAATGAAATTCTTTGGTCTCCTTTTTGTTACTTGTGGCTTTAGTAGACTTTCCTCCACTGTATCCTAGTGTTGACCACTGCAATGGTCGATTGGACCAGCTTGATATATTTACCCTTTGTAAGTGACTTGCATGTCTGTTTTGCTTATGTCTTGGACATTTTCACATTCTTTCTTTTTCCTTCAAGTTGCTTTACTAAGACCTTTTTCCAAATTTATGCCCATGTCTCTTTTTACTAGGACACAGTTTGTTCTGTACATCCAACGCATCTTTCTTCCTACCTTACATCCTTTCCGACCACCAGTCTCTTCTGCAGTAACTGACTTGGTAAGATACGACCTGACAGCATCTCACATCAGACAACACCCACATCCATCCTTTCTGCCAAGAGCTTCTCTGGTGTTGGGATTTGGGATTCCTTGGGCAACCTTCTTGCCCCCTGTACACGTGCAGTCCTGGAGGGTTCACACTCCATGAGGGGCCCTTGCTCAGAGGAGTATTGGAGACGGTGAAGGAATGCTGCCTCCTCCACCTTGAGTACATAGACTAGTCAGTGCTCAGAGCTCCCATGGCTTTCTTCTTTCCCTTCTTTACTCTTCCCATTTCCTCCTGTGGCCTTGGGTGACTTTCCAAAGTAACTACATGCACATATGACTGTGCCTCAGGCTCTGATGTCTGGGGAAAATTTTATTCCTTAAAATGACAGTATAGGTCTGCAACTTTTTATTTAGGCATTTATTTATTTGTTTGATTTGCCTCTGTAAATGTTTTTTGATCTTCACTTTTTTCTCATTTTATTTATTGAGATTTCCTCAAGCCTGCCCTGAGATTCAAACAGGTTTTCTCAGTCCAAAATGACTTTCTTTCTGGAGCTCCAGCAACTTACTTTTCACTTCTTTTGGTAGGTTATCTTCTTTGAATTCTCATTTCTTTTCTTTTCTAAACAATTTTCAAGGGGTCGTGATGTATGTACTACCTATGCCTTCTGCAAAAAAGTGATTGCTTTATCTATTCATGGTCTCCATGCTGGTTTCTTTCTGCATAGATGCCATTTTTAATGGGTCAACAATTTGCTGGAGAAGAGTGGGGAGGAAGGTGGTGCAAACGCAGAATTCAGTCTATATTTTAGGATCTCTGTTATTTCTTTTCCCTTGGGAGTCCATCTCGGTTTGGTTTCAATGTTCACATGGATTATGTAGTTCACAGCAAAGCTGTTTATATCATTGTCTACATCACATTATCATGGTTTCTATTTCCCCCTTTTTCTTTCTTTTTTTTTTTTCTGGCAGCCTCTCTCAGCCAGAAGACCAGATTGTAGGTGGTAGCTATTTTCCTTGTGTTGTTTTTGGTATTTAATCAGGTATCTAAAGAGACGATCCTTGATTTTCCAAGGGCCAGTACCAACCGGTAGAGTCCCATGCTCTAATGAAAATATTATATAAGGCTTTCCCAAATGGTGTTCCTGGACAATAATATCAGCATTACCTATGAGCTTGGTAGAAGTGCAGGTTTTGAAGCCTCACCTGTTGAATAAGAAACCCTGAAGTTATAACTCAGAAGTCTGTGTCTTAACAAAAAGCCCTAATTAATTTTGATGTACACTAAAGTTGGAGAATCACTCTTTTAGAAAAATCTCTTTCCCAAAACAAGGACCAAGAGGATGTATCTCAGTTCTCAGCATCCTCTTCATTTTGCTCTAAATTGTACAGAGTTTGGGGTTTAGGATTGTGGCTTGGGTCTGTGGCTCTTTCTTTGTCATAAGACGATAAAGCGTATTTCTCTCTCTCTTTTTCTTTTAAATTGTTTCTGGTGTGATTCGAGGGAGGGGGCAGGAATACAGAAAGACACCTAAACCCACAATTTGTAAGTGGAGTGCTAAGCCACTGATCTGAAAGGCCAGTTGCATGAAACGGACGGAGCCTGGACCTGGGGGCTGGAGGCCCAGCTCCGGGTCCCAGCTCTGCATCTGATTAGTTTATGACCTCCGACAGGCCACTTGACCTCTTCATGCTCCTTCGGGCATGTAAACTCCGCGCCTTTGAGCAACAAAAGTGCTGCTTGTGTTTTTCCGCTTAGCTCAAGTTTAAGTGCCTCGAGTGATACGGTTTCTGTTTCCTCTCCTGTGACATATCGTCACTGGGGAGAGCTCACGGCCACCGCTTTGAGGCCTGAGCTGGCTCTAGTATTAATTAAGATTCATTCTTGCTCGGAGACAGTGACCCTTTCCTCATGTCAGGGCAATTTATTCACATTTCAAGTCCTCATCAAAAGCTGCAGAGCCAGGGGAAGGCTGATTTCTGTCTCCGCCTAGCGCTGCTGCTCGGGGAGAGGTAGGAAGTCCGGGAGGGCATGCTGACTCCTCTAGCAAAGGGTGAGCCTGGCCCAAGCCCCCGTAACACTTGTATGCTCTGTCTGACTTTTCCTGTGCTGCATCCCATTTTTATTTTTATTTATTTATTTTTAAATATGTTTTTATTGACTTTAGAGAGAGAGGAATATAGAGATTGAAACATCAATCGGCTGCCTCCCACATGCTCCCTACTGGGGATTGAGCCCACAACCAGGGCATGTTGCATCCCATTTTTAATTGAGATCATCACACTCCCTTTTTCTTGGCCGGATGATTTTTGTTAAAAATGTACTGTAGTGCCCTAACCGGTTTGGCTCAGTGGATAGAGCATCGGCCTGCGGACTGAAGGATCCCAGGTTCGATTCTGGTCAGGAGCATGTACCTTGGTTGCAGGCACATCCCCAGTAGGGGGTGTGCAGGAGGCCGCTCCCCCAGTGCAGG
>NW_006293313.1:662262-699986 GCF_000327345.1 Myotis davidii | reverse complement strand
TGGGAAGACAGAGAGGGAGAGAGAGAGAAAGAGGTAGAGACAGAGATAGAGAGATAGAGAGAGAGAGAGAGAGAGAGAGAGAGAGAGAGAGAGAGAGGTATTGTTAGTTTAGCTACATTATAACTGCATTTGAGAAGAAATCATTAGCAACAAGTCCAGAGAAGTAAGCACAGAGCAGACAGTGACAAACACTTTAAGCCACATTATTGAGGATTCGATATTTTCCCTAAATACTGCAGGGAGTCAGCCATTTACGAGAATAAGCAACAGATCCCATGACCATTCTTCCCCTTTAGGAAGATGACTTTGGATGTGTTGCAAAGACTACTGGTTGTCCCACAATATTGTTTCCCATGGTTTTTTTGTTTTTTGTTTTTGATGGGAATCCTAATTTTTAGCTAAGTGTGTGGCCGCTGGAAATAAATCCCATACTCACCAGGTTCTCACAAATAAATGGGCAGTATGGCTACGTAGTGTCCAATAAGCTGTAGGCAGATGAATGGGTTTCACATGGAGAAGGTGGGGGCTCTCCTTTGTCCTTTCCTCCATTCTGCTAGTTGACTTATGGTTGCGGTTGCCAGAACTCAAGCAAATGTTTGGACCATGTGGGAAAAGGTCACATGATAAAATAAATGGGGAAGTAACAAGATGGAAAGGACCTGGGTCCCGGCCAAGGAACTCCACTTCTAACCCTCACCCCGTTGAACTTCAGCCTCCTTAAACATGAGAGGGAAATGCATGTCGATCTTGTTTATTTTGACTTTTCTCTCAAACATAACTAAACCTTAACTGATGTAGGATGCATTAGGTTAAGGTGATTGGATGGTGGCAAAATTAGACACCCCTGTTAGAAAACTGAGGCAAGTAAAACAAATCAAAAAATGAAGTGATATGGCCTGAACAAGGAAAGTGACACTGAGAAGGCAGAGAGATGGACAAACTCTAGAGATATTTAGGAGTTGGCATTGACAGAGGCTGTGATTGATGGGATGTGGGGATAACAATGAAGAATGGTGGTACTGTTGATATTTGGAGCCAGGTAATTCTTTGTTGTGGGGGACTGTCCTGGGCAGTGTAGGATGTTTGCCAGCATCTCTGACCTCTATCCCCACAATCCGAGTCACAACAATCAAAAATTCACTCCAGACATTGACAAACGTTCCGATGGGGGCAAAATCACCCCTGGTTGAGAACCACTGATGTCAGAGAAATTTTAGTGCTTGTAAGGAAGGCATTTCTGTGACATTCCCCTTGAAGCTGGTTTCAGGAATGGACACATAACACATCATTCGCATTAAGGAAATGGGAAGGGAAGTTTTCTGGGAGTTGCAAGGAAAAGTTTCTGTGCTCCCAGAAGAGAGCCCCGAGCTGGGATGGCGTTTCCTCTTCTGAACATCAGTGTGTGTTGATGTAAAGTCTGGATCTACCACAGCTCTTTTGCATCCACCTGACTCAGACAGGGGTGTCCACCTGGAGCCACTGGATTGGGCGATGTCTGGTCATTGTCCGGCTCCTTATTTTCCCGTTACATGAACTCATAGCCTGCCTTCTAACTTAACCCAGCGTGAATGGGGTTTTCTGTTACTTGCTGCCAGAGACTTTCAACCTTGGCAGGATCAGATCTAGAGGAGAATTTAGGGACCGAAGCCAGGCTGAGGTGACTTAAGGATTGAATGGGAAATGAAGCATGGGAGAGAGTGAGGGATCAAGCCTCTTAAACACGTTTGGCATTGAAAGGACACAGATAAGGCTGTAGATGGGGGTAGAGTGTGACCGAGGTGTTTGCTAGTCATGTGGAGGACTGAGCTTGATCAGTGCTAATGGGACAGGGCCAATAAAAAAGGAGAGGTTTGCAAACAGAGCACAGAGGGAAGTTTGTCCATAGAGCCAAGTCTCTTAGGAAAGAGAAGGAGAAAAGGGCTGAGAGTCCGGAATATGTGAAGTGGCTCATCACGGGGAGAAGGAAGAACATGTCTCCCATCCTGACAGGGATGGAAAAGGAGAATTAGATAAATTTGTAGTGTGGAGGCGAGATATTAAGAAAGTCCTCTTGATCATTCCAATGCTTCCGTGGAGCAACAGGGAGTGTGGGGGCGGGGGGAGGAAGAAATGGAGAAAATACATGGGGATATTCTTCAAAACAATAAGGACCCATCCAGATAAAAGTGCTGCTTCGTTTGCATAAATTACTGCAGTCCGCAACCTGGAATCCCATCTGTTGGGTCTAATGAGTCCTTTCCACTCTCCTCATTGTAGAAGACGCCCTAGAGCAGTGCTGGTGAACCTCTGACACGCCTGGGGAGGAAGAAATGGAGAAAATACATGGGGATATTCTTCAAAACAATAAGGACCCATCCAGATAAAAGTGCTGCTTCGTTTGCATAAATTACTGCAGTCCGCAACCTGGAATCCCATCTGTTGGGTCTAATGAGTCCTTTCCACTCTCCTCATTGTAGAAGACACCCTGGAGCAGTGATGGTGAACCTCTGACACGCATGCACGTGTGTCAGAGGTGACACGCATGCACGCGTGTCAGAGGTGACACGTGAACTCATTTTTTTGGTTGATTTTTCTTTAAATATATAAAATAAATATCAAAAATATAAGTCTTTGTTTTACTATGGTTGCAAATATCAAAAAATTTCTATATGTGACACGGCACCAGAGTTAAGTTAGGGTTTTTCAAAATGCTGACACGCCGAGCTCAAAAGGTTCGCCATCACTGCCCTAGAGACAGGTTCCAAGAGAGTAGCAGCAAGCCTGGGCTTCATGGGATGACAGTTTGCACAGGCCAGCCTGGCTCCCCAAAATCCTGGCTGCTTCTCCTTTGAGATTTCCTTCCAGGCCCTTCTGAGCCGGAGCTCAGAGGTGGGGGAGTCCTTATGGCTGTTGCTTACCGCACAAATGTGAGAAACGGCTTTTTAAGATCCATTTGAACATGGCTTTCCTCCCAAAACTCATGTCTGAACTTTAATAATCGAATGTTTGGAAATCGTTAAGTCGCTGCCTCGACTTGTTTAACTCGATGGTCACAGACGTTCCATTGAGCTGACACAGGATTTATGTCTCAATAACGCAGTAACATTTGGTGAGCACCACGGGCTTAGGGCGATTTATGCCTGCTCTGCAATTGGCCAGTGATTTAAGCTGGAGCGAGTGGCAGAGTTATGAGGGAGTCTGCTAAGGCACCCTGTATCCTGCGACTGGACTGTTTCCTGCTGGGGATGCAGGGCGATGGCCCTGGTCACTCCCTGGCATTTTCCTTGATAGTTTTTCATTAGAGAAAAATCCGAAATCTGAAGTAGTTTTCTTTTGTCTGCAAAATGTTTCCAGTCACCCTGGTCTTGGACAATACAAGGATGAAAGCAGTCTCCAGAATTCAGTGCCAAACAAGACACTCCAGTTTCCCATCTAATTTGGCCAGTGGTCGTGCTGTGTGTCTTGAGGTGTGGATTGGCTCAGGGTGAAGGCTATGAATTGCTTTTCTCAAGTCTGTGTTGGTACCCACAAGAATTCAGCTAGTGGGTCCCCAGGAGGTATCAGTCAATGCTGGGTGGCTCCTAAAGACACCCATGCAGAGGGAGAAGTCCCCAGTGGTTTCAAGTTGGACATGTCTGACACTACAGCCTGGCTGCCCTGTTATCCAGGTCTGCAATGTTGGGCCTGGGGTTGGGCCTCAGTTGCCTCACATATACATCAGGACTATAAGACCTCACTCAGGAGATTGTCCTGAGAAAATCTGACTGTAAAAAAATGCCAGTAGCAGGATCATCAAAAGGGAAAACCAAGTACAGACAGAAGTGAACACATGTAAGTACCCTGGAATAGCAAAAAGAGACTTGGAATTCGAGTTAGAAGTTCTGGGTTTAAATGCCAACTGGTTCTTACTAGCTATGGAAATGATGGTAGGTGCGCCATGTGACTGTGAGGAGAAATCATTTATGAAAAAACACCTAATACTTGGCAATAGTATACCAAATACATATGCATTTTCTTCTTCTTCTAATATATTTTTATTGATTTCAGAGAGAAGGGAGAGGGAGAGAGGGTAGAAGCATCAATAATTAGAATCATCGATCGGCTGCCTCCTACACGCCCCACACTGGGGACTGAGCCCATAACCCGGGCATGTGACCTGACCAGGAATCGAAGCATGACCTCCTGGTTCATAGGTTGACTCTCAACCACTGAGCCACTGCCGGCCAAGCTCTTCTTCTTTTCTGAAGCAAGCAGAAAAAGGGAGATGAGTTCAAATCCTACCAAAGTGTTAAAATCATGAGGATGGAGTCAATTTTGCAGGGTAAGGGTGTCCTCGCACAAATCTGTGAAGCAGCCGAAGGTTTCCCTTGGCGACCTCCCACTTTTCCTCTGAGCATCCTCCTTCCAGACAGGCAACCTGCACGTAGCCGTCACACTAACTGGCCCTTCTCGAATTGTTAGCACAGGTAAAACTCAACACGTAGTTCAATTGTTGAAATAATGGCTGAAAAGTTATGAACACCAAGGGCACTGGAATTTTAACACAAAACCCCAAGGAGAAAAGGAGAGTCTTAAAAACGTACGGGCACTACAATTGTAATTGTGACTTTTAGAAAGACTTTTTTGGATTCAAGACCTGTCTAGCCTTTCCACCTTTTCTATGTTATAATTTAGCAGGTAGGCCGAGGGCTCTGAGTTGTTTTTTTTCCAGAGACAGTGGGCTACTACTGTAAGGCATCTGAACTGATTCAGATGTTTCTGTCCTCAGTTGACACTCCACATTCATTTTGCGTCAGATTTCAATACTACTTACTATTCCCCAGAGGAGAAGGAATCCCCAGCCCCCTCTCCACCCCCCAGTGTCAGTAAGCAACAGAGACTTCCCTGAAGTTTTTGCAGGAGAGACTGAGAGGAGGTTTTAAATCTTAAAGCCCCTGGCAAACCTCTCAAGTCCTTCATCAGACGTGGATTTCTCCAGATTCCTTTCATCTCCCTGGATGGTCCATGCGAGTCTCAGATCTGAGCTGTTGTGCTGGTTCAGCCGGTGGGGACCGGAACCCAGCCCGTGCTCACCTCTCCAAGGGCAGAGCCACCGTCCACTTTGCAAGCCATGCCTCACAGCTGCATCTCAGCTGAACAGGAGCCTTTTCCCATTCCCTGCAAAAGCTCTGGTGGGTTCGAGGCCCTGGTCCTTCTCCGCCCTCTCAGTACATGTGTGTTGAAGGGAGTCTCACCTAGAGTAAAAGTAAGGCACAAGTCTAATGATCAGACAACACCAGAAGAGTACCAGAGATAACAAACACAAAGTAGTCTTGTAATAGAAAGAGGTAGGAATTTTTAGGTGCCCCTATAACATGCCCGCAGGAAATTAGGGGTCTTGCCAAAATTTGCTGCAGCATCAACATAATTCTTACTAAATTCAGTTTCATCACATCAACAGTTTTTCCCACAGCAGAAGCTATGAAAATATTTGTAGCACTTCTCTTTTTAGCTGTCAATGAATTTGAATTCTGAGCAGTGAGAAGATGGGGAAAGTTAGTTCTCCATTAGTGAAAGTTGGAATTATGAAATGTCTTTAGAGAAATACATTTTTTTAAACTTCCAATTATTCAATAAGTTCTAATTAAGACCAAAAAAAAGTGTTTCCAAGTGGAGAAACTTTAGCAATTTATTTTAGTGAATACATAAATATTGTAGTGAAAATACAAATGTCTGTAGTATTATAAATAGATCTTTCCAAAATTGGGGAATTTCCTCTCTCAGAAGTAAATTAAACATAGCTCTTTGTATTTTATTGAGAGTTACATTGTTCATGTAATAATCTACTTAGAAACAATTTAAAAGTACAATTCATCTTTTCTTCTGTGGGAATGATCATTTTCTTTAATAATGAGGTCCAAAATAATCAGGGTTTATTCTACCTTTTTTCCATGTATCTGTCTGGGTGGGATTACTGTTCTTCCTGCTACCCCCTCTTACCTGTCACCCCGCTCCCCGCGCCACCCCGACACACACATGCACACGTACACACACACATTATTTTCCTTTCTAAGAAGTCCTTAGGGAAGAGACTATACAAGCATCACTATTGGATGTGGTCAGGCTCATAAATAAAAGAATTAATTTTCAGTTACCTGGAAATACCTGCATCCTGCCAAGGCTGCAATCATTTTGTCACTTACAAATTCTAAGTTTAAATTAAACCAAATCACAGCCTTGCTTGGTTCCAACTCTTTCCTTTTGGTGAAGCTTGCATTCTTGGTTCAAAGAAAAGAAAGGCTTACTTTTTTGTAAGAGGCTCAAGGCTTCTTGGACATTGAATGGCTTTTACAAAGTTACCATTTTGTTGAGTGCAAAAGAATAAGAAACAGCTGGGCTGCATTTTCTTTGAAATGCACATTTAGTTAAAAATTAAAGAAAAAATAAAAAGCACTAGAGAAAAACATTTTCTGGTTCTGCCAAGACCCAAACCATTTAAGAAAAAGAGGGGAATAGAGAGTAGAGAAAAGAATAGTCTGAAATGTTTTGCCAAACCAGTTCCCCCTTCTGTGGTCCTAAAGTCCGTTAAGCCCGAAATAAAATAGTACAAGACACAGAATTAGTTCAAACTGGTTCTGGAAACAGTTATGGGCCGGTTAGGCATGAAGGGATTCAATAAATATTTCTCCTCTTTTTTTTCATCTATCCCAAGAATAGTTGCAGTCATTTTTTTTTCTTACTAGTTTCTGAATTTTGCCAAACTCTCCCTGATAGAAGGTTCCCAAACAGAGGGATTGAATTTGAGTAGAAAACTACATTCTAGTGGCTTAAGTTCTTGGAAACATGTTTGTACTACAAATAGTAAATAAATAATAAAAGTGATTCCAGGGAATGAAAAGTCGCTAGCTCTTTGCCAACTTGCTTTCATCGCACAACAGAAAAACAAAAAGTCCATCTTGCCCTAGAATTATAGGTAAAATGGGCCCATATGTGGTCATGTTGACTTCAATTCAATTTAACAAACACTGTTCAGCACTTACCATGTTCAAATAATAAAACTAGGTGCCCTAAGAGGATTTAAGAAATGAGCAAGGATTCTGAAATGGGTAGAAGGAAGAGAAGGAAAAAACCGAAAATACGAAGTCTAGAATAGAACCCCAAACCAAACAACTCCCATTTCCCAACATGGAAACTAGTTTCTTCAGTTCCAGAGTTCTAAACATGCAAACTGCATGAGATTGGTTGTCTTCTAAAGTAGTTTACAATTTGGGGTGCAGAATGTATATTCAAAAAACTTGCATAAAAGGTGTCATTCCATTATTCCAGAAACACTCTGTACACTTTCGTTGTAATTCCAGTTTGTTTCTGGGAGGAGGTGAGTGTAGCTTCACCTAATCCGCTGCCATCTTGGATCTTTCCCAGAAACAGTTTTTAAAAAAAGCATTTCAGAATGCCTGGATGTGGAGTGATTAATTGTTCTTTATTTGAAAGTCTCCCTTTAGAATTTTTTGAACTAAGTTAACTGACAAGAAAAATATTTTTATGGCTTCATACATTTATTAGGCAGAAATTGAACAGCCTCATGCCAGTGCTGGCAAAATGGAGAAAAGTTAATCTTCTGTACCTGCAATATTTCATCTTTTCAGATTTTCTTCCACCCCTAATGCAAACCCAAAAGACCCAAGTTTCTTACATAGTTCAATGCTGCCTGTATTTTCCACTGAAAAAATAATCTATTCAATTAATATTAACGTAATAGTTATATATTTCTGAAAGTCTTTCTACTTTTATTTTTTAATTTTTATTTAAAAATATTTTTTATTAATTTCAGAGAAGAAGGGAGCAGGAGAGAGATAGAAAAATCAATGATGAAAGAGAATCATTGATTGACTGCTTCCTGCATGTCCTACACTGGAGATGGAGCTGCAATCTGGGCATGTGCCCGGACTAGGAATCAAACAGTGACCTCCTGGTTCATAGGTCAATGCTCAACCACTGAGCCACATGGGCTGGGAAAATCTTTCTACTTTTAAAGGAGATACTTGAGGGAGGATTTTAATAGCCCATAAAGACGATTTTTATCAGGATCTATTATTAACTAGATAAGATAGGAGCTGTAAGGAGAAGGGCCCAAGGTGGACAGTAGCTAGTGTCAGGGGCTAAGACAGGTGATTCATTATGACTAAAAGAGGGGAGGTAAGCATTATCATGGTCTTCAGTGAAGATTCAGGCAAGTGATTGGAAGGAGCTCTGAGAGATAGAAAAATCAATGATGCTAGGTTTCCTAGAGGGAATAATGCCTGGGAAGTGTGTGTGTGATGGTTAAGGTGATAGTAACAGACTCAGCTGAAAAACAAGAGCCTCAGGCTCCCAAAGGCCTATCATCAGTGAGAAGTCACTGCCAGAGGAGCTGGGATTCCAGAATAATTGAGGGAACTTCTTTGGCTAACCCTGGAGCTGGTTAAGTCAAGTTAGCTCAAGAATGAGGTCTGGCCAAAACCGGTTTGGCTCAGTGGATAGAGCATCGGCTTGCGGACTGAAAGGTCCCGGGTTCGATTCTGGTCAGGGGCATGTACCTGGGTTGCGGGCACAATCCCTAGATGGAAAGGCAAAGAAAGGAAGAGGAGTCAGGAGATGGCAGAGTGGATTTCTTTTTTAAAAATTTTATTTATAATAATAATTATTATCAATCTTTATTGTTGAAAATGTTACATAGGTCCTTTCCCCTCCCCCGCAATTGACCTCGTCTAGCCTGCCCCCTATTATCAATCTTTATTGTTGAAAATGTTACATACGTCCTTTCCCCTCCCCCGCAATTGACCACTTCTAGCCTGCCCCAGGCTTTCACCACCCTATTGTTTGTGTCCATGGATTATACATATATGCATACAAATTCTTTGTTAATCTCTTCCCACCCCTCATTCTTCCCCACCTGCTCTCTGAGATTCAACAGTCTGTTCCATGCATCTATGTCTCTGAATCTATTTTGTTCATCAGTTTGTTTTGTTTATTAGATTCCACATATAAATGAGATCATGTGATACTTGTCTTTCTCTGACCGGCTTATTTCACTTAGCATGATACTCTCCAGGTCCCTCCATGCTGTCTCCAAGGGTAAGAGATCCTTCTTTTTTACTGCTGCATAGTTTTCCATGGTATAAATGTACCACAGCTTTTTTATCCACTCATCTACTGATGGGCACTTGGGCTGTTTCCAGATCTTAGCGACATTCTTTCTGAATGGTGGTTTGAGTTTCTTAGGATATATTCCTAGAAGTGGGAGCAAAGTGGATTTCTTTAATGTGGGAGAAATATACTAAGATGAAGAAGGGGCACTTTGGAGTTCAAAGGGTGTGCCTGTTTCTCCTTCTGATTAGTCACTTATCTTAGGGATATGCTTAATCTGTTACAAGAGGGGCAGTAGATACCTGAGCTTCAATGTTAAACCTTTAATAAAAATGGGATTTACATATTTCCCAAGGAGGGCATTGCAAATGCTTCAAAATAGAATGAGACCCCCAACATTTTCAATAGGATAATTTTATTTTTGCAAAAGCTGAAGAAATTCCTGGGTGAAGTTAGGAGGGTAAAGATTTTGAGATTAGGGACTATGTCTCTCCTATTAGTACCCAGAAACACTGGGGCTGGACTTTTTAAGAATGGGCTAGCACAGGTGATCTCAAATATGAAGAATCTTCTAACGAGTGACCAGCTGACTGTTCACATGACCTAACCTTCCCTGCCCAGCTCCGTCTCCTCTGACCCACCTTCTCAGGGTCATGGCCTGCCCATCCAGCTCTCAATTCTCTGTTTCCTTCCTACTTGGTCCTCCTGGTAATGACCTACCTCCCTGACTCTAGCCACAACCCAGTAGCATTCCAGCCACCACGGATGTCATCCCAGAATTTTCTAAATCCAGCATCTCTCAACAGGACCTAACAGCACTTGGCACTTAAAAAGCTGCTTAAAAAACACTTCATGAATTAAATTCAACTCTTCTCCTTACTAGTAGTGAATGAAAGTGGGATTTCCCAAATTATCATATATGTGAATATATTGAAAAGACTTCTATAGCTGGAGTCTGAAGACCTCTAGTCACTGTATCATATATGTGAATATATTGAAAAGACTTCTAAGCTATAGCTGGAGTCTGAAGACCTCTAGTCGCTTTGGGGACAAGGTGACAGACCACCAGTTTTGCTAGCTGTGTCCTATCCAGGCTGTGGGAGGGATTAATGAAACCTCCGCGCCTTAGTGTGTGGGTTGTGGTGAGGACCAGAACGAAACAGGGAGGTCAAAAAAACAAGACAAACAAAACCTTATCACACTTGATTAAATCATAGCACAAACCTAAATATCATCTAAAAAAATTCATTTCTGTGGAGTGGCCTGTTCCCCATAAAGCTGGATAAATGAGATATCTCTGTATCTGATTCTGTTTTACCAAGAAACACAATTTGGGACTTTTAAGGAAATCCTCTGGGCTTCTCTAGCCATGTCAAGACTGGCCATGGGCCACGCCTGCTGCAGACCGGAATACTAAAACCCCTCTGCGTGGTCTATTTTCTGCCTTACAACAGAAACCGGAGCCAGGCCCCTGCAGGACCATTCATCGTTGTTGCTGTCACTGCTGGTTAACAGAAATGTTTCCTAAAAGGAAGTATTTGGGAACCCCTCCACCGCTGTCCCCCTCTGATTCTTCACCCTTCCCTTTCTGCCCTGTGCACCCCAGCATAGGAACCTGTCACTCTCAGCACCCACTGAAGAAAGCAGCTGTGCCCTCAGACAACAGCGTCCCCCACATGCAACAGCACACTCACCCAGGAGAGCCTCCTTTCCAGGGCAAACTGAGTATTTGCCTACTTTCCCCAGAACCAGAGGAAGCGTGGCTCTCCTGGGACTGACCTCTGGGTCCTTGGTGCTCAGACAGGCTGGTGCCTGTGTCCTGTGGACACTGCTCATAGCCATGGGACCCCTCCTGCCTCCAACATACCTATCGGGAGCAGGTTGTCCAAATGCAACGATCTCAGTCTTAGCTTTTCCCCCAAGCACGCAGACTCCAACTCTGCCCACACCCCAAAGTACGGTTTTCCAGACTGGGCTTGCAAAGAAGATGCCTAATCCCCAGGCTTCAGTATGTTGGCCGGGCACCGCTCGAGAGCATCAACGATTTGAAGTTAAAATGCCCGGAGGGTGTATCATCACAGGGATTTTTGAAAAGAGCTATTAGTGGACAGCGTGTTCCGTTCTCACCCAGCCCCACTGTAACCCTAGGGAAGAGAGGGTTTGATCTGAGCCTCCAGGTTCTCAGGGTGTGGAGGGGCACCTGACTCACACCCGAGGCATCTGTAAGATGAGGGACTGCAGCTGATGGCTGGGCTACCCCCAAGTAGAGACAAGGGAGATAGATGGCCGGTCCTGCTGCAGGAGCTGATAGAAGGTGGAATCAGAGGGCGGGAACCACTTCTGCTCCAGTGGGATTCTGGGACATCCCCAGAGACCCCTCTCGTTGGCTTGCTTCACTTAGCCACTTTTGGGTGGCGTTCTGCTCTGAGAATTTCATCTAAGCTCCAAGTCTTCTTGCACAACATTTTAAATAAGAGTTTGGATGTTTGCTGACCACTTTAAGGCTGTCTGTGGGCCACCACTCATCCTCCTCTGCCACCCATCCACCGGGTGAGGAACCCCTGACTGAACCCGGTCACCCCGTGTAGCCAGCACCATTTACAGCAGGTTTCTGACATTCTCTGTGTTGTTTAGAGCCTGCCCCAGGACCACTGGTCCTTGGACAGTAGTCTCATGCTCCCACTACCCAGCCTAGACCCCTTCTCCCAGCACCTGCCCTGGAATGTTATTGCTGTTTTCTCCCTTTGAGACTTGGTTTACTGCTTTTTTCCTGTCTGGACTATAATTTTTCCATTTCCCCTGGTCAGATGCTAGTCATCCACGTCAAATGGTCTATTCCAAACGTCTGGGGACCCCTCAGCTTCCCGCCCAGCCTCCAGCCATCTTGGTCCAGGGAGCATCCCTGTGAAAATATTTCTAAATCTTGCGTAAGGATAGGATCCAAGTTAAAATAAGAACTGCCTGTGGGAGCAGTAACCTTGAAACCATTGCCTTTCATTTCCATTTCCATGTTAATAAGTTTCTGGTCTTTGCCTCAGAGAAGACTTTGTCAAAGCAAGTTTGAGAATTAAATAGCACCGAGAGGAAATACTCTGCTGACAGAGAAAAGGGGAGTTCGGAGGGTGGAGTGTAAAATTATTAAATTTTTTTTTTCTGTTTCTCATTTCTGCCTTGGACCCACACAAAATGGAATGTCTAAAATTTAGTACAGAAAGGGCTTTCCTGACAGAAAGCACTGGGGTTACTGCTGAGAGTGTTTGGGGATGGTGTGGCACGCTGCCATGGCTCCAGCACCAACTGCCGCTAACAAGAATTGTGTGTTTACGGTGTTGATGTGTGCTGATCAGCGGGAGACTGAACCACGGTGCTCTACCCGAGTGTGGCCCCTCTGAAGACAGAATGGATGTTTTCTCAGGGGCTGGGTCAGAGACTTGGGTCAGCAAGCCGATCAAGCCAGACAGACCGACGGGTTTTCATACCCAACAGAAACCCAACTTTCCAAAATGTATTCACGTCTCATCATTTAGGGATTTATGCCTGCAAGTCCACTGCCATTGAAGAGTTATGTGCCTGCATTCCCCCTCCCCATCGTAGGGATTACAAACCCCTAATGACAGTAAATTATTCTCCCCCACGCTGGACATGATGATTACCCTGTGGAATTTTCTAGGCTGTTTCGTAAGGCCCTGCGGCACTAATGAAGTGTTATTTATACTGCACACTGATTTTCTGTTTTGTTTTGCTTGAAGTTTCTCCTTGTCCCATCTTTCTTGATTTATCATACATTTAGCAGACCTAAGTATGAAAGCCATTTTTCTGTCACTCTTCGAACTTTTAAATGAACAAGACTTTTTATGAAGTGTAATTTTCAATAACAATGAAATATTAGAAACCCCTCTTGGGGTTCCTGTACCATTCCTGCCCGAGTTTCTCCTAGTTTCCCCTCCTCCCCTGGTTTCCCACCAGGACTGTCTACAATTGCCATGGCCTCTGATATATGGAAGTAAAAGGTCAGAAAAGCTTCCTCTTACTTTATCAATACCCAATACCGAGGAATAACCCTAGAACGCGCACTGCAAGCTGTGCATGCAATTAATGAATTAATGGCTCAGCTTCATCAGAGGTTCTGGGAGGGTTGAAAGGCTAGGACGCATTGGACTAGTTTTTCAGAAGATGGCAGTTTCCTTTGATATTAGTCTCCTTTATACTTGTATGTACAGTGAATAATTTCCAATCATTATCCCTTAAAAACAAAAGACCATGTACTCTCTATCAATCCATTTGTATTAAAATCATCACTCCACCATTTTGGGGCTGTGTGATTTGAAGGCCCTTATAGAGCTTCTAGAAAGTGGGTATAATATAAGGAAGTACCATATGAAGAACATATGGTGAAGCATGTGAATGGGATGCACATAATTGACATAATAAATGCTCAGGAAATGTTACCTTCCCCCCTTCCCCTCTCCTCCTCTCCTTTGCCTCCTTTTCTCTTCTCTCCTCCATTTCCATCAGTGGTATAAGAACGAAATATGTTTCTAGAGCAATACTAATTGTTTGTTGTGTGGCAGACAAGCTTGCTTGCCTTCCCAGCTGCCGTCACCTCCACCCCGCCCCCCCAGCTCCAAACCCTCTTCTTTCACTGGCTAAGGGATGTGCACCTTTACAGCCTCAGGCAGTGAATCAGGGTTGATACGAGCCAATCACAGTAATTCATCTCAGAAGATGATTTGATTGAGGCATAGACATGTGGCTTAACACCAGTCAACAGTACACGCAGAGGAATATGGGGAGGGGGGGCATTAGGAGTGTGGTTTCTCAATAATAAAGAAGAGATTTATGGAGACTATCCCCTTCTCATTTTAAACAAATGTGGTCATGTCTTCAGGGGACGTCTGAAACAGCTATGCCCTTGAACACAAAATAGCATCAACACATATGGCAGAACAGAAAGAGGGACACCCCAGTTGTTAATGATATCACTGTGTGGCTGAACAGCCCCTTCCAGATTCCCCGCTCTGTTAAACAACATGTGTCTCGGGATTTAAGGGACTTGGGGCGCATATTCTGGTATTTGCAGCAGAAATCGGCTCACTGCCAAAGTTTCTACAAAACTCGTTAAAGTTCTAGCTTCCTTTGTATAAGATTGTGCAAGTGACCTACACCCCCCAGCCTCAGTTTCCTTTTCTGTATCCTGGAGACAGTAATTTTACCCTCTCTGTGGATTGATATGAGGTGTCAATAAATGCACGCAGAATAATGCTTCATGTGAAATCCCCCGTAAATAATAGTTAAAATGATTTCAACGGTCCCCCCAATTCGCACCCAGAAAACCTAGGTTACACCTCCTGAGGCAGACACAGCTCGCCACAGAGGAATGGATAAAGATGTCACTGATCTCTAATGTGTATGAAATTCTGCTCACTGGGCAGCTAGATAGCTGTTCTCTTCCCTTCTCATTTTCTGTGTGTCTGGGCCCAGAGTGAGGTTGGACACCCCATCACACACACACACACACACACACACACACACACACACACATCAAAGGAAAAATGAATGGGTTTAGTGTTCATGTGACCCCGTCAGGAATCTGTGGCCTTGCTGCAAAATGTGAGGCCAAAACAACTTTTTCATTTTGGAAGGAGGGATGGGCAAACGGGAACTCTAAATTTCCTTTTAGAATAACTCTTTTGACACTGTACCCCAAAGTCTCTTTCTTTGCCCCCCTCTAAGTTCTTCCTGTAACGAGCCCTATTGTTCCTACCATGATCTCTAAATCAGGGTCTCCCACATGATCAAAGATTGACTCTGCTTTTTTCTTTTCCTTTTAAAAAATCTTTATTGTTGAAAGTATTACAGATATCCCCCCCCCCATTTTCCCCATTGATCCCCTTCTAGCCCACCCCAGGCCCTCACCCCAAGTCTTCACCACACTATTATCTGTGTCCATGGGACTCTGCTTTTTTCTTATTCCCAAATACTACATAAAACTAGCCTTGTTTGCTTAACCTTCCCTGGGATTCTTTCCTAGACCTTTAGCGTTTGTGTTTCCTTTTCTTTTTCACTTTGCCTTGACTCTCTCATGCTTGAACTTTTCCTTGACTCTCTCATCGTACCTGGAATCCCAGCCCCTCACTCTTTGTACTTATTCCCTATCATCTCAGTTTCCCAGAAGTCCATACAAAAATTCCCAGAACTTGACACTGGCAAACTTCCTGTCTGAACTTACTAGCACACTAGCAGGTCGGCCCAGAATCCAAGCAGAACAGATAACGCCGGCTCACCTTCTAGATTTAAAGTGGATTTCAAGCATGTCAAACTCGTGGTTTAAAAAAGGCATGTGGCCCGCCAGCCGTGAGTTTGACATGCTTGGTGTATTTATTGCTCTGGATCCCAAGGAAAGTCAGCTTGATTTCCCAAAGAAACCCTCCAGGGCGACTGGTGGACGTCCGCAGCAGAAGCCCCTCCCCGTGGTGGGAAATTTGGCACTATATAGGTTCAGCCCCCAAAGGCCAGATACCTGTTTCTTCTGGTCCCTACCTATTAGGGGAGTAATCTTTACAGCATAAAACTACAGCCTTGTCATGAAGACACAGGACTCTTTGGAAGCTGCTTAGGTGGCCATGGTGGCAGAATCCAGTGTCCCAGACCGGAGGCCACGGCAGCATCCTCTGCACACTCGACTTCCCGTTCCAGACCTTACCCTCTGGTCATTCCATCAATCTGAAAACTACCAGTGACCCTTCCAATCATTCCCTTTTGGCCCAAGTTAGCTCATCTCCATTTCTTTTGTTTGTAACTGAAAGAAACTGGAGTGGCACATTTTGCTTCTTCTTTTATTTCATTGTGTCATGGAAACGGCAGGCTCATTACAGTGAGAGAGACATGGGATCAAATTCCCCCATTTACTCGGTGGCAACCTTGGAGAGTTCAGTTAGCATCTCTGAGCCCCAGCCTTCCCCTTTGAAACAAGGGAAAAACAACAGCAAACTCACAGAATTATTGAAGGCGTTCAATGAAACTTTATGTGGAAAACTCTTGGACTTTTCTTATAATTAAAATTTGGTTTTGACTTTCAGAAACTTCCAGTGTAGTTGGGGAACTATGGCATGCACACATATTCATTGTAGGCAGCGTTTACATGGATGCCTAACAGTATCTCATGATGTTGCATTTATTGGCCCACTTCACCTTGGCAGTAACCCTGTAAAGTAGGTATCAGTACTTACAGTTGAAGAAACGGAAGCTTGTCGACAGTCTAGGAGGTAGTGAACTGTCACACAGGTGGAATTCAAACCCAGAGCAAATCCAGGGACCTGTCCCCCAGACCCTGTGACCCTAACTGGCTCACCCATATGACAAGTTATTCTGCTTCCTAAGGATCACACAGAAGGGCCAACAACAGGTGTAGGCGACTCATTCTGCGGAGTCCACAGCACAGAAGAGAGCACAACGGTACCAGAATCCCAGACTATTGGACATGATGTTGTCGTGTTTTTTTTCTTCTGTCAATTCCTTCCAACCTTTCTCATTTATGCTGAAAACTCAGCCCAGCACCTGATTTTCATGGACTGGGTCAGGTTTTCTTCTAGGTTCACCCATAATGTACACATCCCTACACACATGTCCTGTAAGTAGTGGCTCATTTGTCTGCTGATAGCCACTAGTCAGTGGGCCCCATGAATACAGGGCCCACATCTGTCTAATTAATCTTTTTACTCACAACTTCAAACACAGTACCTGGCACACAGGAAGTTGTCAATCAGTATTTGTGGAGTGAAATCCCCAGCAGAGAAAACCACACCGACAAATCTGGCTGTAGATAGACTGTTTGGAGTAAAAATATTTTGCAATTTCACAAAGTCAGAATATCCTGGTCCCTTCCAGAACTTGATTGCAAAAATATAGATGATCAAGATAATTAGAACATAGGCCAAAGCAAACTTAGGGGAGGGCGTATACAAGAGATAAGGAAATGAAGTTTTATGAGCGTGTTTAATCTGAAAATAGAAAGCTACCACTTTACCTCACTACGGTCACAAACAGTCATTTTGAACAGATAGTGGGAATTATAAACTTAGTACAGGTGTGTGTGTGTGTGTGTGTGTGTGTGTGTATGTGTGTGTGTGTGGTGTGCGCGCGCGCGTTTATGTGTTCCCACATTCTTCTATGAAATTTTGTGATTAATCATTGTGTAGACAATTGGAATTTCATGAGCCCTGGTATTTTTGTCCTAAGCTATTCTCCCGAAAGTCTCACACTCATAGAAATAATTTTGGCTCTTTTTTCGACATAACATTTTGATTACTCTGGCTCCAGCAAGTCTGGGGTTTGTCCTCTATCTGCATGCTTTTTGAGGACAAAGCTTTTTGGTCATGACAGACCAATATATGCACCTGAAACAGTTTTTGAATAATCGAAGTGTTAGACTATGTGCCAAGAAGAAGGATACAGAAAGAGTTATAGGAGTGGAGATCAGGCAGGGCAGCCCTGGCTGGTATGGCTGAGTTGGTTGGGCATCATCCCATGCACTGAAAGGTTACCAGTTCGATTCCCGGTCAGGGCACATGCCCGGTTTTTGGGTTCGATCCTAGGTAGGGAGCATACAGGAGGCAGGCAATTGATGTACCACTCTCACATTGATGTTTCTCTCTCTCTCTCTCTCCCTCTACATTCTTCTTTCTATAAAATCCCATTTAAAAGTCGTAAAAAAAGACATGGTAAGTAGCCAGCTGGAATTATTAAGGAAGTCCTCCTGGGTAGGAGAGTAGGGGTCATGAATGCCTTTGTGTGGTAATTTAGTGAGACAGAGAACAACATGGCAAATATTCTGGAGTAGGTAGAAGAAGTGGGTGTGGATCGCTTTTGGAAAAGATGGCAATGTAGCAATAGAATGTAAGGACAGGATGGCATTTGGTGACACAGAGAGCCCGGGAGGGTGCTGGTTCTACCACTTTTATTATTGTTAACACACAGTAAAATTGACTTTCGTCATGTGCAGTTCTATGAGTGTCACACATGCGTAGATTCATGTGGCCCCATGACAGTCAAGACAGAGAGCTGTTTCAGCTCCCCTGCTTAACTCCTTGTACCGGATACCTCTCTGTCCGTATTCTCTCTCCCCGTAGCCCCTGATAACCACTCATCTCTTTGTCACTACACCTTTGTCTTCTCAAGAATATCATACTGGTAGGGTCACACAGTACGAACATTTTGAAACTGGCTTCTTTCCATCAAATCATAAACAAAGACTTGAAAGCCATCTCCCAGGCATCGTCTACCAACTGGTCTACAATGCCAGGGCATTCCACCATTCATTGAAGCTCCCCTTGCTCACTAGCATATGACAAAGTCAGAGCAGGTTTTGAATACAAGTCTGCTTGACCACAGAATCAATGCATTTTTATATAGCAAAGTAAGTAAAGCCAGAGACCTTGTAGCCACAAAGAACCCTATTTGAATCCTACCTCTTTCACTTACTTTGATGGATTTCTTAAATTCTCTAAGCCTCACTTTTTTATGTAAAAAATAGGGATAATAAGAACTACCCCATGGAATTGTTAAGAGTAGGAAAGGAGTCAGCATGCAAAGTTTTTAATCCTGTCCCTTCCTCAATAAATGGCAATTGCTATTGATTTATTAATTAATAATTATGTTTTGAACATATTAGGTAATATATTAAATATATACTTGGACATATTAGATAAATTGTATTCAATATATCTTCTCTTTTATGAGCAAGAACACATTATCATGGGTAATAAGTTTCCACAATTCACGTGGTCTCCAACATTTGCAATTAAATCAATTTTGAAAACAGCACTCAAGGTAGCTCCAAATTAGACTGCAGGGTAGGATTCAGGAAATGAGACATAAAGAAGAAAGTTTCCTCAAAAAAATGAATTAAAATCTGGTTAGGATTTATGCCATTCAGGATGTATTGGAAATGCTAGAGGGTTAAATCTTAGCCATCCTTTACTCCAAAGAAATATATGAAGCAAAAGTTAATTTCAGAAACGTTTTCACTTCAAAGTATTATTTTAAAATTTCATGATTAGCATTCTCACTCTGCTTGCTGCTGGGAAGTAAAATAAAGCCATCAGCCCTGTCCCTCAGAATCAGCTGCCCACTCCCTTTCGGCAAACACTGTAAGCGAAGGCTTTCCCCAAGGCACGCGTCCTTTTTCTTTTCTATTTTTTGGAAGAAAACAACAGATGAAGAAACAAAAGACCCCTTTTTCTAATAGTCATATTTAGTGACGATAATCACTATAAAAAGATAATGTTGAAAATCAATCTGTAAAGAATTTATCAGGTGCACTTATTCTGTGTTGAGCAATATTGTGAATTTAGATTAATACAATACAGAGCATTACTTGTTTAGTTAAGACAGGACTGGAACACATAAAGCAATAAGAAGAAGGTTTTCTTAAGATAATTAAACACTGGAGATGAAACATAAAAGTAACAGAAAATGCCCCTAACCGGTTTGGCTCAGTGGATAGAGCGTCGGCCTGCAGACTGAAAGGTCCCAGGCTTGATTCTGGTCAAGGGTATGTACCTTTGTTGCAGACACATCCCCAGTAGGAGGTGTGCAGGAGGCAGCTGATCGATGTTTCTCTCTCATCGATGTTTCTAACTCTCTATCCCTCTCCCTTCCTCTCTGTAAAAACTCAATAAAATATATATTTTTAAAAAAAGTAGCACAAAATGAAGGCCTCAGACCTCCATGAAGCTAACTTGGAGAGACAGAACCACTCCCTGACCAAGTATAACAAAACACATAATGTGTTTCTAAAGAGAGAAAATGTCAGTCTGAAGGGACAGTCTGTCAGATCATAGACGTCTGAAGGCACAATGGGCTCCATTGGCTTAGGGATCAGGCAACAATGCCAAATGGAGAACAGATACATTTCCAGGAATGACATCTTATCATATTCATGTCCGTATCTCCAGTGCATAGTACTTTAGAAGGCTCTGAGGATACAGTGCTGGACATGAGAGATAAGTCCCAAACTCTCATAGAGCTTAGATAAATAAAGAATGTCTCAGATAGTGACGAAAGCTATGAAAGTCCATGTTACCTAAAAAAAGAAACAGAAGGAAGGAAGATGATCAGGGTGCCTACTCTGAGCAGATGACAGATGTCTCTCCTAAGACCTGAATGACAGAAGAAGCCAGCCAATGAAGGATCTGGACAAGTGCTGCAGGCAATGTGAACAGCTAATGGGAAGGTCCTAATAGGGAACAAGCTTGGTGTGGTGGTGGAACAGAAAGAAAACAACTGTGATTTTGATATCGAGCAAGGAGTAATACAAAATGGAGTTGGAGAAAGAGCAGGGGCTATATCCCTAGGTGCTGATGAGTTGAAGTAAATTATTCTAAGTGTGCTAAGGCACTGGACATTAGGCAATGTCCTGATGTTATTAATATTTTTGAAAGACGACTTTGGCTGATGTCTGCAGAATGAATTATAGATGGGCAAAAGAGAAGGTAATTGCAGTGTTCAAAGGGAAACCTGATGGTAATTTGGACAAGGATGGCGATTTGTTGCATAAATGAGTAATAAACACGTATTGGTACCCAGACACATAAAGAAGAATCAAAGATAATGACAAGATGTGACACCTGGGTGACAGACATTTAAAAGATTCTGTGAAGGCTAGGGTCACAAAAGTTGGAAGGGTGGGTGCCATCAGGGAAAAAGGTAAACCTTATTTGGGATATACTAAGACAGAAGTGGTAATGAGAGACATATTCCAAGGAGTCTGTGGTTAATACCAGATTGAAACTCACAAAAACTAAGAAAAAAATAGAAATGGTTGGTAATCAATCATTCTAATAAGTGTGATGGTAAAATCAGGAGAGTGAAAAGGGATTAAGGGACAAGAAGAGAAAGGGAGATCTCCTTAAGAATACTTTTAGACATTTAATAAAGAATGTTATAGTATTTAGTGTAAAACTACAGAATCATTTCCCTAGTAGGTGAGGGCTGCACCTGTGTAGCCGGGCGTGCCAAGCTGACCGTGAATAGGGACCTGCCATTTGTTGCCTTGTCAGTCTTTTACCCAAAGAGAGAGTAGGATCACATCAGTCCCCAATTTACATCAAAGATGTTAGGTGTCCAATCCCCCGCGATGAAATGTTAAGTTCTTTAATGTCTAGATTTATATTTCATTCATCTTTATGTACGCCGAATTTTCTCACCTAGGGCCTTGCATATCAGGTGGGGCAAATGTAGGTTTACAGTTATGAGTGTGCAAAACACAGTTTATTTATTAATGATTGTATTATTTTGCAAATGAACAACTGTAAATCTACTTTTGCCCCACCTGCATATTACCAAACAAGATGCCGACTTAAGCTGACACAGTCTAGCTCTAGCCACTCTTTAAATGGATAGTTCTCACTATGGATATTGCTGCCAACCTAGGCTATTTTTGACCTGATTTGTATGGATAACGGAACGTTATGAGGAAAGACATCAGGTTGTTATAGAAGTCCTGAATAGTTGGTCCTGGATGATACAGAAAAGGAATTAAAGGTCTGTCCTCCTAAAGGATGATCCCAAGAGAAGGTAAGAAAAATACCACACTAAATCAGGCAATACTGGTAACCTAAGAGTCTTAAACACAAAGAATTGAGAAAAAGTCCAGAATGCTACAAATATAACAGTGGATGCAAAATCTGAAGACTTGGACTTGTGTCTTGGACTTGTGACTGCTATTAGGGACAAATAAATCCAAGAAATGGTCAAAAGTATGTCCACTGCTACTTAGGAGTACCACCTGAGAAGCACATCTAAAAATAAGGTGCTAACAGGAGACACGCAATATCCCCATGAAATTCAGAGATCCAGGTGCCAGATGGCAGTGGCCACCAAAATGTCACCCAAAAGCATAAGCATCCACAACCCTTGGGCCTCCAAAGAAGCTATTCTTGCCTCATGGATTCCTTCTACATTCACCCATAGTCATTCCTAGCTTGTGACTCCCTGGGGGCCTTCCCATGATGAGTCAGAGAAGAACTTACTCTTTTCTCTTGAGTGATGTGGCCTCACTCAGAGAAGATCTTGTCCAGTTACCTTACTTTCTCCTAATCCTGGCCATGCCGTGGGGTTCAAGTGAAAACCAGCCCAATGGTAAATATGTGTTTCATAGTCGTATGCCTGCCATTAGAAGGCGTGTTAGACACCACATTCGTATCCTATAATAGAATGTGTTTCTCTCTGCTGGTATGTGGCTTAACCTTTCCCATTTCTCTGTGCTAGGAGCAGTTTATCTCCCAAAGAAAACAAATAACACTGTCAGAAAGTTTATCCTAATAATTAGCTTGAATTTATTGCTCTAAAAGCACTGAATCGTTCTCCTTCATAGGCACTGGGAACTTGAAAACATTCGTGCACCATTACCCACATCCCTCCTGAATTATGGTTTAGCCATGCAGAGTTGAATCTCTCATTATTTCCTCAACCCTACTCCCAATCCTGCAAATCACTCCTGTTTTTCTATACGTTCTCCATCAATCACCAGCATCTCTGTGCATTGAGGGCCCCAACATTTAAACCTCTCAGATGCAGGGCCTCATCGGAAAGCCCCTATTTCTTTCCCAAAACTTAGCAATGCCCTTAATGATATATCAAATGTTGACTTAAAATTCTCTGTAATGTACTCCATGGGTGGTTTCCATAACTCACATTTCTTGATGGATTACAGGATAAAAGGAAGTCTGTTTTACTGTAATGCCCGAGAGAAGGAACTTCTGATATACCCATCTAGCTCTTTTTCCATTCTGCTTTGTTCATTTACTCAGTGAGGTTCACATCTCTTTGGGTCTCTAGCTTTGGAATATTCCTAACACTCTTCCCTGAGCGATGCAATCGGTGCATTTTATTTGTTTCTTTAATCCAGCTTCAGGCTGTGTCAACTGACGCATCCAAGTGAAACTTCACCTTCAAGACTAAGCCATTCTGATTGGGACAGACACTTGACAGTTTATCAGTTCACCAGTATTTTTGGAATTCTACCAATGGTGACTTTTCTTACTTAAAATGTCTCCCTTATTGCTCAGAGCGCATTCATTTGATTGGCAACACTCCCCGCTGTGACATGATTCCTTAGTTTTGCTTTGCTTGGCAGAAGCTCTCACATTATTTGACACCACATAATCACTAATTTAAAACTTACAGTCAAAGATGACACACAAGGATTTGAATTCTGTAGCAGCAACTCTAGTCATTAGCTTAGATCTTTGTTTCCCTTGGAATTCATCGAGTTCTAAATATTCTGACCAAAAACTTAAAAACAGAGAAAAAAAATATTCTCTGTGGTCTTCTTTGCTTACCAACAGATAAATGTTCATTTTAAATGTGTAAGTTGAATAATAGCTACCAAGCCAACAGTGGGATGAAATCTAAACACTGAGGGAAAAGAAAATCCGTGTCTGACCAGCTTGTTATTTGAGACCATGAGAACCTAGATTGTGCCAAATATGAGATTCTTACTAACCTTACCACATACCTGACATCAGAATAAGTCACTCAGAAAGAGTCTAGCCAACACCATGACTTTCTCTAAACATTTCCTTCAAGCATCCTTTAGTGGAAGTTTAAATTTCACATCTTCAGGCTAAAATGAAATTCCTTAAATCTTTCCTTGCATGACTTGTTTTGAAACACAATAAGCTTTCTCCTGATTGACCAAAATTATTATGCCTGTGTGCAGTTTCCAAGATTTAAATTGGAAATAAACCTTAGCAGGATAAAATGTCTGGCACTTTTCTTTGCTGGGTATACAGAAGGGGATGGGTGGGGAATATGCCCCTTGGAGATTTTAAAGGGCATTCAAAGTCTTGGACACTGACTACCCCGCCACCTCTCGAATACCTTCGCCATCACTAGCTCCAAATCGCTCAGGTTTGAGCAACGCCTGAGCATTCTTTCCCCACAAGCTCTCAGGGACATTCCATTGTCTTCATGCTTAAAAGACTTTATTCATTCTCAGATATTTCCAATACTTTTTTTTCTAAGTTTTTTTTCATGGTTCCTTTTTTAAAAACACTATCCTTCCCCCTAACTGACTAGTATTTTTACTTTATCGGTATAGAGATTTTAAAAAATCAATAGTTGAGCCACCAGATTTCTAAGTGACCTACTAACATATCAATCAAAGCCTTTACTAATAAAACAATCTAAGTAACTAACTATTTGCACAAGGATGGTTGAAAAAGTCATTTAAGCCCGTATCTATAATAATAAAAGCGTAATATGCTAATTAGACCGGAGGGCCTTCCGGACGTCCTTCTGGATGACCTTCTGGATGAAGCTGCGGTGGCGGGGGCTGAGGCAGAGAACCCTGGCTGCCACGCTGAGGCAGAGGCAGCTGCAGCAGTGGCGGGAGCCAAGCCTCTTGCATGAATTTTGTGCCTCAGGCCTCTAGTCTATAATAATAAAAGCATAATATGCTAATTAGACCAGAGGGCTGAACAACCTTCCAGACAACATTCAGGATGACCTTCCGGATGAAGCCGGGCTGTGAGGGCCGAGGCCAGCCGCTGTGGCTCCGAGGGCTGAGCCCCTTGGACGAATTTCATACGTTGGGTCTCTAGTATGAATTTTAACTGTCCCAGCTCCTGTTATTAAATAGTTCCTCCTTTCCCATGGAATCTGTCATACCACCTCTATCATGTATCGAAATTCCATGCACACATGCTCTGTTTTGTGAGCTAATTTGTTCTATCAGTTAGTCCATTCATATACAATACCTTTTTAACTTTAAAATAACTTTCTGATCATTATATTCAGAACCACAAATACTGCCTCCCTTTCTTTTAGAAACAAATTGGCTATCTTTTTGCCCTTTGTTGTTTTACATTAATGTTAGAATCAGCCTACCAAAAAATCCTGTTAAGATTTTTTTTTAAATTTGAGAATACAGAGCTTATTTATCTATATTTATAATTGTTATACACTATGTTATTTCATCAGAAACATTTTGATGAAATTTTGACACTATCATTAATTTCTTAGGACAGTTTCCTAGAAAATAAACAGTTAAGTAGAATATGTTCGCTCCCACACCAAATAGTGTGCTATGAAAAAAAAAATGTGAAGAATGGGTTGAAAGAGTAATATAATACATTTCATGCATCAAACATCTAGATGGAACAACTGGTAACATTTTGCCATTTTAAAGTAAGATGCAGACATTGTGACACTCCTAAAAATTAAGATATCCTGACATCTGTTAAAAATAAGGAAATTTTCCTTTATAACTATAATACTATTATTGCTTAGATAAATTAATCATAAGTTTTTAATATAATTTAATACCAGTGCATATTTAAATTTTCTCATATTTTCCACAAATATCTTAATATGTTGGGGGGTTTTTAATGAACAAAAATCCAACTGAAGTTTAGCCATCATATTTGATTTGTATCTTTTTAAAATATATATATCTTTTTATTGATTTTTTACAGAGAGGGATAGAGAGTTAGAAACATTGATGAGAGAGAAACATCGACCAGCTGCCTCCTGCACACCTCCTACTGGGGATGTGCCCGCAACCAAGGTACATGCCCTTGACCGGAATCGAACCTGGGACCTTTCAGTCCACAGGCCGACGCTCTATCCACTGAGCCAAACCTGTTTGGCAGTTCGTATCTTTTTAAATCTTTATTCATTGAGAACAGTCCCAATACCTGTTTTCTCTCTTTTTAAAAAATATATTTTTTCTTGATTTCAGAGAAAAAAGAAGAGGGGTGGGGGGAGAGAGAGAAACATCAATGATGAGAGAGAATCATTGATTGGCTACCTTCTGCATCCCCTACTAGGGATCAAGTGCCCAATCTGGTCATGTGCCCTAAATGGGAATCAAACTGTGATCCCCTGGCTCACAATGCTCACCCACTGAGCCACACCTTGGGCACCTGTTTTCTTATTAATAATATTGAATTTTGAAGAAACTGGACCACTTGTCTTGTAAAACACCTCCAATCTAAATTTGCTCGGCGAATTCCTTCCATCAGGATGATAATTATCTTGCTTATTTTGTCTTCTTTATTCCTATAAACTGGAAGTTGGGTTTAAAGGAGTAATTAGCTTCGGGTTAGACATGTTTAGTAAAGAAATTTTTTACAGGGAATGCTGTGCACAACACCTCGCATTATACCAGGTAGCACTTACTATTGGTGATGCCGAATGTGAGCACTTGATTAAGATGGTAAGGGTCAGATCTTTCCATTGTGAAGTCATTTTTTTTATTATTACAATAGAAAGTTAAATGTGGGAAATATGTCATTTCTCTTTCAGTTTTATTGAAGTATAACTGACAAATAGAATTGTAAGGTATTTAAAGTATGCATGATGATTTTATATACATATGTAGCATGAAAGGATTCTCATCATCAAATCACTTAACATATTCATCGTCTTACATATTTATTTTGTTTGCGAAAACACAAGTTCTACTCTCTTAGCAAATTTTAATTAACACAGTATTATCTACTATAGGCGCCATATTGTGTATTAAATTTTCACTCCTTATTCATTTGCTAACTGAATGTTTTTACATTTTTATCAGCTTCTCCTTTTCCCCTCCTCATCCAACCCCTAACAATAAGCATTCTACTTTCTGTTCCTGACTTTTTTTTTTTTAAATCCACAAAAGTGATACCGTGCAGTATTTGTTTTTTATTTGTCTGGCTTATTTCACTTAGCATCATGCCCTCCAGACTTATTCAGGCTATTGCAAATGGCAGGTTTTCTTTCTTTTTAAGGCTGAATAATATTCCATTATGTAGCTATACACCATATTTTTTTTTATTCACTCATCTGTTGGTGGACACTTAGGTTGTTATATTTTATTTTAAAGAAAAAATACAGGTATTGGGACTGTTCTCAATTAATAGAACATGCCTTAGCAATTATGAATAATGCTACAATAAACACAAAAGTACAAATATCTCCCAGATAGTGATTGTATTTCCTTTGGATTATACCCGAAGTAGAATTGCTGGATCATATGGTAGTTCTATTTTTAATTTCTTGGGGGAACCTGCATCCTGTTTTTAGTGGCTGCACCAATTTATATTTCCAGCAGTAGTGCACAAGGATTCCTTTTCCTGACATTCTCTCCAGCATTTGTTATCTCTTGTCTTTTGATAATAGTCATCCTAGCAGGTGTGAGGTTATATGGTTTTGATTTGCATTTTCCTGATGATTAATGATAAGTACATTGTCATGTGCTTGTCTGCCATTGGAATGTTTTCTTTTTCTTTTTTTTTTATGTGGAATTTTCTTTTTTTTTCTTTTTTTTAATTGCTTAAAGTATTACAAAGGGTATTACATATGTGTCTTCACTTAGCATAATGCTCTCCCGTTCCATCCATAATGTTGCAAATGGTAGGATTTCCTTCCTTTTTAGAGCAGCATAGTATTCCATGGTGTAGATGTACCACAGTTTTCTAATCCATTCATCTACTGATGGGCACTTATGCTGTTTCCAGATCTTAGCTAGGGTGAATAGCTATGGAGAGATATCTATTCAGGTTCTTTGTCCATTTTTAAATTGCGTTATTTGTTTTCTTGCTATTGAGTTGTATGAGTTCCATTTATATTTTGCATATTAACCCCTTATCAGATATGTGGGTCACAATTATTTTCTTTCATAGGTTTCTTTTTCATTTTCTTGTTAGTTTATTTTGCTGTGCAGAAATGTTGTTTGATGTAGTTCCACTTGTTTATTTTGTTTTGTTGCCTTTGCTTTTGTTGTCAAATGCATGTTATCAAGATGCATGTTAAGGAAATTACTTCCTATGTTTTCTGCTAGGAGCTTTAATCTCATCACTCTAGACATGTTTCCTTTCTTTCATAGCTTCACTTTCCATGTCTATGCTAATGGTTCTCAAATAATTTCCTAAACCAAGATCTCTTACCCAAATCTTAAGTCATACACCTAATAGCCTATTAGACATTTCTATTTTGTGACTCAAAGATACCTCAAACTCATCATGTCCCAAATAAATTCATTACTACCTAAGCCTTCACCATCCCCAATCCTATGCATCCTCATAAGCACTGCACTGAATGGTTTATCCGCAACCATACAATTATCCAAGCCCCAAACCTGGTGATCATTCCTGCCTCTTTCCCCTCTACCTTCCTTAATGCCTATATAATTCTTCCTCTTTGATATCTGTTGACTTTGTCCACTCATTAAAATTATTACTGCCATTACCTGAGGTCATGTCTTCATCATTTTTCACCTGGATTATATCACACCCTTTATCTTCTTGTCTGCAATAATTTCCCCTTTCCAATCTATTACTCATACTGTAGTCAGAGTAAATTTCCTAAACCGTGACTTAATCATGTCCCTCAACTGCTAACAATTTTAATGACTCAATGTGCACTCAGAATAACTTCCTTAACAGGACTTACAAAACCAGTAGTTTAGTCCCTTTCTAATTCACTACTCTCCTACCTCCTACTCTACATTATAGTCATACTGAATCTTATGCAGCGTTTATGAACAATTCTAGGACTTCATTCATGTTTTTCTTCCTTTTTACATAGTGAATTCCCCATAATCTTTTAGATCTCACTTTAGATCTTCCTTTGTCTTTAAAACCCTTTATGATCCCCTGTCTCAAGAATGAATTAGGCTCACTTTCTGTTGATTCCATTTACCTGGTATTTATTTCTCTCATAGATTTTTTTTATCATATTCTATTTGATAATGAGTTATTGGAGATAAATGACATCTTCACCAGTTTCCTATCATTTGGCACAGAACCCGACATGTGATAAGTACTCGATGAATAACTATTAAATGAATAAATTAATGCATGCATACATATACAAATGAATTACTAGTCTTAAAATTTTATTCCCAGTTGGTAAGCTATCTATTGGTATGTCCCTTTATATATTAAAAAGTATGCACATTATTTCAGGTTGATATGATTTATAAAACTCAAAACGTCAAAAAATTCAAAATTATCTTTATTTTGGACCGAAAGTTTTCTAAATCCTTTGAAGTTGCAGGAACATATTTTCAAATGAAAGTGGAACTTTGCTAGGTTCTACTTTGTAGATAATAGTAATTAATACTTATTGAGCACTGTTTCAATCAATGTTCTTAGCACTTAATATGTAATAAGTTATTGAATCCTCACAGTGGCCCAATGATATTGCTGCTATACCATTTTATAGATGATAATTTGAAGCAGAGTTAGATTTAGCAACTTCCCCAAAGTTACACAGCTAATAAGCAGAGCTGGGATTTGAGCCCAGCCAGTCTAGATGTAAAATGCTTTTGGCTTGAGAGCTTTTATATGTGAATGCTCTTGCTGTCCTTTGATTTGTCTTCCAATCCTTGCTATAGTTACATATGTGGAACCTCTTCCATTTAGTCTCTATAAAACCAACTCAGAACTTTATCCTTTGAAACCAAAAGCACAAGTGCTAATATGTATTCATTATAAGGCAGAGTAATGCCTCCACATTCTTTTCCATAAATTCGAGCAAGCATGCATGCAGTGCTGAATTTCCTTAAGTCTCAGGACTGACTAAATACTTTGCAGGGACCCCTGCAAGATGAAAATGCAGGGCCCCTTGTTAAACAGATTATGAAGAATTTCAAGGTGTCGACAGCAGGGCACTAAAACCAGGAGTGGGACCCTCCTGAGCACAGGGGCCTCCACAGCTGCACAGGAAGCACGCCCATGGAGCCAGCCCTGCGAAGTCTCCTTCCTAAGATGCATGGACAACAATCCCCTGCCTGCAGGTGACAGTCACCTAACAATGCTGCTTAGCATTTCTGCGCATCAGACTAAAAACTCTATCTTCTCCTTTAGAATGAGACCTTTAAGTTGTTGGAGAGAGCAACCCCTCATTGCCATGTTCACAACACAGAACTTAGGTAATCTAGCACACATAAAGCATCTACATCAGCAGTTCTCAACCTGTGGGTCGCGACCCCTTTGGCGGTCGTACGACCCTTTCACAGGAGTCGCCTAAGACCATCCTGCATATCAGATATTTACATGACGATTCATAACAGTAGCAACATGACAGTTAGGTAGTAGCAACGAAAATAATTTTATGGTTGGGTCACCACACGAGGAACTGTATTTAAAGGGCCAGAAGGTGGAGAACCACTCATCTACATGTTTTACCCACCAAAGCACTTCTTTCACAACTCGTGTGACAGAAATGTGTTCCCATTTTACACATGGAAAAGCAGACAGAGATTAAGTCATCTCTATAAGAGCACTTAGCTAGTAAATTTGAGGAGCTACTAGTGAAGCCCAGAGCACCTACCCTCAAAGACCATGGTTTTTCCATTATACCAACTACTTTTGTGGCAATGGAAAAGAGCCCACTCTGTTATGGACTAAGAAGTTGGGTTCTGAGGCAGTTTTTGTCCTAAGCCAATAAGACCTTCCTCTTATTTGCCCTGTCAATCCCATAATTTTCAATCATGGGTGCCTGTGCACAAGACAATGTATGATTTTTTAAAAAAGCAAGGCTATCTTCTGAGGTTTGGCGAGATCCCTGCTGGGGTGCTGTCACGGTCACTCGTAAATATCAGGGGCAAATGCAGACTATTAGGAATTACAAGGCCAGCTGTTGTGTTATATCATTAGACTTTTGAAACCAACTGGGGAAAATCTACTTCTGCCAAGAGGCAAGTCTCCAGGCTCTGCAACAAATATCAATTCCAATTTGCTTGAAGTTGTGCAGAGTTATTATTTCTTCTTTTCTGTTTTTCATGGTTCCAGAAGTGAATTCTCTGCACATTGGTGGAAGTTTAACCTGAACTGTGTCACATTTTTCATCTAGATTGAAGAGGATGGGCATTTACTTGTGCCCTCCAAAACAGTGCTGGGCACACATTTTCCATTTAAATGGAGGAAAATGTGTGTTTATTCCTGCCCTCTAAACCACAGCTGGGCATAAAACGAGAACAGTACATAATTTGCAGAACCAATCATCTGGCCTTCGACAATGGAAAAAAGGAATTGTAATTTGTTATTCTCTCTTGCGAACAGTTATGTTGTCCAGTTAAGGTTATTAGCCATCCAGAAATTCACACGTGGTTCTCCTTGGCAAAACTGGATTGTGAGTCTGACGGCAACTCCGGTGATTTCATAGTGTTTTAGAATCATGAAGTGTTACCGCTGGAAAAGATCTTGATGACCACATAACCAAAATACCTCATTTTACAGATGAAGACATGGATGTTCAGAGATGTTTCAAGGTGGCTGAAGTCATAAAGCCAGCATCTGAACTGGTCCTGGAAACCAGAGCTTCTGAGCCCAGTCGAATTCTCTTTCCAGTACCCTAAAGCTGCCTCACTGGACTTAGTTGAGATGTCAAACTCCATTTGCTTTTACTCTGCCAGTAATTTCCAGTTTAGCAGAGAAACCCTTTGAAATAAGAACACATAAATGAATCAAGTGTTATTGAGCATACACTTATTTTTTTAATATTAACATAGCATTCAGGATGGTGCCTTGTACATAAGGAGACTTCAGTAATTCTTCTATTTATGTATTCAGTCAATGCATAACCCATAACAGGTGCTTATGAGGATGGAATGTGTCATGCATTTCTAGGAAGATAAATAAGACATGATCCCTGCCTTCAAGGAGCTTACCTACAGTCCAGTGGGACAGAGGATAAGCAATTAATAATTGTTAAATTAATAATAATTAGATGAACATATATCCAATAATAAAGTCACAATAAAAACATCACAGGAAGAAAGATGAACTTGGCAAAGGGCTTTCCTGAGTAAGTGGCATGTGGAGTCAAATAATGTTCCAATTGGATGAGCCGTGAGGAGTAGCCCCACAGACAGGAAAATGCAGGACCAAAGGCAAAGGGCGTGGAGGTCACACAATATTCTGGAATCTGGGAGGAGGAGAGGCTGAATTGCAGGGGAGCTGGATGGTCCCATCAAGTTCAAAAATAGCTCTGCTGTGGCACAGTCAGAAGGATCGCTGGACACCCTATTCTCATCCAGTGCCCTTTGCATTCCCTTTCTCATCTTTCTGTAGAAAATAGGGCCACTCTTCAAAATAAAACCGGCCGCTGCAAGAAGACATAGTAAAATCTTGAATAATTTGCTGTAATGCAAGAGTGAGGGACATGACTGCTCAGAATAATAAACTATTCTTTTAACAGATTTTTAAACTCAGGTGCTAACAAAAAGTAAGTTTAAAAGGTGTTAAACACTGGTGCTTCAGGGTCTATTTTTAATTAATATGCTATTGTTAATACATAAATATATCACATCAATACATAAATAGTTGCTATCTAACTATTCTTTTATAAGTAACGAAAAACTGCTTTCTTTCTTAAATGTCAAACCATTTCCATGGACTCTGGTCTGCCTCCTAGTCTAGCAAGTAGGCACTGATGTATGTATGTACCTGAATTATGTGTTTATCCCTTGTCTCTGAGCGTGCCAGGGATATGAACTCATTCCCCAGATTCCGAGACTGCCCCACCCATGTATATTTATGGACATCAGAGCTTCGGGCAGGCTGGGCAGGTCCTTAGCATGAAGCTGCTTTCCAGAGCACCAGGTTCTCCTCTCCTCTCTGGCAGTAGGGATTCCACTCTGGCTGGGTGAAAACAGCCATGACTGCTACAAAATGGGAATGCAAGAAGGTCAGAATGGATCCCTAAGGACCTTCTCCTGGGGTCAAGTCTCGGGTGAAACTATAGCACAACACTAAGAAATATTAGTTTCTCCTCAATTAATTTTCTATAGAACAAATCAGAAAAAAAAATGCTTTCTTCTCAAATTAAATAAGCTAATGCACCATAAAGTGTTACTTATGGTGCACGATAAGGAATGTTTCTTGACCTCAAAAGAAAGTCGGCTAGGATATCTGCCTCCCTGGAATAGGGCATCGATCCATTTTTAATTTATAGAATATGAATATCCTTAAACTCACTTGGAATGATACAATGATATAGTTGTACCATAATTATCCAGTGATATAATTTTCCTGTATTTCGCACCTACTTGCTCATGGGGTAAAGACCTCTGGGGACACTCACTTGTTTTGACAAAACTAAATAAACTCTGGCTCTAGATCTAGGACATAGAACTTTTATTCTTAAAAAACAAGTTTGTTAAAAATAAAATGATAATAATAAGATTTTTAAAAGTCTAGGAAATGTAGTGATTACAATGTCATTGGAGATGTTCAAGAGTGTGATTAGTTTCTGTAGTATAGTGGGTAATTAAAGCACTTTGGAAAGTTTAGAGTATATCTTCACAGTGAAGAAATGGAAGGAGAAATTAATTTGAGAATTTTTATAGTAAAATGAAGGAAGAGAAAAGATTAGGTCGATGGAGTTGAAGGTTAAGGAAATATTTTCAAGTTATAAATTTAGCAGCATATTGACATATGCAGTAAATGAAAGATTGAAGAAAGGTAGGCTAGGACAATGACATAGATACAGTACAAGGTGTATCTTCCTGAAGGGGTGATAGGAGAGAAGGTCAGAATAAAGGACAAGGCCTGGCTGATGTTGCTCAATGGTTAGAGTGTCAGCACACACACTTAAGGGTCTTGGGTTCGATTCCTGGTCAAGGGTGTATACCTGGGTTGCAGGTTCAATCCCCGGTGCTCTGGGGCGAGTGCAGGAGGCAACCAATCAATATGTCTCTCTCACATTTATGTTTTTTTCTCTCTCTCTTTCTTTCTTCCTCTCCTGCTCTCCCCCCCTTCCACTCTCTAAAAATTAATGGTAAAATATCCTCAGGTGAGGGTTGGCAAAAAATAAAAATAAAATAACAGAAGGAAAACATGGTCTAGAAAGGGAAAATTAAAAAATACTTCCTTTTTATTTTTTTTGGAAACAATAACACTGCAATCATAAGTTTTAAAATAAAAAATATACAAGCAGATGTTTGCAGATGCAAACATTCAACAAATATTAAGTATCTGCTATATACTCAGCACTGTTCACCCATGAACTTATCTTCCTGGCAATGACTCTGAAGTATTTCTTTCGCTCACCACTTTTCCAGTTAAGAAACTGAGTCTAATCAGGGCACTATCCATGGTTTTGCTTTCTGAAGTTTCAGTTACATGCAGTCAACCATGGTCCAAAAATATTAAATGGAAAATGCCAGATATTTTGAGAGAGAAACCACATTCATATAACTTTTATTAGAGTATATTATTATCATTGTTATTATAGTGGCTAATCTCTCACTGTGCCTGATATATAAGTATGAAGTTAGGTATGTGTGGGGAAAAACATAGTATATATAGGGCTTGGTGCTATCTGTGGTCCCAGGCATCCACTGAGGGTCTTGGAATGTATCCCCATGAGTAGGGGGGACTACTGTACCTAATTTTCCTAAGGTCACACCGTTAACTCTGAAACAGGCTGGTGTCTCCCAGGAGCTCTTTCCCCCACACTAGCCTGCCTTTCAGAGATGAAGGACACAGTCCTGTCCTCCATGGACTCACCACCTACTGGGTGAGAAAGACAAGTGGGCAATTACTATACACACCAGTGCTGGGAGCTGCTAGCCACCTGGGGACCATCAGAGAAAGCCCCAGAAGATATAACTGTTCAACATATTTCTTTGAAATATTTAGTAAGAAGCTATTTCTGCTCTTCAGCACATTTTGATTTTTAGCTGCACCTGCGTTTGTGAAATTCTCGAAGCCTTGGAGAAAGGCGCTGTCTGGGGCAACTGTGTTAGACACCTTGTCCTCCCCATGCAGTTCTCCCTGGAGCCACCATGTGGTATTGTTGTTCAATTCAAACATCTGCTTCTTTTAGCCTTGTGGCCTTCCCCAGGACTGGTTCTCCTCTAAGGAGCATCTTTTCTAAGTCGTACCTGTCAGTTTTGTATGGACGCCTCTATTCTCCCCCTGAAGTGGGCCTTTTAAAATCTCCGCGTTGTCAAATTTCTCTGGAAGCTGAGGGGAATGGCTGACCCAATGTGTGTGTGCAGACAGAGCCAGCCAGGCACATTTGCCCACGTCACAGCTTCAAGGAAGGGGGCCAGCTCTGTATTTGTTGGCTGGCCACCTTTCATCACAGCAACCTTGGAATAGCAGTGTTTGGCCTGCGGTCCAGTCGTGGGCGCCCTCATGGCCAGGCCAGCGTAGCACTATGTGGATGCATGGCCAGGCTGCTTCCTCGATGCTCTTCAGCTCTTCCCTCATGACAGCCGTGGAACAGCACATGAAAAATGAGGTCTCACCTGGTAACTCCATGAGACAGGACTACCGCTGGGGATAGGCAGTGCAGTAAAAGGAGCACCCTGGGCTTTTAAATTGACATAGAAAGTCATGGAATCTCCTTGGAAAGCTCTGGAATATTTCAGGCCTCAAATTGCCCATCTATGCTCAAAAGATTACCATTGTTTCCTACCCACAGCCATCACCAAAATTACTGTTTATTAAGCTTTTATCAACATAGTCTCTTGCTGTTACCTCTGACACCCAGGGGACAATTGCTCAGATGCCATCTCAGCTTGTTTGTGAAGAGAGCTGACTCGTGCATGCACTAAGGCTAATAATAATGACGCCTGGTACTCTGGTTTTCCTCAGGAGTCTTCCAAGTGCCTCTCATGCCTCCTCCCAGCAACTCTGTAAGGAAGGTATTGCTAATTGCAGACCAGGACACCGAGCTTCTAAGAGGTTGAATGACTTCTCAAATCACCAAGCGACAGAGGGAAGGTGGAACTCTGGCTTCCGATTGTCAGTGCGCCTCAGCCACACCAAGCTAAGAGGCAGAATGTTACAAACAAAACTCCTAATATTTCAAATAATGAACAAATGCACATTCAATAAATAGAGTTTGGGATCAAAGACAAAGACATAACAAGGGGTGGGAAAT
Source organism: Myotis davidii (assembly GCF_000327345.1). Classification (NCBI taxonomy): domain Eukaryota; kingdom Metazoa; phylum Chordata; class Mammalia; order Chiroptera; family Vespertilionidae; genus Myotis; species Myotis davidii. Next base: position 664,013 of record NW_006293313.1, on the reverse strand, counting down.
GAGGGAAACAGACTTCCATGAAATGAGTGGGATTTTAATAATCAAAATGTCATACATGCTTTGAACTTCCTTTAAGCAGAATTCTTATTTAAAAAAACATAGCTTGGGAGGCAGCAGGCAAGTTGATTCCATGGTTAAAAAAAAACCAACACACACAAAAACCTCTCATCCGCTAATATTTGTCATGATGTCTTCCATTTGAAAATGTGCTTTGCACATGTGAGTGCCTAATAAGTGCTCGTTGCTAATGACAATGAAGACTGATGAACTGAAATCACCTTTGGCACCAAACTTGTCAGCTTCCCCGTGAGGAGCACATGCGGAAGAACGCTGCATCCCATTAACAGCTTGCTGAGCGTTCGGGTCTGCAAGAGTCACTTTTTGAACGCACTGCGGTGGGGGGCCGAGGGCTGATAACACAAGGCCCTATACGCACCGTGCCAATCATTCCGATGAAAACTGAAAAATTCCGTCAGTCATCTGGGGTTTTATCCACGTGACGCGGAACATCTGGATGAGTGAGTGTTTCCAGTTCTCACCGGGATAGTGCCATGTCCATGCTGACATCCACTCTCAGAGACGGGTATTGCTCCAAGATAAATAAACATTTACAGAGCATGGCACGTTTGGGGCCACAAGAGTATGCTTCATGCATTCATTCCCTCAATAAACATATTAGTAGGAGGAAGTTCCATGTGTCGCCAAGTGTTCTGTTGATACAAGAGAACAAATGTGCACGAAGCACTCCAGCCTAGTGGAGGAAGACAGTGATGCCAATACAAGGCCGTAAAGGCTGTCATAGAGGCATAAACAAAATGCCAAAGGAGTGCAAAGCAGCAACAAACTCTGGGTGCCTAAGAGAGTTTTCAAAGCTTGGAAGATGGGGTGGCATTTGAACAAGATCGTATGATACTAAACGGAGTAGGTATGAGTGTCCTAGGTGAAGAAGAAAGGCAGACAGAGTGATGTACATGGAGACAAAGAGATACTTGAAAACACTTTCTAAGGAAAAGGAGAAATTAGGAGGTGGGGAGGGAGAGCACAGGGTATATCTGCTTGAAGGCCTGTGTGTTACGGGGCCAGGAGGCCCATGGGCAAGAGGATATGCTCACTCTCTCCTCTCCCCTCTCCTCACTCCTGCCCTTTGCAGATCACAGTCTGATTTTCCAGTATCCACAATGTCTTGCACAAATGGCCCCCCAGATATGCTTGAGGACCTACACAGTTCTTGTCCCAAAATCCATCTTCCAAAGGTAGATCATGCAACACAGAATTGAGAGAGATGAACGAGCTTGGATGTGTGAGCTGAGTCCACATGGTGTGTATGAGGTCCCTCTGACCTGGGCTGGAGCTGGATTTAGTGAGGGAAGGGGAACAGGCTGGGACCTGGGCTGGGAGCCACTGATCCCCACTCCACCATGAGCAAGAGTGGAATTCCCAGGAGTCAGGAAAGCTAAATTAGGGCCTAGCCTTGCAGATTGTTATAAAGGTAAGATAATCAACATCAGTATTATATGACATGTATTATTTAACGCTTTGTTACCTTGCTTCATAACTTTTAAGTAGCTAAATACATGGTACCGTATTTGCCGGCGTATAAGACGATTTTTTGGCCCTGAAAAATATGCCTCCAAGTGGGGGGTCGTCTTATACGCCAGGTACGCTTCAGATAGACTGCCCATAGTGCTTGCCCCGTGCCATAGTGGCCTCCCGATGCCCGCCCACTTCATTCCACATACCGTTCAGGCATC
>NW_006293313.1:657146-660827 GCF_000327345.1 Myotis davidii | reverse complement strand
GGGTGGTCCAGTAGGAGGCAAGACAATTTTCCATGGTACAGAGACGGGCATTTGTTTAGTATCATATTTATGTACCAATGTGTTATGATATATATAACTAGAGGGCTAATGCATGAAATTCGTGCACGGGTAGGGTCCCTAGGCCTGGCCAGCGATCAGGACCAATTGGGGCCTTCTGGCTGCCAGCCAGAACATCCCTTCCTTGGCTGCCAGCTGCTGGCCTGGACCTTGCTTTGTTCCAACCTGCCCCCTGGTGGTCACGCATGTCATAGCGAGTGATCAGTCTCTTGGTCAAACTCCTGCTGGGACAATTTGCATATTAGGCTTTTATATATATAGATAGTTATGCAAATGTGCTATGGGGAAATATAATTTGCACATTAAGCAATAATTTCATGTTTATTATTGTTTGGGACAGGGCTACTTTAAAAAATGGACTGAATTAAAGGAAAATATTAAGTAAGAGTACAAATGCTATGCAGATGTTATGGAGAGAATATTAAGTAAGAGTACAAATGCTATGCAGATGGAGAATATGATATGGTGCTTGACTGACTGAAGTTTGGAAACAGTAGAAAAATTGCTTAAGTTAAGGTGGCCTAATGACCTAAAGTAATTGTGACGTGGCATTCTTGGGCCACAAACTGACCTTTGATTTTCTGTTCTGGCTGATCCATTTTTTTGTGTTTGCCCTTTTGGCTGGTAAGATGTTTTAGTTTTGAAAAAAGAAAGGCCACTGAATCTAGGGCCGGGGGACGGCAGTCACCAGACATCTCCAGGACCTCAGAGTCCATCAGCCATTCACCACGCCCTTTCCTGATCCTATTTTGTAGATGGAAAAGACTAGGAGCAGAATACTTGAAACTAGCCACAAAGCTCTTCCTACCAATTTTCCAGTAAGCCCGCCACCCCAGTTTTTGCTCTTTCCAATTTTATACATGTACATGCAAAATTTAGCAGAGATTATTTGAGACAATTGTCTGAATTGATACTTCTTTTAAAAATCTAAAGTGCATAAAAGGGTACAAAGTGAAATTTCTAATTGTATTTGATCTTATCAGCAATCCAGTAAAGTATCAATATATTCATATTGCCAAGTGGCTTGCCCAAGGTCACCTAGAGGGCAAATCTCTGAGGGAAGGCTTATACCTCACTCTTCTAATTCCCAAGTTCAAACCATTTTCACCATTCTTTGGTAGGCCACTGAACACCAAGGCCCCATTATTCCATCCTAGAATGATGTTTCTTCCTAAATTCACCTAGGACTAGTGCTCCAAATTCCTAACAGATTCCCATCTTCCCCAAAGACTGTACCTTCACTACACCTTTAGAAACAAGAGACCAGAATTCCTAGGAAATCTTGGGAATTCCCAAAGTCACATTATTCTTCAAATATTCTTTATGTTCTTTACTCTTCACTATGGACGTCTTAAAATATTTAATAAGTTCACATTTATTATCAAATTATGAATTTATTGTTAAAAATAATAGATATTAAGTCTGGTACTACTAAAAAGAATATAGCCTTATGGCAAGTATTCAAACACTGGAAAATACCAGAAAACATAATTAGGTAATATTTGAATAATATAACATTTAGATTTTCTAACAAGGTTAACAGCAGTGCACGAAAATCACATGTCAATATTATTAATTTAAAGGCTTATTTTGCTTCCAAAAATCTGCTATTTTTAGAAATTCTACTCACAGAATTTGTATAATTCCATGTGATTAAACTTGCTGTTATTTATTTTATTTCCAAGAATGACTCACTATTAGCAGCACACAGGGTCACGAGCAAACACTTGGCTTGGAAACAGCTACAAGCAAGACTGATGAGGCTGTGATCTCTCCTGTGCGCTCCTGTCCTGGTCCAAACACGCCTGTCGTAAACTCCCACACCACATGTCACCATTTCCTGCGATTCTTTTGACTCAGCAACTTCTCTGTGTTGTTTATTAATTTTAATTCTCTCAGGAGATAATATTTGTCTTCCCATTTTCCTCATTCCTCAGCCTATTTTGCTCGGGATTCGGGATTTAGAAGAAACTATAAAGGTGTAAAAGAAAGGCTGGGAAGAAATTTCCATGTGTAAACACTACCTAGGACAGGCAGTGATCAGGGTCATGAGCGTTTGGATGGAGCAGTCAGGTCCAATTATTTGTGTTCCCATAAAGAGAGGAGGAACAACTACATAAGGTCTGTAACAGCACTTCCTCCGTTTTGAAATGAAGAGCCTTTTAAAACTTATATTAGGCAACGAGTGTTCGCCATAGATTTAAAATGCACTGTCTTTCCCAGGAAGAACTATTATTGAGGAGTTAATTGCTAGTTGCTTGTTTAGTCTTTTCTGTGGCTGTCAGATTACTGCTGAGTCCCCCCTCATAAAAAGACACTTCCTAGCATGTCCTCTGCCGACCAAACGGACATGTGTTTCCCATTTAGACATTTCATTACCCCAACTGCAAACAAATCAGCTGTGTCTTTGGGATCTTATGGGGAGAAGGTTGGGATTTATTCCTGGACAAGCCTGAGGAAAACATTACCCTAATGGATGAAATATGTTTGGACTAAAGGTTTCTTAAACGTGTTCAATGGGTCTTTCCCAACTTGATCTGCTGCTGTTCCTTGAAAAGGCAGAAAAATGCAGAAAAGTCCATTGGCATTATCCTAGCTTTGTCCTTAAATGAGGAGTAATGGATAAACCTTGCTTTGATTTAGATAAGCACCAGCAGGAGTAGTCACTCTCTCTCTCTAGAGATTACTCACACACCATGGACAGACAACGTGGTCTAGAACTCCTGTTCTCTCTTGGCCGTCTACAGCAACAGAAACCCACTTCCTGTTTTCCAAGGCCAGATGCCTTCTTCAATTCAGTTTTTCCCCAGAAGACTCTCACTGATGTCTCAATGCTCAATGTGGTCAGCAAGAAAATTAGTTCTGGAAAAAATATTTGACTTTCTGCATAGAAAATAATAGTCTCCTTACGACTGCAAGCCCACTGTGGAGGAATTTTGGCTTATTTTATGTTTTGTACCCTGATGGGGCACAGGAAATAGGAAAATAGATTATTTTCCTTGGCCCCCTGGCGTGTGTTAGGTTTAGCAGTTAGACAATTTTTAGAGCTCACGCTGGGCAACAACAACATGAAGCCACTCTCAAAACGGTGTCGGAGTCTGAAGCATAATGAGGAAAGTTCATCAATGCTAATGGTTTTATTCTGAAATCTATGTGGTAAGAATACCCAGTGAGCAAAATGTATTGGTGGTGTGTGTGTGTGTGTGTGTTTTACAGTGGGGCCTTGACTTACGAGTGTCCCGACTAACGAGTTTTTTGAGATACCAGCTGTCTCTCGGCCGATTTTTTGCATTGAGTTGACAGAATAATTTGAGTTAACGAGCTCCTTAACGAACTCGGTCTCGGAACGAATTAAACTTGTAAGTCAAGGCCCCACTGTAGTTTGATTTTGCCGTAAAGAAACTTGAGAGCTGATATACTCTTCTACCATGCACCTGAAGAACAGGAACGAACCAGATGCTGGCATCTTGCTGGCATCTTGCTGGCATCCTGCTCATATTGGTGCCATGCCATTCAAGCACTGGAAATACATCAGGATGGTGGGAAAAGTGTATTTAAAAATTAACTTCAGATATTTAATCCAAATTTAGAATGAAATGTAGA
>NW_006293313.1:655376-657070 GCF_000327345.1 Myotis davidii | reverse complement strand
GAGTGGAAAGAGTACAGGATACAAGTCTTCCCATTTCAGGCAAGGCCCTACAACGAGCCTACGTCTCTTAGCAGAGAACATTTTAGCAGAACCATTTGTCTGTAGTTTTATCTAAATTATTTTCTAGCTTTCATATTCCATAGTTTGAAATCTATCCTTTTACATTTTAATTTTTAAAAGTAAGACCCTAGGTTTCCTTATAATTGTCATTGTGTGATATCAGGTGACACCTTACTTAACACCATGACTTGCATTCATGTGAAGTGTAAGCATGTTATCAAGTACATTAGCTATTCTCTCAAGGCATGGATCATTTGAAATTTTGACAAGCATAAAGTTTTTGGTTTTTGGTTATTGTTTGTTTTTTACCTTTGCACAAGTAATTGATTAAAATATTGAGCAAAGTGGCCCTAGCTGGTTTGGCTCAGTAGATAGAGTGTCAGTCTGCAGACTGAAGGGTCCCAGGTTTGATTCCAGCCAAGGGCACATGCCTGGGCTGTGGGCTCGATCCCCAGTAGGGGGTTGTGCAGGAGGGAGCCAATCAATGATTCTCTCTCATCATTGATGTTTCTATCTCTCCTCCCTCTCCCTTCCTCTCTGAAATCAATAAAAATATATTTTAAAAAATATAGAGTATATTGAGCAAAGTGGACCTCCCACAAAGTCTTGAAGTGTGCTAATGAAGAAAGACAGTCTTTGGCTATGGTTACTCAGCCAGTCAAAAATTATAGCCAGTGATACTATATTATTATCTATCTCAGATTCCTTTTATTTTTTCTGTTGAGAAATACGAAACTTACTCAAAAATCCTCTTGGACATTTTCAATTTTCTAGCCTCCCACCTGAGACTAAAACCATCGAGTAGAAGGCAGAAGTCCTGCCATAGTGAGTTTCCTAATTTTTAAAAGGCTTCCAAAAATGCAGATGAATATGTACTTTAAAATATTCTAATCTACCAGTTTGCTAATCCTGACCATTTGAAGGGGCATAATGAATACATCCTATCTTAGGAACATATTCTCTCTCTCTTCTCTCTCCACCCCCACCACCCCCTTAAAAAACACCCATTTAATTGTTTTCTAGGAAATAAAGTTATACAGGACTTCATTTCAGTAGGGCCTTGGACTAACTGAAAGATCACAGATGTTGCTTCAAGCTGGGTTCACTTTTCTAAAGGATCCTTAAGAAAGTTAGTGCTGTCAGGATGCACAACAGGACAGATGGAAGGACAAATGTCCACACCCAACGATCCTGCACAGTCACGGGTTATAGTGTCTGAGTGTATGAGGCTAACAGCTTTTAGGAAGCTCAGCTGCTCAGCTCAGGTTTATATAGACCAGAGCAGGCCTGAGCATAGGCTGGTCTGAATATTTGCTGAGATGATCAAACTTATTGTTATACAATATATTATACAATACTAGAGGCCTGTTGCACAAAAATTTGTGCACTCGCGGGGAGGGGGGGATCCCTCAGCCCAGCCTGTGCCCTCTCGCAGTCTGGGACCCCTCAGGGGATGACCACCTGCTGGCTTAGGTCCGCTCCCTGGGGGATTGGGCCTAAGCTGGCAATAAGACATCCCTCTGGCAGCCCGGCAGCCCCTCTCTGTCTGGTTCCAGGCAGCAGGGAGCAAACCTAAGCTGCAGTCGGACATCCTTAGCACTGCTGAGGAGGCAGGAGAGGCTCCCACCACCACC
>NW_006293313.1:653351-655098 GCF_000327345.1 Myotis davidii | reverse complement strand
CAGGTTGCTTTCCTTCTGTAATTGAAACTTTGTACTCTTGAGTGGAGCTCAGAGCCAGCCAGGGCGGGCGAGAAGCTTGGCTTCCTCCATCACCAGGGGCAACCCCAGCCTCCTGCTCGCTCCAGCTCCGTGGCTACGGCCAGCTGAAAGCAGGTATCTGGGGTTTTTATCTTCTATAATTGAAACTTTGTTGCCTTCAGTGGAGCTCAGAGCCAGCGGCAGCAGGTTGGAAGCTTGGCTTCTTCCATCACTGGAGCAACCAAGCCTCCTGCTTGCTCCAGCACCGTGGCTGCCGGCCATCATCTTGGTTGGGTTAATTTGCATATAGTTGCTCTGATTGGCTGGTGGGCATGGCTTAAGGCATAGCAAAGGTACAGTCAATTTGCATGTTTGTCTTTTATTAGATTAGATACTGTATTATTATTATTATTATTGGGTACAGTTAAGTACAGTACATTCAGGCATCTCCCTCAACCTCCAAGGGTCAATGTCCAGGTATGTTCCTGAACTTAGTACAGTGGGATAAGGACAAGGGTCTTCCATCACTGTTCTGTAGAATTTCTATTGGGGAAGGGGACTTCTGAACTTTGGAGGGACATTTTTGTATCCTGGCAAAAAAAGGGGGGGGGGGAACCAACCCTCCAGTTTAAGAGTAGCTAGGCAACAGGAAAAACATCATGTGTGTGCTACTTGTGGGGAGCAGGGCCACTGTGCACATTCTATACATTCCTTCTTTTCCTTTCTGCATTTTCCTCCTCTTGCTGCCTCACTTCCCTTGTCTTTGAGTCCCTTCTGCTCCGATGCTGCAGAGAGAAGCCTGGGCCTCCGAACCTCTGTCCCAGGTCTCTTTCTTCTGTGACTGAGTGGCCCCTTGAGAGTACGGAAGAAAATGGAAATCCACGATGTGATTCAAGTAGTTCATTCATGTTTTGGGTATGCTGTCTCACTTCTGATCTGTAGCCTAAGCATCATTTTACAAGAGAAGAAAAAAGACTCATAGGGGATAAGCAACTTCCCAGGATTACCGTGCAGTGACACACTAAGCAGGGACTGGAAACAGGGCCATGCTTTCTTATTACATCACCGGAAGCCCAGAAACCTCCTATGGAGTGCCTGCAATGTCTGCTCTGCAATGGGACTCACACTTTTGCCACAGCTCATACTTCACAACTATGTTCTTCCTGTTTCTTCGGGACCATTCGGGAGTGATAGTGGCCAATAATAACTTCTAGGTACGAGTGCCTGCTGCAGCCCAGGTAGTGGGAGACCCCTGGAAACCCAAACTGTGAAGGGAGGAATTCAGGTGCAGTAGTTAAATGCGGGAGATATTTGTGGTAGACGTTTTTCAGTTTGTTTGGGTGAGTTAGATTATAGGCAGGATTCTTTTTTTTTTTTTAGTCTTCTTAAAAATGTATTTAACATACTTCCTCCCTGCCTGACTAAGGCAAAGTTTAGGGTTACAAACACACCCATCCTGGCCTCACATCTCCCTCTGCTGAGGTTGCAAGGTATACATTGCCCATTCTTTTTTCTTTTCTTTTCACAGTTAATAAATTTTGAACCATCATAGCACAGAAAAGTACAGGGCTGACTATGGGGAGCATGCTGTGCTTACCGCCAGCTGTTGTCAAACTTTAATAATTTGTCATCTTTGCTTCTCATATTTCTTTTATTTACCTTCTTTTTAAAAAATTATTTTTTGTTGATAGTATTACAGATGTGCCCCATTTCCTCCCCCGCCCCCCAC
>NW_006293313.1:646658-653330 GCF_000327345.1 Myotis davidii | reverse complement strand
CAACCCCTGCCCCACCCCAGGCCTACAGGGAACTATTGTGTGTGTCTATGGGATATTGTCTGTGTATGCATATGGGATATGCATACATGCATATAAATTCTTTGGTTCATCTCTTCCTGCCCCATCCAGCCCCCTTCCCTCTGAGATCAGTCAGTCTGTTCCATGTATCCATGTCTCTGGACCTATTTTGTTCATCAGTCTATTTTGTTGATTAGATTCCATATATAAGTGAGATTATGTGATATTTGTCTTTTTCTGGCTGGCTTATTTCACTTAACATATTTCTGCTTCTCATCTTTTTAAAGAAATAAAACATTTCTGATGTATTTGAAGCACCCAATGTGCCCTTCCCAATCCTATCTCCTACCTCCTCACTCAGAAATGTTTTTTTCTGAAATTATTATTCTGAAATTGTTTTCATTTCTATTGCATCTTTTTAATATTTGTATTACATATATATTCATAAACAATATATGATAACAGTGTGCATCTTCACATTTTATATAAATAGTATGATATATCTTTCTGCAATTTGTTTTTTATTTTTCCCCTTCAAAGTTATGTTTCTGAGAGATATCAAAGCGCATGTGGGTTGCCATGGTTCATTTATTCATTTTTTAAATTTCTGAATCGTATTCCATTGTATGACTATATCCCAGTTTATTTATTCTCCAGCTGATGGACATTTTGTTTGTTTCCAATATCTTGCTATTGCGAACCATTCTGCAATGAACATTTCTGGTCATGTGTTCCTGTGCACATGTGTGAGTTTCTCTAGTTGTCCAGTTTTGCTAGCCTTATTTTGCCTCTGCTGAACTGAATGACACTAAGCAGATAAATATGTGAGATTCCACAAAATAGTTTTCAGATGCCTTCAATTTGTAGATGACCTGTAGAAAAAGGATTCTCTCTTTTTATAACTAGAATAATATTTTGAGCTATTTTGTAGGAACTCTAGAGTGTCAGGCATTAATTTATTGAAAGTGTTATTTATTTAAAGTGTTAAGTATTTATTTGCTATAACATTTAATTTTAATACCCAAAGGGCACAAGATGCCAACTAAATATTACAGTATTTGAATATTCAATGTGGAAAAATTAGAATGTGTGGTCATTGAGAGTTGTAAGTCTATGAATTCCAAAAAGGATCTTGAAATGCAGGTGGTATAGAAGGAAGGATAAAATGAAGGAAAGAAGGAAGGAAAGAAGGGAGGGAGGGGGGAGAGAGGGAGGGAGGGAAGAAAAGAAGGAACAAAAAAGAGAAGAAAAGGAGGTGTATTAGGTTGGGATGAGTTGCAATAACAAATAGATGTTGTCATGCAATGCTTCATATGAATACAGCTTTATTTTTCTGTCATATAACACTCAAAGATGGTTCCAGGTCAGCGAGGGTTGCAGCTTTGCTTTCTGATGTCACTTTTCAGGGTCCCAGGTTGGCTGCTGCTTTTTTGTCTTTAAAATGTGGCCCCCAAAGTTGATCAGAGGTTGTCAGATCAGTCAGGCAGATGGAAGAAACAAAGAAGAGTTCTAATGGGAGCCAGGAGCCCGGGTTGAAATCATCAAATACCACTTTGGCTTGCATTCCATTGGCCAGACATGAGTCACAAGACCACATCTAACTATAAGGGATGCTGGGCAATGAAGTGTACCTGTGCGCCCAGAAAGATGAGTAAACTGTCCGAATTCTAGTTCTCTCTTCCACAGGAAAGAGGAAAGAAGTTGGTATGGTTTTAATTGAAGATATTACAGCCGACATTTGTAAGAAGAAATAGTTAATACCACTTGAAATGGAAACCAATTTACAGTTAATGTGCTTTCTCTCTTCCTCCTTGTTCTGTGCTATTTTGTCTGCCTACATTTCCTTTCCTTCGTCTTCTGGGCAGAAAAGGTCCCACTACTCAATCCACATAGTTTTGCTGAGAATGCCCCTGACAAAAGAGAACAGAGCTTTATCTTAGCCTGGGCCCCATAGAAATTATAATTGGTGATAATGGCTGACATGCCGGTAGTTTATTTGGATAATGATCCCATGGAACAGGAATGAGCAGCCAGGGGAATAATAAGGTAAAAAGGGAAAACCAACACAGGGAGGTGTTGTCAAGGTGGACACCACTGCTGTGGGGACTGTAGTTGTGTCCCTTTAGATGGACGTGGGGAGCATTTATCCATTGGCTCATTGAGGTTTTGTTTGCAAAGCTGATGGAAATAGCCTGGGGACTGAGTGCTACAGTAGTGACTAGAACTAGAGGTGGCGACAAGAGGAGCTGCACTGATGCACCATGGTGCCTGATGCAGGCAAGTAGCCCTGCTCCAGATGCTCAGTACACCTCCACCCCCAGGGCACAGTGCGTGGGTCATGGGTGTGCACCAACCAAGCCAGGATGCTAGAGTTCTCTCCCAGCATTTCTATAATAGGAGCTTGTTTCTCAGATCTTTCTTCCAAAGCTGAATGGATGTTAGTCTGCATCTGCATCTGCACTTCCCCTCCTACATGGAGAAAACCTGCCTGCAAACATGAGAGACAGAGAGTTCTGTGGAGTCAGATCTCATCGCCAGCCCTTGAGGTTCTAGAGCTTCCGTGATTCCTATAGCTCCTCCTTTCATTCTATGACCTACTCCCATCCATCTAATAAATCCCCCAATTAAACCATCCCAACCTAAGTTGAATTGGGTTTCTGCCAGTTGCAATGGAAACGTCCCTGGCGGTATAGAGACTGAAGGGTAAAAGTGGAGTGTTACTTATCAGTGGCCTTCTATCTCTGTCCTTGGTTCCAGGCCCAACTTCCATATCTTCACTTATTCGATATTTATATTTTGGTTTTCAAATTCAGTGATACATCTAAAACTGAAAGTGTCATCTCCTGTTTCTGTTGATTTTTGTCAGTGATTCATTCTCCTATTCCCCAGGTTCGAAACCAGTGTTGCCTTGGACTCTATTCTCTTTTTCTTGCCATGAAGTCTCATTGATTCTTTCTTTACAAGATGTTTCCAATTCATCTTTTTGTTGTTTTGTTGTTTTTGTGTGTGTGTCCCCTCTATGTTCTTCTGCTTCTAGTTCCTGTTCTGATCTAATTTGCCTTCATTTTTTACCACAATAATTCTGCTAAAAAAATTTTTTTGCCTGACTTTTTTTCTGCTTAATAATTTTCAATGGGTCTCTATAGCCTGAGGAAAAGCCCAAACTCCTTTGACACAGAGTACCCTGCAAGATGAAGGCTCTCCCTCAATTTCCAGTGTTTTCTTTCACTCTGCTTCAAAATTAGCTCTTGATCCCATTAGCCATGGTCCCCGAACACAAATTCCCCATTCCTGTATCTCTGCCTTCATCCCACTTCACCTTCCCACTGGAAAGTCCACCCCTTCCTCTTGTCCTACCCAAATCCTGGCTGATAAAACTCAGGTCCCTGTGCTGCTCCAGCCCATAGTGCTTTTTCTCTCTCTCTTCATCCCTCCTGTCTGTCTTATGTGTTTAATACATTTATTGTCTTGAACTGTGGCATACATTTTGTTCTTGCCAGAGTTACCCTTTATTCAGACTTTAATTTGTGTGAAAACAGAACCCATGTCTCCTAATTTGGGTTTTCTATTCCTCCACTTCCACACACCCAACACTATGCATCATAGGTGCTTAAGAAATTTTACTTTGTTATTTCTTTAAAATAAAAGGCTATGCTTTGTCTGAAGTCTGTTTTGTCATGTGATATCGGTATTGTGGATGATAAAGATGTCGGTGGAAAAATAGCTAAACACCCCTAAGTTTCTCTCTATACTTCCCTGCTGCACTAATAAATGTGCCCTGTTCTTCCCACCATTGTCTTTGCTTTTCAGGAACAATAGGCTATTTTCCTTTTTAGGAAATATTATCACACTCTGATAAAAAGTTCTCTTGTTTATTAGTCTCTCTTCCATTCACTCTTCCCCAAATGTCATTTTAGACAGGCAGATCTGTTTCTGAAGTTCAAAGAGAAAAGAATCAGCAGACTCAACGGCACATAACAAAAGACGATGCGTGGTATCCTTGTTTCTTTTTATTGGAAAGGAATCATTTCTATTCTAGCGCAAACAATGTATATTTTACATCATAAAGCAAGATATAATTTACATATTACATTTCTTACGAGATCTTTATACCCTAAATGTCATTCCCTTTTTTATTCGGTCACCTCTTCTGGTTCCATTTAACGTGCCACATACCCCATAAATCAGCACCTCGTTTCCAAGGGACTGGGGACACAGAGCGTTTGTAAGTATTCATCCGTATCTGAGTATAATGATGGTGAGGAGCAGGGGTATGCCTTTGAACTCTGGCTCTGAGTTCCTCTCTTGACGCCTGACTCAGGAGCCAGAAGGCTCCTCCTCCAAATCACATATGAACTCCTACTTATGTCAAGTCAATAATAAATGAACAACACCGAGTGCTTATACCATGGGTATACTTCTTGTTCAAGTGCTTAGATAATAGATGCTTGTGGTATGCATTCACCAACAATGCCAGTTCCTATGGCTGACCAGTACTGGTTCTTCCATGATATTCCCAGACATCTCTTGCTCAGGGAATATTGCAATATTGGGTAAAACTGCCCCGTTTCACCTAACATTAGGGTTATGGGTTCAGACTTGTCTGTTCACCACTAAAAATGGATGTCAAGATAGAAGCTTCAAGTGACTTTACATGACCCTCTATCTCTTGGCTGCCTCTTCTAAGATTTCGTCCCTCTTAGCATAATTTTTTTTAATGTATGATTTTTGTTCCCTGCACTGTAGTCCAAATCCTCTTTCAGCCATTCTTCCCAAACCTCCAACTCCAAAAGTTTACCAATTTCTTGGGTTGCACTGATTTCACAAAGAATGTTTTAATCTGTCAGGATGCACTGTTCCTTTGAAACTCAATAATCCACAGCAGCTAATGGGACAAAAGAATCCAGGGACTCTTTGGGAAGCAAGTAGTATGTGTTGTTAGCCAGCTTATGTGAACCATTTGGTAAGAAATGTTTGAATAGTAGGTGAAAAGAAACACACACAGGAAATTGGTTGATGAGAGCAAAATGCATCAGATGGGCTTCCTTCTTGTTACAGAGAAAAGTACAGAATCAGCATTCAAAATACATTTTCAGATTCGGGGATATTTGACTGAAAAAAATAACACAATGAGCTCAATCTGGTAGGCCAAAGCAAGAAACAAATATGTTCTCAAAGTGCATCTTAAACCCCAATTCCTTGCCTGCCACTGAAAGTTGACACATTTGGCCAAAATCTATCTGAAACTTTTAAATCACTGATAACTAAAGATATTACAACCAAGCTGGCCAGGATGAAAATGTAAATTGAAAATGTGTTTGCTCTGTGTATCTTAGATTACTTTGGTTAAATGATGTGAATTCTGAGAGGTCTATAAATATAAACCTACTTCTCATTTCCAAATGCAAAATTATAAGCATTAAAAGCAAGGTAGCATTTCCTTGCTAGAAAACAAGGTACTGTATCCTTCCTCTAGCCTTTTATAGTCTCCTTCCTTTCATGGCTACAAAGTGCTGAAAATACAAGAGACTATGGGAAAGAATGAAGGAGCAAATGAATAGGGCCTCACAACACCCCTGTGAGGTAGGTAAGTATTGTTAAACCCATTTTACAAAAAGGTAAACTGAGGTACCACTTGGTAATGGGGTTTGGTCAAGTCCACCTGACAAGTCACAAAAGCACAGCTGGAAACAAAGAGAAAGAAACAAAGAAAGGTCAGTCCTGACTCCCAGCCCTAGCCACTAACCTTTATTTCAAAATATTAGGAAATAAAATAATTGCCTTTTTTGAAGTTTAGACAAACCTTTAAGTATTCCAATAAACATGTGTCTTTCAGATTCCTGTTGAGTAGAAAAAGGGCAGATGGCCAAATGGCTTTTCCTCCGCTCTCTAAGTGTAATTCCCATGATAGATCACGACGGACCAGCATTCCACCAGAGCTCAGCCTCTAAACTCAAGGACATTCTTAAAGCTTCACATAGTTTCTCATTTATTTAAAGCCCTACTGTGAAAGCAAGACCTGTTCTCCAACAGCTGCTCTACAAGTTGCTCTGTGGAGCTTAATGAGAATTTTGTGGAGAGCAAGAAAGGAAACAAAATCCCCAATAAAACGTCTCATCACTGTAGAGAGAAGGACAGTGGTGATGGTGTGAAATTTGCTTTTCTGTTGTGTTTGAGAAACCGCAAACTTGAGCTTGCAAGAATATTTTATATATATATATATATAAAATATATAAATATATACAGTATATATATAAGTGTGCATCTGATGACCCTTAAGGCACCAATGAGATATAGGCTATGCCTTTCACAACTCGGTCTTTGTTTTCCGAGAGAAATTTCTCCCCCTCATTCAAATGAAAAATAGTTCGTCTACCAAATAGTCCATGACAGCAAATCCTTCAAAAACAACAAACATCTTTAACTTAAGATGGCTGATTATTAAGATAGGGATGATGGTGATATCATCTATAGCTTAGAGCTTAAATCTAGCGCTTAGGTCTAGAGCTTATTGCTTAGAATGAGCCAGGCACAGCCAATCAAACTGGAACAGACAGGCCAGTGACCAGATGTTGCACATGACTGTTTCTCTTCCCCTCCCCCACAACCCCCCCACTCCCCAGTAGCTGATGGAAAAACCTTTCTGTGACCAAC
>NW_006293313.1:646244-646542 GCF_000327345.1 Myotis davidii | reverse complement strand
ATGGCTTCTTTGGCTATCATAGACTTTTTAAAACCCATATAATCATAGGGAGGGGTGGGGGGCTGAACCCAACTGAGGAAGCTCGGAGTATATGAAGCAAAGCATGGAAGGAAGGGAAAACAAAACGAACACACCCAGAAACAAGTGTTGCTGGTGTCCCAGAGGGAGGAGGAGTGTTTGGTAACTAATTTTCATTTGGCTCCTCTCCTGTGCTTCTCTGCCATGGTCCCAATAGTTTAGTTCTGGTTTTTTTTTTTGGTTTGTTTATTTTTATTATTTTTTTCAAGCAGATGAAGAA
>NW_006293313.1:617531-646122 GCF_000327345.1 Myotis davidii | reverse complement strand
ACCCCCCCACTCCCCAGTAGCTGATGGAAAAACCTTTCTGTGACCAACAGAGATGGAGGCAGGGAGAAAGAAAATCATGTCTGGCACAGATTCTTTAGAAAGACTGGCTTTTCAGAGGTTCCTAGAGCTTCTGTGCAGAGAACTGAGAAGGAGAATGGGGCAAGGCACTGAGGTTTCAACTCATCGATGAGGAGACTATAGGCACTTACTACATATGATCTCGAAGCCATCCCAGAAATCCCGAACTTTCACATCGGAAATTATAGCACAGTTCCTGCAGTTCACCAAGTCCACATCCTGGTCTCCAAATTCTTGGCTAGGCTTCTGGGGCTTCCAGAGTTCAGACTTGAGCTTTTTATGTACCCGGGGGCTGAACCCAACTGAGGAAGCTCGGAGTATATGAAGCAAAGCATGGAAGGAAGGGAAAACAAAACGAACACACCCAGAAACAAGTGTTGCTGGTGTCCCAGAGGGAGGAGGAGTGTTTGGTAACTAATTTTCATTTGGCTCCTCTCCTGTGCTTCTCTGCCATGGTCCCAATAGTTTAGTTCTGGTTTTTTTTTTTGGTTTGTTTATTTTTATTATTTTTTTCCAGCAGATGAAGAAATGACAGAACAGAGTAGGTATCTTATGGTTTGTTTGTTTTTTTGGATTTCTTCTTAGGCCTGTTTAATTATTTTTTTCCTCAGTTGACTGTTGGCACCTGGTTCCTCTGTAAACTATATTCCTTGGCCTTCAGTCTCAGGTTGGCAATGCTGTTGGCCATGTTGATGCCCTGTGCAGGGCTATTGTTGGCACATGTGGCAGAATAAGTAGCCATGGCACTGTAGGGACAAAGGAGAGAGCGGGGAGAATAACAGGCATTAGTTTCACGAAGCTGTAAGTCTGTGCCCCCAGATGGGTGTGACTCTCAGAACGGGGGGCCGGCAGGGGCAGGAGGGTTGGACGAGATGACCTCTGAGGTCCCTTACAGCCCCAGATTTCCATTAGTCTAAGGCACTTGGCGAAGGGTGGCAGTGTTTGAAAGGGCAGGGCAGAGCAGAGGAGAGTGGACCAAGGGATGGGGGAGAGAGGCATTCGCTGTGTTGGACTCAGTGAGTCATGATTTATTTCTGGGGTGAGAGAAGAAAGCTGCTTGTGCTGAATAACAGGTGTGTGATCAGCTATCCAACTGAAACCTGTTCAAAGCCTTCTTCCTGCCTACATCCCTGGCATATGGGAGCAACAAGAAAGAAAAGGAGGCATTTGAAAAGAAAATTTTTGCCTTCCTCACTCTAGGACGCCGACGTTCACTCTAACTCATTTTAGATGATCAACAGATACCACACTAAATACCATTCTTGGAGAATCAGTTAAACAACCCAAGATAACTTTTGTGCCGTTCCTTGCACAAAAGCATTGCCCAATCAAGAGGGACCCATTGTGTTTGGCCTTGGTTTGATAACTTTTCAAAAGGACTTGAATAGCTCCAGACACTGCTTTTGGGTCAGTCATTTTGGAGATGTTGAAATCCCTTAGATGAGCTAGCCAAGGCTTCAGTTTTAGGATTCCCGACCTGTTTCTCACTGTCTGTATTCCTGAGAAAAACCTGAAGTTTTGTTTTTTGTTGTCAGAGATTGTAATTAAGACCTAGGAATACTACTGGGAAGAAATTTGTAATTGGTGGTTTTGTTACTTGTACCCATGAATTTCTTTTAAAGGAAAGAGTAATGGTTTCTTTGACTTGGATGCAAATTATCCATTACTTTATATAAACAGTTAAAATGGTACTCGTTTTAATTAAATGAAAATGTTTCTAGTTGTTTTTAAGATTAGCAAAATCCCTTTCTACTGAGATAGACTTACAAATAGAAAGATGTGTGCTCTCCCATTGCCTGCATTGCAATGCAATTTTGTCAGCCACACAGGGGTTTGTGGTTCTGGGGATCAAGTGACAGACCAGAAAGAGAGAAAACTAAAGCTACTTGCACAGATAGAGCGACTGTATCATTAATACTTATTTGGGACACCGCATTGTCAAGGCTTATAGTCAAGATCCACAATAGCCTATTTCAGCTCAGATACTAGCAATTAACCCAGGAAGACTAGGTTGAAGAAATAAAATTAGTCCCCGGTCACTAGGTCTTTCCAAAAATACACATCCTTAATGTAAAATCCTTATAGCACTGGGGTGTGTGTGTGTGTGTGTGTGTGATGGCAGAAGGAAGAAGATTTAGAAGGGTTATAAAAGATCCTTATGCTCTTGTATTTCATATTAGCCTGCTTTGCTCTTACTCATTTCTGGATTGATGATTTTAACCATCTTTACAAAATTAGGTTCTCCTATAGCTCCCCGGACTTTTCCTCTTAGCACTTATTTTAATTCCTCAACTGTAAGTTCCACAGATGAGGCACCATATCTGCCTTGTTCACCCCTGTCTCCCCAGGTAGAGTTCACATCCTGTCTACCACACATTTGCCATTCAAGAACGTATTTAATGAATAGATAAGTAAGACTAAACTGATTCCAGCTCAATGTCACTTTTCTCTGTCATCCTGCTGTGAGTAATGATTCTAAAAATATTTCACCAATATGCTTTTATTCTTAGGAACGTATGCTTCCCTGTTAATTTTGCTATCTTAGTAGAATGTACAAAATCAGAAAGGACATGACAAAACAGGAGCTGGTGATTGCATATCCTTAAATCCATAACAATATCTTTTAAGAGAAAAAAATAACAAATATTAATACAGGTTAGACTAATAGAATAGACTCTCACTTCTACCACTGCCTACCAAAGGCAGAGGCAGAAAAAGAGTCCCAGTTAAAGGTTTCAATTAGGAGTGAGATAAGTGACCAGAACAACCCATTAAAATTGAACAAGTTTTTTTTGTCTTTCCAGTATACCAAGAAATTTCATTTATTTTCCAACCCCACATACATATAATCATTTAATTTCTATATGAATTACCATCTTCCATTCAAGAACCTGCCAGAAATACATGTGCATCTATAAATCCTCTATTCAAGGGTGTTCAAGGATACACTGAAATCTAAGATTTCAAAGAAATCAAAGATCTACTAGTAAATTGGTAAGAAAAGGAACACTTTGGATTGGGGACATGTACCTGAGTCATAGACCACAAAATCAATCAAACAGGCTTTCTCAACCAGGTTTCTGCAAGAGAAGGAAGCCCTGGAGATGGTACATAGAACCATTTTAAATGCATAGGAGAGGCGCTGGAATTGTGAGTTATCTGTGATATCCGTTAAGTACTGAGAATGGATTTGGACGGCTTCCTAAAACAGAAGACTAAAACTTCTTGAGAGAACACTTATAAAACTGAAATTGCTACAGTTGTGATTTCAATGTTATCTATTATAGAACCATGCTTGCTGTATTTTCTGCAGCGTTTACTAGTGTCATCTGATAGTCTAGTGCAGGGGTGGGCAAACTTTTTGACTCGAGGGCCACAATGGGTTCTTAAACTGGAATGGAGGGCCGGAACAAAAGCATGGATGGAGTGTTTGTGTGACACGGGCCATAGTTTGCCCACGGCTGGTCTAGTCTGAAGACTGACTGTGGTAACAAATGTCTTGGAAATACTGAGATTCTCTCACTAATGCAGGCCAGATATTCGTATCCCAAAGGAGGTGAATATTGATCCACTTTCCATTTCAATACCAAGTTAGTGTAAATTAGCATTCTGTCTTGCACAGGAGATGGGATTTTCACTGAGATATTTCCCCTTAAATGGCAACCAGTTATTAGAGTTGAAAATAGCTTCCTGTCCGACTCTACTGTGGGCTGTTACAAGGACATCGCTGTACCAGTGAGGCCTCAAGCTAGTGGTTGATATTCATGAGTAAGTTTTGAACTTTCCTAGGAACAAAGCAAATAATAGCATTTGCACTTGGTAAGTGCTCAGGAAAGTTAGAAACTTTCAAAAATTGGTCTAAAATATGCCAGCATTTCATAGCCATAAGAGGTAAACTAAGAGTGAGTCTTAATTCAGAGCCTCTTAACAAATGTTTAGACCACCTAACTGTACAAATAGAGACTACAGTGAGGGCTTTGTGCACATACGAAAGGATTGTGAATCTGTGTTCCCTGAGTACTTGGACATGGGTTTAGATTCTCAACTTGAATTAAAAGTGCCATGTAGACAAGTAGGGAGCAGTCCTTTGACGTGCCAGTGAGGCCTCAAGACTTGTTACAAGTCAGAAAAGACAGAATTAGTGAGTGGGTACTCGAAGAGCAATTTCGTCATGCTTTTAAAATGGCATTAGAAGATAGAGAGGACCCACTTGCAAAAATGACAACAGGTGCAAGAGAGCCTTGAGTGGCTGCCAGTCAGAATGTTCATGACCACCTGTTTTCCATGTCATCAAAACTTACACTGCTCTGTGTGAGGCAAAGAAAGAGAACCCTGGAATGTTTTCTCACAAGACAGACACCAAAGGCAATGAGCTGTTTTCAACTAAACTTACAGGACCATTGGAACCATGAAAAACGCCCACTCCTTCCTATACAGGAATAAGCTTCCTGGGACAAAAAGATGAAATGGAAACGAAGTGACTTACACAGAGTAAGCACATGGACTGCACCAAGAGCCTGCTGACCAACACCCAGAGATCCTGCCCCTTGGTCTCGCTTTATGAGTAAGAAACATGTGCTTTTTCTAACATGATAATGCCCACATGACCCTGGGACTGGGGGTTCATGGAGGTTGTTGGCTCAAGCAACATTTTATTTCATTTCAATGAATGTCAAGTTTGTTATGTCCACGACCAAGAAACTAGGTTGATGAATAAAGTGCGCTGAAGAATTAGAGATGAAAAGGAAATTCCCATAGCCCACCTGTCAACTCAGAAAGTCTACCCTGAGGCTCACACAGAGTGGACACATGGACGTGAGCTTGAACATTTTCCATCTCCTTATTTGGAGATGCCTCACAGATGGTGCTCAGCCATACAATGCAGCGTGCTAACCACCAGCAGGGACGGAGTTCTGTTTTCACTGGAGACAAATAATTTTTGATGACTTCAACCTACCCTGAGAGGTTATTGTGAGGAAAAATGTGTTACAATGGCTGCCAAATACCAAGAAGTCTGGGAGATACTATACATAATATGATTTTGAAGCCAGGAAACTGGCAGGCATCTGCCTCTCTACTTCCTCAGCAGCCAGAGTGTAAGTCCCATAAGTCACAAAACAATTGAGGACAGTGGGGTGGGGTTGGGGAGGGACAATAATAACTGACTTAGTTTTCAACTCTAACTTTGTTTTTCTGTTTGGCCCTTTTGGACAAATGATGACGAGCTGTTGAGAATTCCATCCCAAAGACAGATCCGTTAACCCGAGGCATCTATGTGCTTTCTGAGGTCCTAGAGTTTCCCAGCTCAGGAGTTTTCCAAAGCGGTGGAGCTGGAGGTTTGCCCCGACTCTGTCTATAATGTGTAGAGGTTGGAGACTGTCTCTTAGGTTTGTTCATCTGTCAGTGTAAGAACACGGAGGTATACTTGCTTCATCTAAGAAAACTTTTGAGTTTTCCAAGGGAAGTTTATCTTAGAGAGAAAACGAAAGTTCCCTTTTGGAAGTGATCTTTTGTGATTTAAATAATCATTTCTAATTTCTGTTTTTAAAATCCACAAGTTAATTTTTGAAATTCAGCTTTTTAAGTGAATACACTTGGACCCTATTTCACTGATAAGCCTTCAGTTTGCACTGTGTGCTCAGGGATCCTTCTGCCATTTTTAACTCTTTTTTCTCCAGATGTGTTACATTGGAAGCCTTGCATCCCTCCTTTGTCTCAACAATGTTTGTACTTCCTTTTTGAAATGCACATTGCTTATCTACAGATTCCAAATGCCCCGGAGAAGTAGGTAATAGGAAAACTGTAACTAGCTCATCTTAGATGCAAGGTTACACGGGAGATAGATGATCCAACAGGAGCCAGGACAAGAACGTAGTTCTTCCGACCTCTGCCTCACACCCTACGGTCATTTAAAGCCTCACTATTCCAATTATGTCCCAAGTGTCAACAGTGTGGCATGACATGAACGCCTGTTAGCACTGCAGAAGCTGAGTCTGCACTGTCACACTGTGCCTGGCAATCCATATACCCAGTCATTTTTGAGGAGCCCTGCGCTAGGCTACAGACTTTACAGACCCATTTTCTTGCAGTCCAGCTGGTTTCCAATGGTATCCCCCACTTAGGGACCTCTCTGCTTTCATTTCTAGGACCGCAAGTCCTGCTTTCTTAAACTCTTATTTCCCACTTAAACCCTACCCCCAGCAGCCACCCTCTTCCCCCTGACAAGTTACCTTTTCAGTGTCTTCCGTTAGAATCCGTTATGAAGTCCCTCGTGTAAACAACATCTTGGGAGGGACGAGGATCTATTTTTGAAAGTGTGAAAGGGAGACATGAGCCAAATGCGTTCAGCAGATGTCAGGCAGCACCGTGACCACGACCAGAGGAGGGGAGGAGGAGGAGGAGAAGGTTAGAGGAGAGAAACTGTGGACAAGGATAGCTGGCCTCCCTTTTACTTGTCGTAGGTTCTCTTGGAAGCCCAGCCCTCCCTCTGGAAATGGCCCTCCAGACCGATACTGCAGAGCCTGGCCACTCTCTAGCTCTTATAGAAAAGGGCATCTCTGGGGAAAGACTTTTCTATTATTCTATCTAAAACAGCAGCCCAAAGCCCAGGACTTGGTTAATTAGTGCTACCCAGAGGCAAAGCACTACAAGATAGGAAGTCTTAGTAGCTCTGGTGCTGGTATGATTTTCACAGAGGGAAACAGTTCTGAGCTAAGCAGTGGGCATGTGTGCCAAAAACAAGCTCTCTTCCTCTGGCTGCGGGTAGGTAAAGAAGACACCTACCGGGCTAGTAGTGTCCGTGTGAGGGAATGCTTTGCTACTTCTGGTAACTCGATTGCCTGCCTGACATCACCACCTCTAGCACGCTCACGGGAATGAATGAGGTCATGACGTGCTAAAAATATAGTGTGAACCATATGTCCCAGTTTGCCAGGGACAATCCCAGTTGAATGCCTGTTGTTCTGGTGTTATTATTAATAGCACACCCCTTTCACTCTCAGAAGTGTCCCAGTTTGGACGATAAATTATACAGCCACTACTCTAGATATGGAAGACACCCAGAAATAAAATGTGTTGGCTATTTCCTATCCCATAATCCTGAACATATGCACACAGTTGCTTTGAGTCTTACTATTTTCCTGTCTTCTCTGTGGGAGTCAGCACACTGTCCTGTCCTGTCTGACAAAACTGCCCTCTCGCTGTCCCTGGGTTACATGGCCAAGCCCCATCAGTCATCCCAAGGGGATGTCCACACCCCTCGTCTTGTTAGACCCTGAACCAAAGAACATGTTTATGTAGTTTCCCAGTCTTCCACTGTTACTATTTTCAATATACTGTCTGGTTTAATTTAAATGAAAATATGGCCACGTGTCCTACAATTTTGGACAGAAACGGGGATCATGCGCACTGGGTCTAATTCTGCTTGCTGAAAGCTTAAGCTTGGGCGAATGTTTAGTTTCTTCTTTGGAACCAGAGCAAGGACAGAACTACCACACTAGAGCATTCCAAGGGTTGACCAAGAGAAATGCCTTTTAATCAACATCACATGGGAGATAACTAACTTGACATAATAGTACCAACAGAAAGAGCGAGTTAATTTTCCATAACACAAAAGGTCTATCAATTGCTTTGCTTTTCATCACTTGTTTGTTTTTTATCACCCCTTAACAAAACTTCTATTTCAAAGTGGAAAATCATAAAGTATTTTGTATCTACTAAACATAGCAGAAAGATCTCCAAGAAACAGAATAGCTTTTTACCACTTTTAGAAATTAATCAAAAATAGAAACACTTCAGTCAATAGTGGGTCAAACAACATTATTATTGATTAAATTACTGCTTTAAAACATTGTTTTTTTCTACTTATAGCCAGAGATTAACTTATTCTTCATACAGAATATGAACAATCAGAGTCTATAAATTTTTAATGAATTATATTTTACAAACTCTGTAGCTAAGAGAGAAATGATATAAAAGTATACCATGAAACGAGTAAAAAGTACTAGGTTATATAATTTTAAGTGAAAAAAGCAGGATACAAAATACTATGTACACTAAGTCTACACTATATAAAATACTGAACTCTAATTGCAAAAGTAAACAAAACTAGTTATGTCAAGATGGTGGATTTATGAGTATTTTTTAATGTTTCTAATATTTCTACATAATCTCTCAAATTAAAATAGAACATTTCCCAAGAAGGCACACATAAATTGTGTGTTAATAATTTCAGTTAGATGCCCATATATATAATATATATGATGCTGGCCCCGGGGTTTGAACTTCTGCTGAGGTCCGGTAACCTAACCCAGTATAAATTCAGGAAGGCTTTCATCCCCATTCCTGGAGGGGACTGCCCTCAGCCTCTCACTGGTAAGGACCACATACAGCCATCTGGATTGCTTACAGCTGGTATGAGAAGTTCCTAGGAGGACCCAGGCAGAAAAGGGAGCAGGACTTCCTGGCTGTGACCAAATTCAAAACAGAAACCTTGAAACATCAAGCTTGGAACCACATCCATTTCCCAAGACATTTGATGAGCCTGTGAGCTATCAATATTTATCAGAGAAACACAGCAGTCTTCCGGGTATTTAAAAATATTAAAGGCTAGGTGATTTCACAATTGTCTTCAAAATGGGTCTTTAGTAAATTCTATGGGAGAGGAGTCTGAATTTTAAATGGGACCCAAAGATATGACTAATCTTTTGAAATCAACAAGGCATACCATGTCTGAGAGCAAGAAGAGTTTCCAGTTTCCTATGGGGTGTGTGTGTGTGTGTGGGGGGGGGCATGTTCTCTGTACTAAGACCAAAGTAATTCAGGCTAATTTCACAATTCGGTTGGGGGGTGGGTGTTCAAAAGAGATTTGCAAATGTATTTCTGATGTTTCTTTCAAGAAACTGACGTGGAAGAGAAAGAACATTTAGGTGAGGCCTTTTGCTTTGATTAGAGTAATCAAAGTTTGAAACATATTTGGATTTCACAATGTGGCATTTTACATCAAGAGTTCAGCTTCCACTGGGGGATAATCTATAATTAATTTAAAACATCTCCTTAACCCATTAGTGAACTTTAACAATAAAAAGGTAACCAAAGCACAATAAATGAATTTGGAAATAGTGCTTTCTCCACTGCAATCAGCCAGAGATCATCTTGATCTGGTTTCTAAGAGTACCCAGGTTTAGGTTCAAAGAAAGGCACTTATATGATGACAGTGTGTTAGGCACTTGTATTATATCTCAGCTTCCCTCTGGCATTAACCTATAATTCTGAACAGCATAACAAATGGAGGTTAAAGGCCTCTCCAAGACATTGAAATAGTACTCTGTTATTTGCGTCTTTAAAAATATTCACCTTTTTAATATAAAAGTTTAGTGTAAATTATACATTGCTTTTATACTTTAAAAACCCCACACAAACAAACTGACCCCCAAAGAACTTCAGATAGTAGATAAGATTTAGCAATTGAATAGGAAGGCATTTTGGACCATAAGGCATCCCCTACTAACAAAGAACTGTGACCATGAAACTGATCAAAATGATTTTGGATTTTCTTTCCTTCTCTCTCTGTGCCTCTCTCTTTCCTCCCTCCCTCCCTCCCTCCCTCCCTTTCTTCCTTCCTTCCTTCCTTCCTTCCTTCCTTCCTTCCTTCCTTCAATTTAAAATTAGTTTTACTGTGAATTACAGCCTTACAAATTCAATTCTTACTTCAACATAGAAAAATGGATCTATCTTAAATTTGGAAATGGAGTAAAGTTTTGTTTCAGAAGGGTTGCAAGGGGGACTCTGAGCATAGCTTAGTGATCTTTTCTTTTAGATTTGTCCCCATCTTTGAAACCTTTGCAAGAGTTCCTGAGTTCAAGAGGAGATTGCTGATGGCCTGCCCCTCTCTCTTCTGCCCCAAACCCTGCTCCTGGGGCAACTAGTAATCTGTGAAAATCTGGGGATGTCAGCAAGTTGAGTGTCTCTGAAGAGGTTAACCCAGTAAGAAATGTCAGCCAGCTGCACAAGCAACTTTGAACGTGACGGAGCGCTGAGAAACATTGGAAGTAGAGCAAGGGAGAGTGGGCCAATCATTCACCTGTACGGAGAGGCCGTCCCCCAGGAGAAATAATCGGTGGGTCTTGGAGCAGGACGAGGTACGATGGGCTGCTCCACAGCAGTCACGTCTCCTGAGTAGGATTTGAGGAGGGAAGCGTTTTTATTGGCCAGCATGGCTCTCTCGTTCCTGCGGAATTTGGCTCTTCGGTTCTGAAACCACACCTGGAAGATGGTTGGGAGGAGAGGAGGGCATAGGAGAGGGAGGAAGAAAAAGAAGAGGAAGTTACACCAATGAAGTCATGGTTGATTCTACTAGACTATGCCTTCCAAAGGAAGATGTAGGGAAGGTATGGACTTCTCCCGAGAACAATAGAAACATGCCGTCATCTTCCCGAGGTGAGCCGTGTCACAGGGCTCTTAAGGGTGAAGACTTATAGTGGGACCCTGAGGTACTTCCACTAATCAAGACTCCAGAAGTGAGACCATGACTAACTCATGAGATAGCAAAATCTGGTTATAATCCCTGTTGTAATTATAATCAAGAGAAAAAAGAAAATCTCATTAGACGTCTGCCAGAGACGATATTTTTTAAGTTCCTTCAAAACATAAAAACTTCCTCTGCTTTCATAATACGTATTGGCTACATAAAGAAAATTCATCTTCCCCCAAAGTAGGCCTTGCAACACACTTTAAGAAGGAAATGGTTTATTTGGGAAATGCAGGGAACAGCAGTTGAAGAGTGAAGATATAGCAGAGAAGAACAGCCATGGAACAGTGTGTTCAGCCCTGTGGGACAGAAGGGACACAGACTCCCACTGAGGGACACAGACTGCCACTGAGGGGTGAGGGAGCTGAAGATTCCTACACCGTCATTATTGATTATTAATGTTCCAGCGCCTCTGACATGCTGAACACAGGCAGGGAAGCTTCCTGAACTTCTAGAGAGAAACTTGTAAACAGAAATGAAGGTACTGAAGGTTGGAAGTTGAATGGAGTACATTCAATTGTAGGGTTAGAGGGAGTTGGCTGGTGCTGACAGCATCATAATCAACCCATCATTTATTAAGTGCTGCCAGGGCTAGGAACTTATAGAAGCACATTGCATACATCGTTTCTAGTTATCATGAAAATTCCATATATTAGGCCTTATTATTTCTATTTCAGAGTTGAGGAAATAGGTTCAATGAGGTGAAGCCATCTGTCAAAATTCACACAAATAATAAGTGGCTGAATGTTTTAACTCAAGGACATCTGACTCATGATCCTACAACTCTCCGGATGGTCATGGGATTTTATTCATTCATTTACTCATTCAAGAGATCTTTATGGGGTGCCTGTTGTGTTGCAGACTCTGTGCTTAATGCTGGGAACAGAGATGAGGCTTAAGCAGCACACAGTCTATTAATAGAAGGCAGACATGGAAATTTGAAATACTATAAGAGTTTTAGATGCAATTATGGAAATGCATGACAAGGTATGGGAGAAGAAATTCTATGGTGTAGAGTGGAACATTTGCAAAACTCTAGGGAGCAACCTTCACAGAAACTACTGTGCGACGGGTGCCCCGTGGAAGGCCTGGGTGGAAGTCAAGGCAGGATCTGGACACATCTTTCCTGGCTCCGCAGACTCCTAGCTCTTTTGCTTCAGTGTGCCCTTCACATTGCTATAATAGAGCTATCATTTTAAATGCACATGTAATTGTACTAATGAGCCCTGCTGTGTACCACCCACTGGTTCCCCATCACTTGAGGAATCAAATCAAAATGTCATAGCATAGAACAAAGACTGTTCGGGAATGACCTCTTGGTCCACCAATCTGACTGCACCCTACACAGCTTGGATCATATGCACTGGCCCCCTATTTTTCCAACTCCTTGCCCAGACTCAAGTCTATTGACATATTGAGTTATTTCCCACCTATGTCTGTTCACACCCAATGCTCCCTCTGCCTGTGACATTCTTCCCCTTTGTCCAGGTGTCAAAAGACGTATCTTTCAAGATTCGACTTTCACATCACCTCCTTTGTGAAATGTCATGGAAAGAATATGACTTTAATGTCTTACAGAGTTGAATAAAATATTGGCTACAAAATGTTAAAGATCTGTCCTTGGATATTTATTTAATTTCTCTCATCCTTTGCCACTCAATCAAATGAGCATAATGATACCTACTCAGAGGGTCATTGTGACAGTTGGCACAGTTTCAGTGCTGAATATATGTGAATTCTCTCTCCTTTTTTCCCTGGTAGATTTGATCATTCCTTCCTCTGTTCTATCATTAATTCTTTTGTTTTGTTGCTTTTTTAATCACGATTTTTAAAATATATATTTATTGATTTTTTAGAGGCAGGGAGGAAGGGAGAAGAAGAGAGAGAAACATTGATGTGAGAGCGGAACGTTGATTACCTCCTACATGCCCCCTACTGGGAATCCAGCCTGCAACCTGGGCATGTGCCCTGATCGGGAATCAAACCAGCAATCTTTCGATGGATAGGATGATGCTCAACCAACTGAGCCACATAGCTAGGGCTTAATCCCTAATTCTTGAACATTTCTTAAGTATGGGGATTATCTTACCACGTCATAACAGTATGGTATACACATCTGTTTTGTCTGCCCCCAGTTCGTGATATCCTGAAGGGAGGCCATTGTCTTAGTCATTCCCAGAAACCCAAGAACAGTTCCAAGAGCATAATAGGTGTTTGATAAATGTTTGAGGGGAGGAAAAAGTAGATGAAAAAAAGATGAATTGTGCAAAGATGATAAGATATGGCTTCCATCCAAGAAAACTTCACAGTCTAGTGGGGGAAGTTGGCTCACATACAACTCAATATAATACACGTCATGTTGTGATACATGCTGTACTTATAAAGAAGACCAGAGTCAGAAGGGCGTGGTTCAGAGGGAAGGGGTAAGACTTCCAGAGGAAGAATAAAGTCAGGAGGGAGAATTCTGGCCTGCTGGCACAGGGAATGTTCACAGCTCCAAAAGCCATTAGAATATAGTTGGGTGAGAGAGGAAGAAGATAAGGTAGTTTCTACATAGAAGAAAGACATTTAATTATGGTTTTGATGGGGCAACAGAGCTCTCAACCCAAAAATTATCTTTTCACTTTTTCCCCCTCCTATTTCCAGCATTGCTCTGACCAGGTTTCTTTATGTAAAATTGAGATTAGCACCATGAAAGTGGCACTTTCCGATACTGTGGGTTAAGCAGTCTTCACGGACGTGCTCTGAGAGGGCAGGACTGGGCTTACCTGCACTCTGGCTTCAGTGAGGTTCACCCGGCGGGCAAGGTCTTCTCGCACAAAAGCATCGGGGTAGTGGGTCCGCTCAAAGACGCGCTCCAGAGCCTGCAGCTGGCTGCTGTTGAAGGTGGTCCGGTTCCTCCGCTGCTTTCTCTTTTTCTTTTCCTCTGAGTTCAGCTGATCATCTGGAATGGAAGACATTGATGATAAGAAGCGAAAGTCATGTTGAGGAGGGATGGGGTCCCCCCTTTATACTTCCTCTCTGTGTCTCTACAGTGAGATATTGTTTCCTTTGCTCACTGCTTTACCAGGGTGCTGGAGCCAAATGCCACCCATAGGTGCTCATTAACATCCTGTGCCCAGAACCCCAGCAGGTCTGATGCTTGGTTGCTGCTTTGAAATCTGAGACCAGACCTGAGCTGTCACAGGGATACTTCTTGCATGTTCCATGAAGCCTGTTGGTCAAAGAGGCTAAAGGAAAATTTTACTGTTGTCCACATTCTCTAGATTTCTCGAGAGCTGGGGGAGGAAGAGTAGATGGCTTTGGACCTTATTTATATTAGACAATATTGTGTTCATTCAGATAGTTTCACAACCAAGGAGACCAGCTATCCCCTTGGTCTCTCTCCTCAACATACCCACCTAATCACAAATGCAGTAAACTGATTAGAGAGGTTTCTGTTTTACCGTATGTTCTCCTAGAAACAGCCAGTGATTCCTAATTGCATTTGCTCAAGGCTCTGTGTCGTTGCTAAGGCCTCAGCCTAGAGCAGAACTAATGCTCACAGCACCGTCCACCTAAGCTGACAGTGGCCCGGGACTTGCCCTGTCACCCTGTGATAACTCAAGAACAGGGAACAGCACGAAAAGATCTCTTACAGTTTCACCCCCAAATTGAGGTCTAGGGTCTGAAGACCTTACGGTCCTTTGGAGAAACATGACCCCAAGTTTTCACTGTCCAATTCCCTCCTTGGTTTCCTCTGAGTTCCCCCAAAAGTATACTGGCAAGCTGATCACCTAGCCATCTACAGTAGGCAGAGAGTCGTGTGCTCCTGTCTTGCCACCACTGCTCAGCCCAGGAATGATGGATGTGTGTACTGAGTGGAAAACCAGCTGTGTTAACACCCCATTGAGCCGTCACCCGAGGCCCACGCCACTGCCAAATCTGTGCAGCAGAGACCTACAGCATGAGGTGCTGAGGCCGAAGTCCCATGCCTGGCCTGATGAACTGGACATCCACATCCAAAAGCTCTCTGTCCCCAAAGAGATTGGCCCAAAGAGAATTATGAGGGTAAGAGAGGATGGAGAGAGGGAAGAGCTTGGCTACTTGCTTCACATTTCACAGGAAGGAGATCTTAACTATTTTTCCAACATGTGAAGTCTCCTGATCTTCTCTGACCGTATGTATACAACACACTCAAGAAGACTACTAGCTCCAATTATCATGTCCTAATGACACCTACCTAATATTATCCTTATTACAAATCTAGGGAATGTTCTAGATGTGGGTGCACATTCAAAGTGTAGCTCAAATCCAGGAGCTCCTCACCCAGGTCTCTCAGTGCCTAACAACTGAGGCTTCTAAGTCCTTCTAATCAGAGATCTCTTCCTCATGCAGGCTGCCTTGTCAGCAATGCCCTTGGAACTTAGAAGAGAGAAGACACATTTCTTAAAGTATCTAGATATAGCTTGTTGAGTTTGTTTTCTGGGGAAATGGCAGAGTTTTCTTGTCTTTACACACTGTTCTGTAGAGAAAACAACCATCTGTATGATCTCAACCACTTTCCTCCGGGTAGGAAGCCCTGGTAGTCATTCTCTTGACTTCATAGTTGGTCAGGCCCACCACTTCTCTGGTATTGTTTTTTTTTTTTTAAAAAAAAATATTTTTATTGACTTTAGAGAGGAAGTGAGAGTGATAGAAACATCAATGATGAGAGAATCATTGATTGGCTGCCTCCTGCACACCCCCTACTGGGGATCAAGCCTGCAACCTGGGCATGTGCCCTGACTGGGAATTGAACCCATGACCTCTTGGTTCATAGATTGATACTCAATCACTGAGCCACACTGGCTGGGCGTCTGGTATTGTTGAACCTTGACGAGGAGCTCTGCTTCCAAGTCACCGCTGTGGCACTCAATAGCAGATCGGTGGCATCTTGAGAATGGAACCAATTTAAGGGTCATGATCTCTGGGATCTCTCAAGGTCTGGAATACTCGAACCAACATCCCAGTTATACCACTGTTTAGTTATGAGCAAAATTCATTTACGACAATGTCAACACTAGAATGCAAGCACCTAGGAGGATCAAACACCTGTGAGCAGTTAATTGCATTGCATTTGTATTCTTCTTCCTATTTGCATATTTTGTGTCATTCCTAGTGTTCCCATTCTCTTTCCCAAATTTCTTTGTCTAAAGTTCTATATGTCCTATACTTCAGGTCTTTCTGGGTCATCCAGGCCTTTACGACAACACCACAACCTGCATTTTATGTTCCCATGAAACAGAAGTCTGCAAAAAAATCCTTAGCCTCCATACCTACCCCAGACTGAGACCAACCAGACCAGAGGCTATTTTTTTAAATCATATAGAGGAAATCCTTTATTAAGCCAATGACATGATTTGTTTTCTTCCCTCAGGAAAAAATTGCTTCTCCAATGTAACCACAAAGTCTCAACCCTTTGTGCTGCTGTGTAAGCTCGTTTCTTCTTGGACTGCCAAACTGTGATCACTAACAAGAGTATTTTATGTTTTGTTCTTAGTTCTACAACCTACTACAGAATCCTTGGTAGTTCTTTGTCATCTTCCACTGTTCATTCAATCCCACTGACTGTCCACCATCAACCACCAGCAGCTCCCCTGGCGTGGGAGCCAGGGAAATGGGGAATTAGAGTTTCTGACAGAGAGTAAATAGCTATGATGACCCGAGACCATTCCAGCAAAAAGTTTCCCAGCGAACATTCTTGTTGTTTTTAACAAATGAAAACACCAGTCCAGATCATGTCGAAGGTGAGAAAAGACACACGAATGACAGGGGTCCAGGGAGTCTGGGTCTGGCCAATGTCCTTCGAAGTGCGTGGATAATAGAAAGAGACAGTGAGGGGGCAACAGGGACTGCTTGAGCGGCAGCCCTTGGCTCGTCTGTCTTTGCTCACGAATCACCAAGTGCGAGCCCCCATTTTCCCCTATGCACACGCAAGCACAGGGTCTAGCACCGTCTCTGCAGCAGTGTGAGAGGAAATGTAAACACTGTAGAGGTTTAAGAATAAGGGCATTGGCTTAGCTGGTGTGGCTGAGTGGTTGAGTGTCGACCCAGCAACCAGGTCACTGGTTCGATTCCTGGTTATCAGGGCACATGCCTGGGTTGTCAGCTCAATCTCCAGTAGGGGGCGTGCAGGAGGCAGCCAATCGATAAGGTCCTCTCTCATCAATGTTTCTGTCTATCTCTCTCCCTTCCCCTCTTTCTAAAAATCAATAAAAGCATATTTAAAAGAAAAGAAAAGAAAGAATGGGGGCATTGGAAGGACCTGCAATAAGCTCATCAGATTCTAATCTAGACTGAACATAAGAGAGAGAAAGCAATGTGTTTTTTATCATTGCTGGAAGATCATCTTGCCTGTGAAAACATCTACCGTGAAGGTTGATTTTGAAATATGTATTCAAGGATATTGACGTCTAATCAGGAAGCATCTTATTCCTTGGAATTTGGAAGTGAGTAGAATTCACTGAGCTGCAGAATGACCAAAGGGGACATGGATGCATATTTACCAAAAGTCATAATGCTTCAAATCCAAGGTGTTTACAGGTTTTACGGATGATTATGTATATTATGGATGACAACTAATTGCAAGCATGAAGGTATCAACAAACTTTCAAATAAAAACAAGTCAAAATGACCTCTTTAACTAGGTGCAGTCATAAAATATTAGCACCAAATGAAACCGGAGAAATAGTCTAATTCAGCCCTATTATTTGATAGATAAGGTGAATAACACCTAGAAGAATAATGTGACTTGCCCCAAATAACAATACTAGCTATGGCTAAGCCAGGACCCTTAATGCTACTCCATTAAAAAATGCAACCATTCTCTTTCTTCCCCCATTGAAAACATAAGAGGAAGAAGAAGAAAAAGGTAAAGATAAAAATTATGAACAACAGATACATATCTATCAACAAGTGAATCTAAAAATCAAGTGAATAAAAAATCTGATGAACAGTAAACTGATGAATATAATAGAATCAGGGGCATAGAAAGGGAGTGGACTGACAATTTTCGGGGGGGAATGGGATGTGGGAGGGTGTGGGAAGAGACTGGACAAAAATCATACACCTATGGATGAGGACAGTGAGGGGGGGTTAGGTAAGGGCAGAGGGAGGGGTGGGAACTGGGTGGAGGGGAGCTATGGGGAAAAAAAGAGAAACAACTGTAATAATCTGAACAATAAATAAAGATTTATTTAAAAAATTTCTTTGAAAGCTAAAAAAAGAAAAAGAAAACATAGGACACATCCGTAATACTTCCAACAACGAAGATACCCTTTAAAAAAATAAAAGCCCTGACCCAAATAAAAAATTAAAAAAGCTAAAAAATGCAACCATTCTCATCTAGAATAGCTACTTTGATCCAGATGTTCTTGAATTTTCCTTTTCAGTGGCCTCCATAGGTCCTTGCTTCATCAAATAAATATGTGCAAGGTTATTTCATCACAGCAGTGCGCCACATCTTCTCCACACACCCACATTTGCACTTCTCTTCACTTTAGGACCCAGTTCAAAATCTGTTTGCTATGACACATCTGAATTCTTACCTCCTCTACAAAACTTCACTGATAAGTCCATTCTCTAAATTCATATATATATATATATATATATATATATATTTAGTATAAAATCAAATACTTGGTTAAAATAAATTATAGTTCAGTTCTTTGTAAATGTTTCGCCACCTCAGGTATTCCTATAGAAAAGAAATAGGGTGTCTAGCTAAGTTAAATGACAATAAAATGTGAAGGAGTTATGACAGTATTGTGGTATAGAAGCCGTTCCAGAAAATCGGAATCTTGGTGATTCATCTGAATGATTTCTGATTCCAGTTATTCTTTTTAAACAGTACGTAGCAAATAATTGGGCTAACATTATCTTTTCTCTGTGGGTAATTGTACCTGGGGGGTGGGGAACACCTCTTACTGTGTTTATTTTTCAAATAGGTTAGTCATCAGATCTAGAGATGGGTGAAATTGTGGTGGTTCGGATCCCTTTGCACATGCAGGAATTGGCCCTTCATTTTTATTCCTCAATAGAAAAGCAGTCCTCAGTCAAGGATGGATTGAAGCAAATAGGAACACACATAGAAAGAGTTATTTTTCAGTGGGTCGGGATGTTAGCATATGTGCCAAGCACGTCTCCAGGAAAGAAGCCCTAGGTCCCAGGTAGGATGCCCCTGGTGCATTCGATTGCAAGTTCAAGAGAGCACTAGCTCTGACCTTGGTTCTAGCATGAAATTCACTCTGGACTCCACATGGGGCTGCCAGAGTCAGTGGAGAAGACAGTGGGAAGTGCCATCCTCAGGACTGAGGACCAGGCAGCAGGCCATGATTCCCTCCTCACAAAGGCCTGGCTCTCACCACCGGGTTTGGTTACCTCCCCGAGACCCTGACCCTCTTCTGCTCTCTGTTGTGTGGGAGGAGCCTTGAGGGTCCAAATTGGGATGCCAAATGTAATTTCGAGGTACAGCAAAAACATATTTTAAGATTAAAATCCGAAGAGAAATGTGTTGTGTGTGCCCAAGTCCCATCAATTTGGGAAGCATTCTGATGCAAGAAGGTAAAATGCCAGCTTCAGTAGCAGAAACCAACGGCCACATCAAAGCCCGTCTCCTGCCTTTTGGTTGAAAACATGACAGGCGAGCGGATCTAAAGAGCGGCCCGCTGATCATTTTATGGGCATGGAAGAATGTTTTCAAAGGACCTACATTGCACAACAACTACTTACTTTAATGGGATTTGTGTGGTTCAGGCCCTGTAACCTTAAGAAAATTGAAGGGAGGTATAATTGCAAAAGCCACTAAGAACTGTTTTAGCTTTTATTGCAAGCCCTATGAAAAGCAGCGCGATAGAGCTGCGGCATCCACTTGCGTTTCTTTGGTTACACTGAGTTCCAGTTGCAATTAGGACAGCATCCTTTTAATATGGGCCCCGGTAAGTGGCACATGGGTCGCCAAACGGGGCTGACTGCTGCATTGTAGACGGAGGTTAGTGCATCACAATGACCAAAGCCAACATCAGCAGCAATCCCATGCCTTCTCAACAGCATCATCTACCCATGAGTCCTAGCATCTGTCAAAGGGGGCCAGGCCTCTGCCTATACAGATGCCTAGCGGTGGGGCTATTGTCACCCCAGGGTATATTATCACCTCCCAGACCCTGAATGTTACCTGGTAGTCTTTGATACGCATTTTTTTTTCTTCTTACTGTCAACATGGCCTAGACATGGTTTATTTTTAGTCAAGTATTGGTCCTAAAGCTTATAAAATAGCATTAAAACACCTTAAATGTAATTTGGGTAACATGTTTTCTTTGGAGAATAGCATGCTCTAAAAGTGTACAATAACAGTATTTCAAGTGGTTTTGACCAAAAAGATAAATCAGTGGCTCCGGCTAACGATGTAGATACAGCTCACAGTTGAGCTCTCTCCGTAGAGCCAGCCTTCCTCTAAAACAGATAACACTGGAGAATGTGAGAGATAGCATATTGCAATTGGTACTGTGTTTGACTTCTTCCTCACATTTCCTCCCACCTCTCTAGGACCAATAAGTTCCCCAGAGCCAAAATGTTAACACAGTTCATATCACATTTTCCAAAACCTCCAGGACACCCACCCACATAAAACAAACCTTTCCTGCAATCGTCTATTGGAGCCCTAACTTTCTTCTGGGGCTACATTGATCATTTCCCTCGTGCTGGCTTGTTCCATATGACTCTGAATCTATTTTAGACTGAGAGTACAAAGTTGATGTTTGTATTTACTCAAAGCTCTTAGCAATGCTCAGTAAATATAAATGAGTAATCAGATATAAAATATTCATATATTGAGATTATTATAGGAGTTGAGTTATTGAACAGAATACCTTCCTTTTTTGATAATAATCAAATTCTGGCTTTAGACATGTAACCTACTCCCAATTTCTCAATAGATGAATCACTTATTGACTCACTTTTCAATTCATTTCTGGAGGTAAAAAAAAAAAAAAAAGTGAAAAATGAGAATGCTCTAATCAGACCCAACTAAACCGTAATTGGGGGGCGCAGAGGAATAGAGTGGAAAGTTAACTGGTTTAGAAATCAGAAAACCTGTGTTTTCCTATAGACCCTGCTACTTACTAGTTGTGTGGTCTTGGGTAAGATACTTCACTTCTCTGAGCCTCAGTTTTTGAAACAATAAAATGGAACTAAGGTCATTTGCAACTTCGATGAACACATAGCGGGCAGACAGTCTGACTCGTCATAGGCATTTGGTCAGATGTGCTGCAATTTCCCCTTGGACAGGGACTCGTCAACGTCCATCGCTGCTTGTCCTTCTGTTCCCTCTGCTGGTGTTTAACTATTCATTAACCTTTCTATCACAGCATAACTGGGGAGAAAGTACGACAACCATTCAAATATGTTGAGATGACAGCTTGGATGGAGAGCATAATTGATATCTAGGGAGTTTGAACAATGAAAAAAAGCTTTAAAAATCAAGAACTGAAACATGGAAAATTGCACATGGAAATGATGCCTAGAAGTTTGTCTAAAAAGCCTCATTTGGGACACTTCTGCTGCTAGTCAATTCCTGGCTTTCTGACAAGCCAATTTTTTCTTTCTCAACTTAGGTTTTGAAAAGAAACATTCAGAAAGCAGGCAGATTCTAGCACTCAAAAACAGGTAAGCAATTGGTGCCTTTAACAAGTAACCTCATGAGAAATAAGTTGTGTGTTTTTTTTTTTTTTTTTAAAGGCAGGAAAGAGAAAGAAGGCCAAGGGCTAAAACCAAGGACTTAAATGAAAATTCAATGGTTTCCCTGCCTATTTGCGTTGGGTTGACTAATTTGGTGGCCACATGTCTGAAAACACAAAAGTTGGGTCGTATTACTCAATATTTGCTCAGTGAGGGGGTTTTTCTAAATGTCGGAGTGCTTTGATAAATTCTAACGGGATACAAAGAAACGCAGGAAGGCAAAGTTCTGGGAAAAAGAGTGCCTTCTGACCGAGATTTTAAAACCTCTCTAAACTTGTCGTAGTCCAGGTGTGTGGTCCCCTGGCAAGCGCCTGGGGTTTGACTAAGATTACAAACAGAGCTCTAGATGAGCCGTGCGCTGCTGCCTTCTTCTGGTAGCGGGTTCCCTTTGTAGTGAGGCTGTTGTCATTTCCTACAAGACATAACATCAATCTTGACATCAGCGGTAGAGATTGGTGTCTTCATGGGAGGTGACCGCCCTAAAGCCATTTTGTTTTAATGATTCATTTTTAAGTAATAAATGTTAATGTTCTAAAGACAAATCTGATAAAGAACAGATTTTTTAAACAAAAAAAACAAAACTGAAAGCAGATAGCAACAAAGGAGATGTGCGTAATGAATGAGTAAGCTCAGCTTTTGGAAGGCCAGTGGTGACAGAACAGGACTCTCTTACTTGCCTATAAGGACAACTAGGAGGCATTTGAACACTTGAGAATAGACGCATGACTTGTGCTTCCTTGTATGTCTTCATCTCAACGTAAAAGGACAAGATGCCTATAGCAGAGAAAGCCACAGGGAACAGAGAGTTAGCTTTTCATCACAGGAAGAGGTGGAGCCAAGGGAAATTCTGTTTGGAGTAGATGAGGAGGGCTGGAGAGGAAATTAAACCCCTTCAATCTTCTACACCAAACTAATGAGGACAGAAAAGTGCTAAAATGGTCAATGGAAGAAGCTTGGTAATTTGTAAATAATGTTTAAGTGACAGGAAATTGAAATTCTCTTTCAAGAATAAGAAAAGCCAAAGCGTCCACTGTGGTTGAAAGCCGGCCATTTTTTTGAGGAATATATCACCCTGTAACATCTCTGGGTTTCAACTTCTGGTCTGTCAAATGGTTTGCTTTAAGGGAGAAAAGAGCCCTGATTGGTTTGGCTCAGTGGATAGAACGTCGACCTGGGGACTGAAGGGTCCCGGGTTCGATTCCGGTCAAGGGCATGTACCTTGGTTGTCGGCACATCCCCAGTAGGGGGTGTGCAAAAGACAGCTGATCGATGTTTCTAACTCTCTATCCCTCTCCCTTCCTCTCTGTAAAAAATCAATAAAATATATTTTTTAAAAAAAGAGAGAAAAGACACATGGTTTTAAAAGTGTAATGACGGGGTATAAGCGTTTTCTTAAGTTTTGCTCTAAATTCTATTGTGAAACAAATGTGGAAAGAAGTTTGGATTGGCAATCAGGAGGCTCAGGTTCTCATTCAGAAGGATCACGGACCAAATCTGCAATGTTAGGCCACAGTGGCCTCACAGGCAAAAATTATAGGTTGGGTTAGGGCACTAAGATCTCTTTCAAATCCAGCATCTGGGTTTTTAGGATTGTTTTTATGTTTTCAGCAGAGAACTTTCAATAATTATTTGTTTAACAAAATGACTGAATCATGCCCTTCTGTTGCTATGTTTTTGGTTTTGCTTTGTTTTGATTTTGTCTTTGTTCTAGAAAACCTTTGGCTAGAAAATATATCAGATGAGAACTGTACTCTAATTATCCATGCTTGGAGGAAGCTTAAGTGACTGACCTATTCCTCCATGCCCCAGAGCACTCTGCACAGATAAGTCTCCAAATTGAAATGAATATGAATCTTTATTTTAAATTAGTTTACCTAAAAGCACAATTGAGAGCAAGAGGAAACCAGAGAGGTTTCTAAGAGACAGATTTCCAAGAGAAGAGTTATTCTAACCTTTAAATTGACTAAGTAGAAATAGAAATATCTGCTCTTTCTTTGCTTTCTTCTACCAGCCTTGTTCTTCTTTTACTTTGTCTCTTTTTGCCAAACAACACACTGTAGGCCTCACCCTATCCACTGACTCATTATATTGATGGCTCCTTCTCCTGCCCCAACTCTCAGTTTACTGATCCGCTCTTCACAGGGACCTCCTCTGATCAACAACCAAAAGTATCCTTTCCCTCATTATTCTCCTTCCAGCAGCGGAACCATCTGCTTTGTAACACGTGTGAATTGGTAATTATTGATATTGTCTCACACTACGATATGCATGTCATGAGGGCAGGAGCCTTTTCTGACTTGTTAAGGGCAGTATCCAGCATCTAACATTAGCGCCTGGCCGCCTTCAGGTACCTTTCTGTGAATGGCGAAATAGACGTGTTAACTGTGCTTGGTGAAAATGCCCATTGCCCACACCCTGCTCAATTCATGCTCAGCCAAACCCGGCAGTCCTTTCAGGGATGCATGCCTGTAAATTCTTGGCACACAAGTGTCCCCGTTATAAAGATCAACTGCATTCTCTCTTTAAAAGTTCAACTGCATTCTCTCTCCGTCAAAGTTGCAGAAGCATGTGTTACCCAGGTCTTTCATGCACCTTCCTTGTGCATGATTTTGCATCAGTAATTATCTCCCCAATGAAAAGGTAAGCCTGAAGGCAGGTGAGCAAAGTATGTGGAAGGGAACCCCATTCATCTTAGTAGCACTCAGTACATCCTTGACTTGGATAACGATGACACATTTGGAATTACTGACCATGTAGAGGTGACCTAGTACAGTTATTTCTGTTCCCCCAAAAATATATGTTTAGCTTTAGGTTGTATCCTCTTCTATTAGTCATTTCAAATCACCGTGGCTTCTGTCCCCTTTCACCAGCAAAGGAGCATGGGTAAAAATGCCTGGCTAATTCTTTCTCCAACATACAGGCACATTACTGCCTGTCAACCACACCTAAACCTAATTATATGGTGATTTCCTCTCCAGGGATATATGACTGTTTAGTCAGGAAGATGATGCACTAAAATCACATGAGAAAAAAAGTTTTTGGGCGAAACACCCCAAAATCCATGTGGGATAATCTTATTCCACTGAATCATGTCCCCTGTTGCTGAACAGCCCTAAAGACCTCCTTGTGAGGCGATTCTGTCTGCTTGGAGTGGAAACCTATGAGTAATCTATGTGTCACTGTGACTCATGTCATGACCACCACTTCCAACTCCCCATCATCTGCAAGCTGGCACGAAGAATTCATACTGCTCAACTCATAACAGGAAGAAGTCAGGATGGAGGAAAAGTTTGGTTAACTGTCATAGTTAAATCTTCATTAAAAAGAAGATTTAATTAGAAAAGTTAAC
This sequence comes from Myotis davidii, assembly GCF_000327345.1. Lineage (NCBI taxonomy): Eukaryota > Metazoa > Chordata > Mammalia > Chiroptera > Vespertilionidae > Myotis > Myotis davidii. Next base: position 621,412 of record NW_006293313.1, on the reverse strand, counting down.
CAAAGCTAAGAACAATGACTTTTTAGTCACCACCTAAATCATTCTTTTCCTTGGCTTCTGTTTCTATCATGCCTTCAATGGCAGTACAGGCGTTCTTCCTTCCACGTTCTTGCATCTTTGCTCAGATGTCCACTACTTTAAAATTTTTCCAACTTTTAAAATTACTTTCAAAAAAGGACTTTGATGATAGCATGTCAAACCAGGAGGAAGAACAAACTGGGACAAGCTAGTGTGTAATTCCACTATCCAACCATTCCCCAACCATCAATAGGACTTTCATTTGCCAGCCTTCTTCTCATTTCTTCTCTGTTCCTCTGTAACTCCAATTAAAATGACACAACATTTGATGGCATGGTTAACCTACTGGAAGTCAGCATCTTTAAAACAAAGCATCTTAGGAATACTCAGCGGTTCTCAACCTGTGGGTCAAGACCCCTTTGGGGGTCGAACGACCCTTTCACAGGGGTCGCCTAAGACCATCAGAAAACACATATATAATTACATATTGTTTTTGTGTTTAATCACTATGCTTTAATTATGTTCAATGTGTAACAATGAAATTGAGTGTCATCACAACATGAGGAACTGTATTAAAGGGTCGCGGCATTAGGAAGGTTGAGAACCACTGCTCTAGAAGATTTTACAAACTCAGAGACTCATAAGAATCATCTATGGATTAGGTATATAGATGGAAGAAGATATTTTAGATATCAAATTTTATAATAACAATGTTGCCATAAATTGGTTAAAGTGTGTGTAGTGGTTACTGATTGGACAAAAGTGGGGGCATAGTAAGCTGCAGTTTAAAAATTTTATTTCACCAAAGAGGGAGTTACCTAGAAGGAAAACTGCCCCCTTGTAACTATTCAGATGTATTTCAAAGACCCTTACTGGGGCCCTTCACTTAGTTCTATGTGGTTATTTCCATACTAAGATTTTCTAGGGGTAGCGGTCAAACCACCCTTTATAGCATTATTAAACATCTTTCTCTACTACAGATCTATTAGTTTGGGGTAAATCTTCTTGGCTAGAGAATTATTATGATTTTATTTCCTGGAGACTTCCAGTTTTAGCACCATTTCCAGCTCTTCTCAAAGCCAACAGGGCACTAGCTTTGGTGGCCACAGAGCCTGGGTGCTCACCAACTGATATGATGTCAGTATGGTTTACGTCTTGACTTGAGAAAACGCATTTTTTATATCAAAGGTTATTTCTAATTAGTCATAGGCCACAGATCAGGTTTACATAATAGTGATTTTATGCCCTTTCCTATGTTTTCAGCAATCCAGTGTTTAAAAACCAGTGGATTAGAAATCAGACAGAACTGGGTTCTCACTCTTTCTGGCCCTAAAAAGTCATGTGATTTTTTTTCTTTCCCAGTCATGTGATTTTAAGAATATAACTTTACCAGTCTGGGTTTCTATTTTCTATGGCTGCCAAATTGGGCATGGTATTAAACTGTTTTTAGTATCTCTTTCTGATTTTCAATGATAAATTCCTCTTCAAATACTTACCAATTAATAAATCTGTGCACTCTACGAGGGATATAGTAAAAGATATAATAATCTATTTACTAATTATCTCTGATTTTGGAATATATGAATTTAACAGTGGATTAACTAGCTATTATATAATTTCATGGATGCACATTTCTGCAGTCACATCTGCAGTTTTCTTGATGTTTTAAATAACATTACTGATGATCTCTGGGGATATCAACATTATGTCAACATTGCATGGATGCTTATATTCTTTGAGATATTTTTAAAGAAAACGTTCAGATTTAGCAGGTTCAGATTTCAAACAATGTAGAAGAGAGCAAAGATGAAAAACTGTTTTATAGTGCCCTGGAACTTTAAAATAATCCACCGTTTAAAGATGGGGGACATATTTCTCCTAAAATGTCTGTGTACGTGCGTGTGTGGGTGGGTGCGGATGTGTGTCTCTGTGGTGTACGCGTAACTCAGCTCAGAGAATCCTGGGTTGAACTGTAACAATCCTACAAACATGAGAACCAGAAGCAGACGCGGCTGCCCACAGTGGAAAAGACCAACCTGGGGCCTTGGGAAACATTTCCCTTGTTTGGGCTTTCTGTATAGCCCACTAAAAGTACTAGGACATATCATCGTTACCTAGTCTCATGCCAACTCTATCTGGTAAGTCACTTTGACATATCAGTTTCTAGGCAGGAACTCCCAGTCAGAAACCCATGTGCTATCAGTGCCAGTTGGCCTCAGCTGTAAACAACAACAAAAAAGAGAGAAGCATTTTTAAAAGATATTTCAGATGTTTGAAATTTAAATAAACTAAGGCAGCAAGTGTAATGTTCCAAGGGAAGCCAATTCCCAAGGTGGTGTTGGTTGGTTCAAACAAGTACTATATCAGTGGGGTCTTAAATTGCAGCATAATGCAGACATGGAGGAGGAAAAGTGGCAAAGGAAAAAAAAAAAAGAAGCAGGACGTAAAAGATGAATCACTAAGAATGATCTTCATTTAAACTCTGAGAGTTCATACATCCCACTAGGACCCAAGTAATATGTGAGACTTTGGAACCGTTGCAGTATATGTTTCAAAGTCCAGGGCAAAGCCACTAGGTAAGTTTTATGACTCCCTCTGCAAAAGCAGCTTCTTGTCGGAGCTGGAAAAATAATGTTACCGAGGATCCAGTAACAACAGAATCTAGGCCTGTTTGTTAGATTCCAAGTTGCCGCCTCCTGCAAAAGGAGAGCATCCAGAAAAACAATTTATTTCCCAGAGCGAGAGAGAACGTCTAGTATTAAGGATTAGGAAAAGTTTGGTGTATATCTACTAGACACAGGCTGCAGATCTGTTGGGGCAAATCTGTCTGCCATTTGTTTCAACAAAGACATCACGAAGGTGAGTTTCTCCAAGATCATTCCTTCTGGGGGCTCAGGACAGGAGACAGGAAGATATATGCCGCCAGCTTTCCAAAGTCTCTCTTGCTTCTTGAGGTTCCTTTAAGGATATAGCACAGCGGAGAAGGCAAGTTAGCCTCCAGTCCTATACAATGACTGCAGTGACCAAGGGCCAATAAATCAGTTCCATCTCGTGTACCCTGCTTAACCTTTGGGCATGATGAATATGTGGACTGTGTTTTTTGTGGTTTCAGGCCAGAAGTTAACCGCAGCCTGCAGATTTTTGAGCCTCAGGGAAAGAACTAGAAACCTGTGTTCTCTACTTTATTCTCAGGGCAGTTGCAGGAAACTGAATTCCGTTAGCCAGAGACAATGTCATTGAGTCCATAACTTCTGAGGGTTGTGAGGTTGCATTTCTATGGTGCCTTTTTCCCAAGGTCATAAAACACCTCACATATGCTATTTCATTTATATTCCAAATGTCTATGGCATAAGGAAAAAGCACTCACTGCAATTTTAACCCCAAAAAGGTATTAATGATTTAATACAGATGAGCAAAACTGAGGACAGCAACATTTATCTAATTCAATGTACAGGGAATTCAATGTTTAGTCACATTTTATTTTGAATGAAAATTTTATTTTACTTTTCCCAACTTCTCTAGATCACATTAATTATTCTAATTAATTAAAAACTGTAATTGTCCCAGGTGCTTGGTTTATGTAATTTAGCACATTGTTATACACGGCTATATTGTTGTCTTTGTTTTCTATATATTTCAGTCTTAATAGCTACCCAGAGGGAGAGACTGAATGTATTGGGAATGACACTAGGTAGTACAGAGCCCTGAGACTGTCCCATCTCTGCTCTCACTGTCAGCAAACTCACATACCCTTCCTAAGCCCCAGTTTTTTTTTTACTAACAAATGAATAAACTCCTAAATGTCTTATAGCAGTGGTTCTGAACCTTCCTAATGCCGTGACCCTTTAATACAGTTCCTCATG
>NW_006293313.1:611185-617484 GCF_000327345.1 Myotis davidii | reverse complement strand
ATGCCACGACCCTTTAATACAGTTCCTCATGTTGTGGTGGCCCCCAACCATAAAATTATTTTCGTTGCTACTTCATAACTGTAGTTTTGCTACTGTTATGAATTGTAATGTAAATATCTAATATGCAGGATGTATTTTCATTGTGACAAATTGAACATAATGAAAGCATAGTGATTAATCACAAAGACAGTATGTAATTATATATGTGTTTTCCGATGGTCTTAGGTGACCCCTGTGAAAGGGTCATTCGACCCACAGGTTGGTGACCCACAGGTTGAGAACCGCTGTCTTATAGGATTGTTATGAGGCACAAATAAGATGATTTTCTAAAAGCATTATGCATAGAAATAAGACATTATTAGATAATTATTATAGAATTTTATTATATAATTTAAATTATATGATTATACCAGTGGCCCAGTGCACGGATTCATGCACATTGAAAGGAAGGTAATTAGAAGAAATATTTTAATATTGCTATTTGCCCTTTCTCTCTAATGGAAGTGTCAGCACCGCCCCCTCACCTCACCATCCCGCCTACGGGATGATCGATCGGGGCTGGCCCCCCGCCTGGCTCCCTCAGCACCTGGGAGTTGCGTGGCAGGCCTGGCACCCATGGCTCACCTGCTCCACCATCCTGCCACAGCCCAACTCTCATCAGGGCCCATTGGAGTGCCTCCACTACCGCCCGCTACCAGCACTGCCTTACCGAAGCCCACCATGTTCCGTGCCACCCCCTGGTGGTCAGCACATGTCATAACGAGGAGTCAAACTCCTGGTCGAGACAATTTGCATATTAGGCTTTTATTATATAGGATAATTATCATATAATGCCATCACTCTGTGAAGGCAGAGATAATATGTTGTACCTTTCTTGCATACTTTCCAGCTAACATGATGTTAGGTCAACATGATATCCCAAGGAAGTACTTCATACATATTTCTTAATAAAATGGTTTCAGAGTATGTACTATTTGCCAGGAACCACTGTAGGCAATTATTTTATATTTCACTATCCTAAGAGGTCATGTTATTATCATCCCCATAATGCAGATGAAGAAACCAAGGCTGAGAGAGGTTGAGCAGCCTGACCAAAGGTGCACAACTAAAACGCGTGACTCCTGGTCATTTGGCTCCAGAGGCCAAGTTCTGAAAAGCTTCACTCTATTTGCCTTTCATAGGACCAGAGATCCTGCGGAAATGCAGAGGCCATGAAATTTCCTTCCTGAAACTGTTCAAAAATGAAAGAACTTTTAAGAAGTGGATAGGGATTTGTGAGCGTGTGCTTGGTATAATTTTAATGCAGAAATTGAAATAGATAAATCGACCAACTTCTTGATATGATTGGGCTGCAATCATGTGATTTTCCCGAGAAGTGTTTCGTTTGGAGAAATGCTTCTGAGCATTTAATTTAGCAAAAAAAAAATTGAGACTTGAACATATAGCCTGCAAGCTATTTCTATTCTTCTCCTGATCAACTAGTTAAAAAACCCTCCCAGAATGGTGGGAGCATAAATCTGCTTATGCATGAGGCCAATGGGAACGAGATAACTGTGTAGATCTAGGACCCATCTGATACCCTCAGCATCATCAATCACTGAGCTGCTACAGCCTCAGCTTTCTGGAATCCCCAAGTTGTTTAGAATATTTTACTATTGCCATTTATGGAAAAGCCACATTATACCGTCTTTGTTTAAGTGCTATAAAAATAAATAAAATTTGAGTGTTATCCTTCAGAGGGTGCTCATGTGACAAAACAGTAGAAAACATGAGAAAACAAATCAAAAGTTGATATCTTCTGACATGAACATGGGCAAGCACCTCAATGTAAAGAACTGATTAGCTCCGTTCAGAAATTAAGTTGGGTAGTTTTCTTTTTAATCCTTTTGTGATGGAAATTACATTTGTTAGCAGAAATGTGAGTCTGTTTTACACACACACACACACAAACCAACTCCATGGGGGGAGTCTGACATACGTATAATATTTGAACGAAACCAGCAAAGCATTTGGCCTGAGTAGAGATGGAAGAGTCAGATGCCCACAAATAAACTGACTTCATGCTCAAAGCTTATTATGAGCCTTTAAAACAGGGGTGGAGAATGTCCGGCCCTTGGGCCATGTAAGGCCCATGAAAATCTTTTGATCTGCCATTGCCAAGGCATGAGGGGTGAGTTAATTAAGTGTTTGACTAAATATAGCAGGCTAATGTTTAACTTGATAATTTGGTATGACCTGTGAATGATGTTATAAATATTCAAATGGTCCTTGGCAGAAAAAAGGGTTCCCTACCCCTACTTTAAACCATGGGATTCGAATTAAGTTCCAATGATGAATCAATTCAGATCTCCTGTCTTGTGTATCCTTTCTATTCCTATAACATATGTTTATTGAACACCTACTGGCTGGTGTATATAGAAGATCAATGGCCTCCATCTTCCCAAGGAGTTCACCATTTAGTGAGAAAACCAGGTATATTAACAAGTCATTTCAGAAAAAAAAATGAGCTAAGTGAAATAATGGAGGGCACACACTCTAAAGTAGTGGTTCTCAACTTTCCTAATGCCGCGACCCTTTGATACAGTTCCTCATGTTGTGGTGACCCCAAACCGTAAAATTATTTTCATTGCTACTTCATAACTGTAATTTTGCTACTGTTATGAATCGTCATGTAAATATCTGATATGCAGGATGTATTTTCATTGTTAGAAATTGAACATAATGAAAGCATAGTGATTAATCACAATATGTAATTATATATGTGTTTTCCGATGGTCTTAGGCGACCCTTGTGAAAGGGTTGTTCGACCCCCAGAGGAGTCGCGACCCACAGATTGAGAACCACTGCTCTAAAAGGTAGCATGAAGGAAGATCAATTGTATTTTAATACGTGAGAAAAAAGTCACAGCAAAGGAAGGCCTAATTGCACTGGATTTGGAAGGAAAAATATACATTTTGATCAGGGGAAAAGACTGTAATGGATGGAGTAGAGAGATAGAAAGCAGAATTACTCATTGCTCAGAGAGGCTTTTCACCTCATTTGTTCCTCACTGCAGCCCCACGAAGGAGCATGGGCTCATTTTAAAGGTAAATGTCTCAAGAACACAGGGCAGGAGCTCCAGTGGCGCAATCGGTTAGCGCGCGGTACTTATAAGAGCACAGGGCAGGCAAGTGACGCGATCTTGACCCTCCTGTGTTGTCACAGTCCAGTATTTGGGAGCGTTGAGAAAAGAAATACGAAGCCATGGGGAAGGCAGGGCCAGGTGGTGAGGGCCCTCCAACAACATTCACTTGGACTTCAGCCTTTCGTGCAGGGGGCGGGTGTGGGGGGGTGGTGGTGAATCAGGAAAGGTGTTTTTCAGCGGGAGAGTGGGTGACTGGAGCAGTTTTGCCTTTCAGTTAGCATCCTGGTAATTGCATGGAGGTTGGTTTTGGCTGGGCATGAGACAAAAGATGCTCTATAGATTCAGAAGGTCCATGCTAAGAATGTGGCCTTGCCTGCTCCTTTCCATGGTCAGATGCTGGGGCTGCTCTGATTCTAAAACTTCCACCCCAATCTTACTCTGTCCATCATCTCCCACTTTCTCCCCTGTCTGTTCCTCTTTTTAACGCTCCTGTTCATCAATCTATGAAGTCTGTGTGCATCCGAGTTACTAAAGATACAAAGTGCAAATTCAGAACCTGAAAAAGTATGATTTTTTGAGTGTTTGGGGGACCTCTGAAGGACTTTCCAAATGGCCAACTATACACCGAGAAGTCCAGGCTGCCCTCTGTTGCGAGCCTGCAGTAACTCGGCCCACTAAAGGCTCCCTCTGAACTTCCCAGGCTCCTAAGGAGCCTCATTTTAAACAACCTGATGCGTAAAAAAAAAAAAAAAAGGCAAGTTTCCAAAAACATAATATCAGATAGGACCCAAAAAAACCTGAACTTAGGATATTTTTAAATTGCTAACTCCACTGGTACATTTAACATGTTATTACATATACAAAACTCCCAGAAATGCGTTCATCTGTACTTTGAGGCAAAATGGTATTTCCCATCGTATTTCTGTGTCGCTCTGTTTCATTTTTAAAGGCAGTCATCCCAATTCAAATCCAAGCCAGCCTGCGCCCTCTGGAGCCCCCAGGAACCCTTGTTTCTCTCCTGTTGGCCATTCTCCAGCCCCTTTCACTAAAACCTTCCCTTCCCTCTTGAAGTGGGCAGAACACTCCTGACCCTCTTCTCCAATCTTATTGCTCATCACAGAGTTTTCTTCGCAATGACGAGGGTCCCCTTCTGGCTGTGTTCCTGGAGGAGCTGTGTGCAGACTGGAGCTCCAGGATGGAACAGAGAAAGAATTGAGACATTTTAAAAACTCAAAGAATTGTCCAGGAATCAAACAATTACCTCTCTGAAAGAATTTTATAAAAGAATAAAAATTAAAAGCACAGCTTTTTAAAAAAAAAAACCTTATTAATGTTTGATGGTGAAACAGGAAAGCTTTTTCCACCAGAAAAGTTCTCTCTGTACTAAGTTTGGCAGCCAGACGGCCTGCGCATTTATCTCCTGCACAGAAAGTGCTCTGTCAGGCAGGCTGTGACTAACAATAAGCTGAAAAACACGCCACAGACTTCCACTGTATTTTATTTGGCACGGAGGAATTATTCCTCAGCACAAACTATTTGCAACTGGCATCGGTTAAACAAGAAATTACAACCTTTAAAAGGCCTATTTATCATTAGCTGCAAAAGTGCAGACTTCACCGTCAATTACTCTGACAAAGGATTATAGACCGTCAACACCGCACACAGGATAACAACAGTCTTGGCGGCCAGCAGGCCCCTCTGAAGGGAGGATTAGAAAGTTAACAGCCTGGAGCCCCTTCTCCAGAGACCCCCTCCATCCTTCCTCGCCCACCCCTTTCCCCCGCTACAGGCCGACTCTTCCATCTCTAGTACTCTCCCCCTGTTACCTCGGCTAGCAGAGGCTGGTAGACCAGCAAGCTTTCAACAGAAAGTGGTCATTGTTGTGAACGTTGTTGCTTAAGAATCATTGGTCAAATCAAATTGGCAGCAATGTTGCCCCAATTCTGCTCTGAATGTGTTCTGTTGATAAAATGGAAAGGACAAGATTGATTTCTGAAAGCTAAAGAAATAACACAGTGTTATTTCTCCCTGCTGCTTCATTTAGAGGCTAAATGGTCAGAAAAATTGTGATTTTAATAAGCCAAAGGCCTCTACTGTGATTGTAAAACACCCACCCAAACCCTGAATGGTGCCTGTGTGTACTGGAAGAAGCCTTTTCTCATTTCACTGGGCATAACCCATCTTTAAATGACTGCATTTCTCAGGAACACAAAAACCGATACTTTGTTTCCCAGACATTAAAATAAAATTTTAAAAGTATTTTCAAGTGCTTATATAAGTGATAACACATACACACACACACACACACACACATTCTTATTCTGCTTTAACTTTTCAGAGAAGTATGAGGTCATTACCCATGTTACTGTCACCTTATTGCCAGTTAAATTAGTTTAAATGGTCCTGGAGTTTCTCTCAGAGGCTTACTGATTAATATTATCAGTCTCTTCATTCAATGTTTTGGTTTTATTGGCTGTATTCATCTCATTATACAAACATCTTTCAAGAGAATGAAATAAAGTAACATAAATCTATGTACACCACTTACCCTAGTATACATGGTTCATAGTGTTCAATTGTTGCCGATGATAACATTGACTATAATGTTGATAAAGATGATGGGGGAATGTGTGTTACTTAAAGTCATGTTTTATAGAGGGTTTCTAATGATATGAAAGAACACTCGTGAATATACTAGTATATGTTCATATATATGAATGCAAGTTATACATATGGCATATTATGAACAATATTGAGCAAAAAATGACTTGAAGAAAATGAATTGAATTGTTAAGTGTCCACCTCTGAGTGATGCAATGATGGGTTATTTCCCCTTATTGTTTTGTTGAGACTCTTCTCTAATTTTCTATGATGGGCTTGTCTTACATTATTCTGAGAAAAAAATAGAAAAGGCACAAGCGAGGAAAAAAGCAAGACTATAATACTATACATGTAAAGTGATTGTGGGCATATAAACTGTTCACATCCAATATCGTAACCCGTCAAGGGAGACAATCATTTTCCATTTCCAGTAGAGTAACCGAGGTTCAGGGAGATTAAGTGATTGGAATGGAAATTAGGTGCAGGACGCAAACCAAGACACCGCTTATATTTTACTTCTGGGCCTCTGTGCTTTTCCCTTGTGCTTGCTGCTTCCTGGACTGGTGTGTGTGTG
>NW_006293313.1:603338-611142 GCF_000327345.1 Myotis davidii | reverse complement strand
TTAATGCATGCTTAAGAAGCGGTTCTGTTCATACCTACTCTCTTTCTGGTTAATGTGTGTTTAAGAAGTGGGTCTATTCATATATGAGCCTCCTGATCTGCCCAAATCAGAGGGTGTTCCTTCACACTGGGGCAGCTGGGTTCACAAAAACTAGCACAAGGGCTATCGCTTGTGGGTGACCTCCAGAAGCTACAGGAGGTTGCATAGCTTTATTTAGCTCTATTAGGTTCAAAGAATGTGCCAGGCAGATTCTCAGTCCAAAAATAATCTCCTTTTATTGGTGCTCCAAATGCACTCACGGAGGAGTGAGCTGAGCTAAATGAAAGCTTTCGTGCCGCCAGGCACAGGGATTTTTACTGAGTGGTGAACGTTTTCCCCTCTGTGAGAACTTTACTGTTTCCTTCCTCTGAGAGAGCCTGTGCTTAGATGCAAAGAAAGTTGCTCAGAGCAGATCTTCCAGAAGTCATTTTATTTGACAAAGACTCTTAGTTTAAGCCCCCGGTGTGGAACGTTTAAAAATTTTATAGGTTTTTCCTAGCTTTTTAGAGTAATTTGCATTTAACTAAAGAGATACTGATCTCTAGTGCAAATGCCAAAATGTGTTCTTTGCCCTCTTTTTAACTGGAAAATTTGGATTCATATTTTGTCACTGGGTGAGGTAATTTTCCCTATAAAGTACTTCTAATAGCTTGACAAATCTTAACCATATGCCTTCTGGACCAGGAGCTACACCTTACGTTGTTATCTTTTCCTGACTATTGCAATGCTGTGGCACATTCCTTTCTGAGAGCTGCACACTAGGAAATAGGCCACGTAAGACATGAGAACTTGAGATTCAACGTGGCCCCTTTGTCTCTAACATGTCACCGCTGGTTGTGGCTAATGATACATTTGCCGTCCTTCCTGCCATGTGGGAGGAACCCCCACTGAATTTTCCAAATGCCATCGATGCAGTGAGCGTGTCTTGCTGGCCGAGACCTGAATTTCATGTCTCTCCCTCCTTGGCTCCTGCCCACCTTGCACCTGGATAAGGAACAGTGCAGGTGTGAGGTGTCGGTCCGCTCTGTCTCTCTTTCGGACTGGATTTTGGACGCCACTGTAGAGGCAGGGAACCCAAGCGCCCAAGTCTAGCGACAAGCGTGTGTATATTTTATTTCCCCCCACTAAGCACCTAGAGCAGTGGTTCTCAACCTTCCTAATGCCGCGACCCTTTAATACAGCTCCTCATGTTGTGGTGACCCCCAATTTCATTGTTACAAATTGAACATAATGAAAGCATAGTGATTAATCACAAAACAATATGTAATTACATATGTGTTTTCCGATGGTCTTAGGTGACCCCTGTGAAAGGGTCGTTGGACCCCCAAAGAGGTCGCGACCCACAGGTTGAGAACCGCTGCTCTAGAAGGTCCCAGAAAAATCCTAAGTGGTTCTAACCTGTGTTTCTACTTCCATGGAGGTTCCTGCAAAGGTCCCAGAGAACAGAGCCTAAGAAAAGCACCTCAGAAAAAAAAGAGTGAAAAGAGAAGATGAGGTCAGGATAGTTGGGAAGAAAGATATTGTTCCTACCTTTTATAGGTTTCTTGTTGGCTGGGAAATGTAAGTGACTGGGCGTTGGTCTGTCCATGTGAAAAGAACGCATGTGCAGCTGGCAGTATAGGGGGGCTTTTGGTCCTGACTCTGAGGAGGAAAATACTCGCCTCTAACTGTGTCTGAGAATCTCGTATGTGTACATAGTCCCAGCGTGAGAGAATGACCTCTCCCCGCAAGGCCATGTGAACAGACAGAGGACACTAGCATCAAGTATATTCCATAAAGGTTTTGCTTTAAAAAAGGGAGGGGAGAACAAAGGATTGTAGAACTTACACAGCATCTTCATTTGAGTGGTGACAACCATAATGCAGGTGTGGGAAAGCCGTTGGTGGGAAGTGATGGCATAAAACTGTCCTACACACAGTTGTGCATCTAGTGAGCAGGTCTTATGCAAATCACCTTAGTTTACTCATTTGCAAAAAGGTTCTGAAGGACACCCTCTCTAGCCGCTTCCAGCTCTAATTGTCCAACAGGCGCACCTATCACACCGAGCCATTCTAAGGTCAGAGTTTAGAATCAGACCTCTGGAGGCATCCCAGTGGGCGAACCGGACCCTTCCACTGCAATTTCTTACAAATACACACAAGGTCAGAGTGTCTCAGTAGCTCCCCCAATCATGGGATTGTTGGGTTCTGCCCGTGTCCCAATTTATTGCATAAAGAGACTGAATGATAAATTAGAAGAACTGATGCCTTTAGCTACATCTTAGTTCCTACAGTCATTGTCATTCTAACAGCAAAAAATTCTTAGATGCTATCATGCTTTAATTGGTATCTATAGAAACGCTACAAGTACAGCTGTTACTCATTAGATTCCAATACTACAGGAAAAGGGAAAACATGAGTAAATTTTTATTTACAGTCAGCTTTCATAGTAGAAGTCCCTGACTCAATAAAAAGATGTGCTTGGTACTAAAAGCAAAAAAAAAAAAATACACTTTCTTAATACAGTGGTAAAGATGGTGGGCACGTTTCCCAGATTGTAAGTACCATCCCACAGTTTTCTTATTTTTCTCATAAGTATGCTCACTTTTCTTAGCCCACGTGACTGAGTTTTGAATAACAAGATGCAGTTACACAGGGACCAGGCCTCTCCGAATGGGGCATGTGTACTATACATGCACATAAGCATACACACACATTCCTGTACATTAAAGATAATTTCCACCTGCAAAAGAAGCAGCTGTGCTGTGAGACAGTGCACTCTCTAGCTGTGAAAATCTTGAAGCAAGCCTGGATTCTGTCTGCCAGGAATACCGGAGGAGGAATTCCAGATCCCAGAAAAGGTTTGATGCTATCACTTAGGAGCTCTCTTTCAACTCTGAATCCAGCGATGGTGTGCATTACTATTTTTCCTCCCTAAATTCATTTAAAAGATTGACTCGACATTTCTACTGTGTTTCATGTGTTGGCAGGTACTTTAACAAACACAAGAGAGAAACCGAATGACGCGTTAGAAGGTTTGCGGTGCTGACATCTGGATACATTTGCACCTGGGATATTGGACGCGCTTGCACCTGGAAACCAAAGTCTATGGTAATAAAATCCTTCATGGCAGCGACCGTTCTCCGAGAAAACGGCACATGCTTTGGAAAACTAAAACTCTGTTTGCTTCATGGAACCTCTGTGTGGTGAACAGTCCTGTTCCCCCGTGTCACAGGCAGAACACATGAAAACTAGCGAGCAAGTATTTATAAATAAGATGGAATTATTGCTCCCAAACCATTTGACATTGGGGACAAAAACCCACCTGAGTTTTATACTCTGTAGACTCATCACTTGGTTACTGATGCTGGCCTTCCTCCGGAAAGATCCGATTTCTGAGAGAAACGATTTTCTTTGATCCCTTGTCTCATCTCAACACTTAGTTCAATTCAAGACTTGAGTTCCTTGTCATTTTTATTTTATCTCCAAGAAACAGCAAGGAATAAATTGCCTTGTCAACCCCATTGCCCATCCTACATCATACTGTGCTTAGGATCAGACTTCTTCTTCCTAAAAGTTTTCCCTTTAAGAGCCTGGCTGAGCAGGTTTTACCTAGCAACACGAAATTTCAAAATTGTTTACGATGGTGAATGTTGATTGCAGCTCAGGAAGAAAGTTCCCAGGCCCCTTCCAGGGAAGGCAGTTCTGCCGTATTGAATATCCTGTTTCCTGAAAGCCAGCCTCTGAATTTCCTCAGCATGCTCAGGAAATTACATCATCACAGAACTCACTCACACTGACCCTAGGTGCACCCATATTCCAGCATTTGCCCTCTAACCCCATCTCCTTAATCACATTTGCATGCTGTCTCCACTCTTTTTAGTTATATTTAGAACCTTTCTACAGCATATTCTATTTTGCAAGTCATTTATCAATGCTAATTCATCTCTTCTCACCTTTTTATTCCTTTGGGGTAGAGCTCTATGATTAGTAATAATAACAAAGCCCTGGTATTTGGCTTTTCTATAGCTTCTGTCTCCTGAGAATGCTACAAATATTAACAGCACATAGTGGTGTCCCAGCACGGCTTAGGTCACAGAAGGAGTGGGGAAGAAGGCAATGACTCGCCCAAGTGGGGTAAATTAAAGGTTGGGTTGGACCTGAATCAAGATGCCGGTGTTAATACCCCTGGCTACTCTGGAAAAGTTCCAGGATTGCTTAATGATGAAAAGCAATAAGGCTGTCAAAATTTGCCCTGAATATATATGGGATTAGGCCAGCTCCTACAATTCTCCAAGGTGCCTTGGGGTCAAGGGCTTTCGGCAGAAGGTAAGCCTTTTTGATGATATAAAAATTCCAACAGCCCCAGATGCAGGAAAATGCAAGATGGGTAGGGGTGTCGGGGGCGGGGGGAGAAATCAATCCATGAAGGTTTTTTATTACACCCATTTCAATCCTCAATACTTATAGATTGTAATTTGTTATCTCGAGAAAAAAAAAGATTCTACAACTAAGACAAATCTGACTCTTTTATAATATTAGTGGCTTCAATTTTTCATCCAACAGTTGTAATACAGCAACTAATCATAACGAAAGGTTATGATGGTTATGAAAATGTAAGGTTATACTTAATAACAGTGTAAGGATATCCTTTAACTGCATTCTAGAAAGACAGCTACACTCTAACATATAATTCAATAGTGAAGCCAGGAAGGATTACCGCCAGGTTCACGAACTGCATTTATAGAAATTATTAAGGCTCTTCTTTTGAGTGAAACCTTTCAAATTAAGAATTTAATCAAAATTGTTGAAATTATGGGAAAATAACAAATAGATTCTTAATCTATAAGGATTAATGTTAGTTATTAGGAAGAACTTCCTGATCTTGAACAATCGTTCATATAAATGCATAATCTTTCCTGGAAATGTGAACCTGAGTCGGTCCTACTCCCATGTGGACTGCCAAGATAAAAATAACTCCTGCATCATATACTTTGTTCCTCTGTCACGGTATCACTTTCCACTTGATATTATATTTATTAGTGTGTATATCTAATTTAGAGTCTAGGTTCTAGACACATCGATCAAGTTCAAGTTTCTTAAAGGACAGGGAACTCTGTACCCTTCAGAGTACTTAACACAGAACCATGCCCACATATAGAGTAAATGTTGCAGTAAAGCAGCCTTACATGCCCCTCACCCCCAACAGAAGGTGCCAGAGTCTCCAAAACTTGCTGTTGGAATTCTGATTGCCACCCAGAGAATAAGGGGTATAGTTTTCCCACTTTACATTAACCCCTTGGGATTATGTTTGTCACTCAAACAAAAGAAGGGGAGGAAAAAGAGGGGGAAGAAGAGACAGGGGGAGAAAGGAGAGGGAAAGAATGGGACAGAGGAAAACATCACAATTCAATATTCCTGAAATAAAAACAAATGCATACAAAAGAAGAAAAAGAAGGAAAGGAAGATAGACGGAAGGAAGGGAGTGAAAGAGGGAGGAAAGAAAGAAGAAAGGAAGGAAGGAAGGAAGGAAGGAAGGAAGGAAGGAAGGAAGGAAGGAAGGAAGGAAGGAAGGAAAGGAAGGAAAGAAGAAAATTTCTTCTCAATGATGCCAGAATGCACTTGAGTAACTCTATAAAAACTAGTTGGTTCTCAGGACTTAGTTAAATTTGGCCTGATTGAATCCATCAGCAGTCTCTAAAAGACATTACATTATATATCATTCCTAAGTTGGTTAATAAATATTTTTATTACCCAAGTTTTGCTTGCTGGCTGGCACCCAACCCATCTACTTTATTTCGTTTATTCATTCAACAAATACTTTTTGAGCACTGACTTTCCAGATTTGTGATTGACACTAGAAAGACAGTGCTCAACAAAACACATCTTACCCTCCTCTCTCTACAGTCACCTGAACACCCAGTTAGTGTTATCATCCATCCCCAAATGGACTTGTCAAGCAAGTCCCTATTCTTTCTTTTATAAAAATATTTTTATTGATTTTGAGAGAGAGAGAGGGAGAGAAACATCAATGTGAGAGCATAATATTGATCAGCTGCTTAACCTAGTCATATGCTCTGACCAGGAATCGAACCGGCAACCCTTTGGTGCACGGGTCGACACCCAACCAGCTGAGCCACACTGGCCAGAGCAAGCAAGCACCTTTTCATTATCGTCTGTTGCCTAAACAAAACCATCAGTGCCTTCTCCCTGAAACCCAGCCTTTTCTAATGGACAACTTCTGATCCACTCATGCATCCTTTGTTCTGATGCCGATGGCAGTGCCTACATCTAGCCAACCTACTCGCTCCCTAGGCTCTTTCATTTCCTGAAATTTCCATCTTGCTGAATAGTTTCTAAAATTTTATTCCATTCAGACTCTTCCCAGAATTTACACTTCCAGGACCTCTTTGGAACATGCTCCAGGTGGCCCATATCTAATCTTGACCCAATAAGAACATTTGAATATTTAAAGTTTAATATATATTATAATTACTCTTATCACATAAATTTTTATATATAAGGAGTGGTGAGGAAGTTTTGCCAAATGTATAACTCTCACATTTTCACATTTAAACACTAGGTTACTAATGGTAACTCCTGATTGTGTTTTGGATGTTTGATTATAAATCAAAGCTAAGACCTAGCCCACCTTTCTCATCCACACCACACACTTGAATTGTTCTTGGTGGCAAAATTGACTATGAGAATAATTCCCTTTCCCCAGTCTATTCACTATTCAGCTCAAAGTTCATGGCTTCCTTTGGCGTGGCAACTTCATCCTTTGTAACTCTTCTTTATCTTGCCCTGATCATGACTCTATTCTGGAACCCATAATACCTTGCTGATTTAGGGTTCACATACCTGCTTCTTCTAAACTTTGAGCTCCTAGCGGGCAGGGACCAGACCTTATATGACAGTATTTCTGGTGCCTAGAACACTAGGTTCTCTACAAATGTTGGATGAATGGAAGGGTTGAGAGGAGGAAGAATGAAATACTAACCAAAAATGGCTAGCAGGAGCTAGAATTTTCCAAGTGAAGTATTGTCCGGAATCTGGTGAGAAAGGTGTTTCACTCTGGTGATGAATGCCAACATGGTCTTTCTCAGCCAAATGTAACCACAGCTTCCCCTTTTTGGATCTCTCTCCTCTCTCTCTCTCTCTTGTCTCTCTCTCCTCTCTCTCTCTCTCTCTCTCTCTCTCTCTCTCTCTCTCTCTCTCTCTCACACACACACACACACACACACACACACACACACACGTATTAAATCTGATCACTTTGCTCTCCAGCTCTCCACATGCTTCCTCTTTTGCTAGGACAGGATCCAACCTCAGTGCCCCAAGCTCCCCACACCTCACCCCATATCGCCACCTGGTGTCTAAAAGCAAGAAAAATACCTAATAAGTGGAAATTATTTTTTTCTTTATTTTTTAAAAATTTTCAATTACAGTTGACATACGATATTTTATTCATTTCAGGTGTACCACAGAGTGATTAGACATTTCTATATTTTATGAAGTGATATATAATATATTTTTTTTTTATTAGGCTTTTGAGATAACAGAAAATAGTAAAGGTTCCCTTTACTGCCTCTGAAAAGCTGAGGAATCTGAGATTTGGTTACCAATGGACTAGGGGGAAAGTCTCCTGATGGATTCAGTACAACTTCAAGTAAAATATTCCTGGAGGAAAAAAAAAAGCTTTCAAATGACTAAATTTACCCCAAATTTAAATTCGTCCGATTTTAAATTGGCCACTGATGATAATTCATTTTCCACACAACTAA
>NW_006293313.1:580117-603110 GCF_000327345.1 Myotis davidii | reverse complement strand
AAATCTGATCACTTTGCTCTCCAGCTCTCCACATGCTTCCTCTTTTGCTAGGACAGGATCCAACCTCAGTGCCCCAAGCTCCCCACACCTCACCCCATATCGCCACCTGGTGTCTAAAAGCAAGAAAAATACCTAATAAGTGGAAATTATTTTTTTCTTTATTTTTTAAAAATTTTCAATTACAGTTGACATACGATATTTTATTCATTTCAGGTGTACCACAGAGTGATTAGACATTTCTATATTTTATGAAGTGATCAATAAGTCTAGTACCCACCTGGCACCATACATATCACAATATTGACTATGTTCCCTATGCTGTACTGTACATCCCCATGACTGTTACATAGCTGCCAATTCATACTTCTTAATCCCCTCACCTGCTTAAAACAATAAATATCAGAACCCTGGAACCATATACTGAAAGTTTCAATTATATCAGTCTGCAGTACCCTTTAGCCTCGGATAGCCAGGAATAGCATCATTCATTCATTCTGCTCTTTAATGAGCTCCTCCTGTGTTCTAAGAGCTTTAGACTTACCCTAAATTAATATCAATCCATAAAAAAAAAAGCTTTCAAATGACTACATTTACCTCAGATTATAATTCGTCCGATTTTAAATGTGCACTGATGATAATTTCATTGTCACACAACTAAGAACCCAAAGATGCAAAGCTAAAGAATAATATGGATTTTGCTTGAACTTGAGTCACCACAAAATCATCAGAATAGTTTGAATAATAAAATCAGCAATTATACAGTGAAGCTATAGGAGGCAAAACAAAACAATAACACCTCAATCAGAGATTCCCAGTCAATAGTCCTCAAAACAGAGAGTTTTCAGGGTTCCAAAATAAAATGGGCGGGGGAGGATAAGTACAACACAATGAGGTTTTCATAAGTTAAATGCACCCATTGGCTTAATTTGAGATTATAGTCATTATATTATCTTGGTGTTCTACTGTCCTTTCTTTTATGAAACAATACAGTCAGAAAATGGTAGGAGGTTTCTTAAAATGAACTGACTAGGCTAAATAAATAAGGGTACCAGATTTTTTTTTTAAATAAAATTTTACTAGCAAATACATTTTTTAAAGTCTGGATAACGCTGAGCAAGACTCTGACATTCATTTTGAAGAGCTAAAGTTGGAAACCTTTGAAACATACCTGACTTCATATTATCTTGAAGATCAAATTTAAAAATCCGATTGCTCTTTCACATGGATCAGTGAAATAAAAGCAGTTTTCAAGAAAAATAGAAGAAAAAAAAAACAGACACCTTAAATTTGCCCCAAGTATAGCCCGATTCCAGAGATATCTCCCAGCACCAGGTAACATAACGTTTTTCTGGCCCACATTTTACTTTGACGTTTATTGTTCCCTTTAATTCTTAATTTACACTGCTCTCTGGGTCCAAAGTCAATAGGGGCTTGTAGGTTTTATCTCCCCCAAGATCTCTAGGTTCATACATTTAACACCAATAACTATAATTAATTTTTAGAGAGGTATCGCAATGGATCTAGAGGTCATTCTACAAATCAATGTATGTAGAGCCTAGAGGCTTTGACTACTAAAGCAAAGAGTAAGCAACATGTTGCTTCTCAAACAATATACACTTCAGCTTTAGGCAAAATCATTTATTTCTGTCTTGCTCCTTCTCTTTTCCCCTCTTTGTTTTTTCCCATTCTCTCACCACAAAGCTTTCTGGATTGAGTAGAAGTATTTGGTCACTTGCTCTTTGACCCCAGAGTCTCCTGAGACTATATATTCATTTTAAGAATGAGTCCCTTTAGTTACCTAAAGTGTCCTCAGACTAAATCGTTTCCAGATGCTTACAAATATTTCAAGGACACAGCCACACAGTTTTTATGGCTGAGTGATAAAGGACTCCACGGTGTCTGGTCCATTGTAAAAAAAAGGATCAAGTACTTATTAAAAAATAACTTCCATTTGGTATTTGCTACATGCCAGGCCCAGGGCCAACCATGTTGGACACATTATCTCATTGAACGCTCACGACAACCCTAGGTGGGTGGTGGTGTGACCTTCATTTTTTGAGAGAAGGAGGGTGAGGCTTTCCACAGGACAAGCAAGTGAGGGAAGGGGCGGCGATGCCAAGTCTGAATTCTCAGTCCCTGGTTTCTGCTGCTGTCTCAGAGCAAAACTCTTCTAATGTTGGCTTAGAACAGCCAAGAAAGGAAAGAATTCACCCAAGTCATGGGGTAACCCTGGGCATCCAAAGAACTTTCCTTTGAGAGACGCGGGAGGGAAGTCTGTAGTCCCACCCAGTACCTCCAAAGGACTCACTCACCGAATGTGACTTCCACAGACGGGAAATATCCTACGCCAAACTTTTCCCATTACTTAAAACCAGCTTTTTGCATTTGGCATTTCAAATTGGCCTATTTAGCGCCTGTGCTGCTCCTTACACTATTCTAAATGATCGAGGTGACCTTTATAAAAAAAAAAAAAAGGAAAAACCCTCCATGTCATAGAAATGTTTTTTGTGTAACTCTGTGTTACTCTGAGAAGAAGCTACTGTAAATAAGAAAACTTATATGGCTTGCACTGGGGGTGGGGATGGGGAAAGGTCCAACCAATTCCTGATTTTTCTGACTAATGGGGAGAAGCAAGCCATAACCGTTTACAAGGCACTCGAGCAGTGTTAGTTCCATCCCCCAAAACACAAGGTAGTCAGAAAGCCTTCTGCATCTCTGCTTGGGAAATATGCTACCACTTCCCTGTTTCCATGTAGCCAGGAGACAGACATTTCTCACGTGCTTCAGCTGGGCTTACTTTCCAGGGGGGTCCCTCTGATAATGAAGTGAAGGGACTCGAGTGTGCGAGTGAGAGAGACAGATTTTAAAAGAATCCACCACGTGGGAACTCCATGTGCAGGCAATTAGGAGGCGACTGTGTGTCCTGGACATGTCTCCCCGGAGTGGACTGAGCGAGCTGCCGCCGCCGCCGTCCCCTACCGATGTTAAATGTCATCTACCCATGCCACCTCTTCCTCTGTTCTCATCACACAGCTACCCCCCTAAGGCTAGAATCTGAATGAGTGTCAGACATTGCTGACCTTGAAAAGTTTTATTTTCCTTAGTCCCCTCCCCAAGGCACCACAAAACTCTCAGACATTTGACCTTGCTGAAAACCATGGGATTGTTTGAATGAGAAATTCTCTTGCCCGCTTCTCTTCCTTCCCCTTCTGCTCCCTCCACCTCCTCCCCACCCCCTGCCCACCCCCGCACTGCCACCCGCCACCAGTCCCCCACCATGGCCCTTTTTAAAGAAAAGCTGGTTATAAAACACAGAGCAGCCTGCTTTCGTCCTCCTGGTCCTCTAAGCCAGCATTTTTTTCCAAGCTGCCATTCTCCACTCACCATACCATATTTTAAAAAAAATGCCTGGAACACAAACAGCAACTTGTTTTTTGTACCCTTGACTAAAAATCGACCGGGTATTTTTTTTTCTTTTTTTAATACGTCATGTTGTTTCAAATCATTTTTAAGTGGATTTAACGCTGGTGAAAGGTGCCAGATGGACAGCCTGGAGGCGGAGGTCTGCGTTTTTAACTGTAACCCAGTGAAGCAACTCCGGCCAAGGAAACTCACAGGCCTCCCCTCCTGCTGGGAAGGGCTCTTATGGGATTGAGCAGGTACATTTGACATTTGCTGGCTTACTGTTTGTATTGTTATTAACTCACACTATTCTGATTTGTAAAAAAAAAAAAAAAAAAAAAAAAAGTTCAGGTCTCGTTCAAATGCGGCCTCTTCCCCAAAGTTTTTACTCGTGTATTCCTGCTCAGTATGAAACTCCACCCTCCAAATCCCCACTATTTTATTACCCTCTTGTAGAGGTTTACAGTTGTGGTGATCCAGCCTCAAACCATACACATCCATTTTCCATACTGTGCCCCCTCCAGCCTCCATGGTTAAACTTTACGGACAGGTAACAGAGGCCCAGCGTGGTACACATAGGCAGACAAGCAGGCAGAAAGCAAATCTATGATTTTCTGATTCCACATTCTTTTATTCTCCACCCATGAAAGCAAGAATTTTCTAAACTTCCTCATCTGGGTCCAAGCACTGTAATTCCCAAATCCCCTTCCCTCTACAGGTCTCGCAGGCCACCTTCACAGCTCCCCTGGCTTGGAGTCCGCCTGCTGAGGGCTGCTGAGCTGTGCCCTAGTCCACTGCTGGTCCAGATGTGAATCGCCCTTGCACAGGACTTCCCAAGTCCAAGCCGACCATGACCGGCCTTACCTACACCACCCCTCAGTCCCCGGCATCAGGACATGTGCTGGGCTGGTGGTTCCAGCCACAGTCAGTGTAAACTGGTGTATCCTGACCCAATTTCCTCTGCTCTGCTTTTCAGATTCTTCACGAAGACTTTGGAAGAAGCTCAGAAGAAGAGGTAAGCCTAATAAAACCTCAAGTAAAGTTCTGTGGTAAAGCCAATATTTCAGGAGAAAATACCGAATAAATTCCCTATGCTATGAAATTAAGACGCTGATTGTCTCCGCGTTGGAGTCTGGAAGTCAGGGGACTGTCATCTTGTTCCAAGATTCATTTTATATGAAGTCCAATTTTTCCTGTCGAATACTGAAACTTTCTGCATGATCTGCATAATCAATTGCATAATTATACGCTTATGCTGACTCTAACCTATCATTTGCCAAATTACTTGAAATATGAAAAACGTTGGAGTATTTAGACTGCTGAGAAAGATGAGCTAGGAAGGAATTTCTTAACTCTCATAGTGCTGCAGGCGTCAAGAATTGGGGGTTCGAAATCTTCTTTAAAAGCAAGAGGTATCTTTTCAGAGTTTCTTCTGATAGTTTTCCAGCTAGTGGTTTCTAACAGGTTAGGAATTCTTGCAAAAGCCTGGAATCAAAAGTTCCATCTGTAAGAAAGTACAGGGAAGGGCCAAGCCCCTATGAGACAACATGCCCTAGAAGCAGGGGTGCAGAATGAAAGACGGGAGGGATTGGGGGTCGCTGTTACAATTTTGAGCTGGTTCCACCCAGTAGCTTGAGGTACCGTTGAATGACTGGTTTGGAGGGTCGATGATGTCAGGATTGGACATGTTAAAATTACACTGATGGTGAGCTATGTGAGGGCTGGTATTCATCTCCCCACTTCGGTGATTGGCTCTTTTGGCAAGAGCCCGTCCTTCACAATGTTTGGCACATGCTGATCACAATATTTGTTAATCCAATGATCCGTGTAGGTAAAATGTTCTGATTTCAGCTCATGAGGTATGATGACTGTTCCATTGTTTGGAGAGAAGATCCTTTAGCTGTGTCCTGAAGACACACATATGGGGAGGCACTGTGACCTAGGAAATACCCAAATCACTTTTCGAGGCCTTTCCGTTACCCAAGTCAAGTCCGCACAGAGCTGAATTGTAGTCGTTAGCAAAGCTGCCTTCCGATGTTTTGCTAAATTACAAAGAGGCCACTTTTGCAGAACTTAAAACAGAACCCTTCCTTTCTGGGCAAATTATAGGCAGTACCTGAATTACAGGCTCTATCTTCAAATAACAAACTCAAGGCAGAATTGCTTCCATTTCACACCCTACTACATCCACCCGACTCCTCCTTTGGCAGCTGCTTCTAGGGACCCAGCCAGGGAACAGCTGCAAGTTTGAGCGAAAACCTGGGTGCTGAAACAAAGAAACGATGAGGCTAAGAAAAGTAAGTGTCCGGGGTCAGTCCTCCAGGCACCTACCAGTGCAGTGGGCTCCTGTCCACTGCTGTCATGCTGAGAATATAAGCCCAGCTCCTCACTGTTTCCTACATGGTCCCCATCACCTGACCTCTCCGTATCTCTCTGAACTCATCTTCCAAACTGCCATCCCTTGCTACCTTCCAGTCACACAGACCTTCTTTCCTGGACATATCAAGTTTGTTCCTGCCTCAGGGCCTTTGCACGTGCTGTTCATGCTGCTGCCTGAGAGGCTCTTCACCCTGATCTCCTTTTCATTCCTATCCCTGCTCAAATAAGCCCATTTCATTTCTTTTATGGAACTCGTCATTATTTACAATAGAATTATTTACTTAGTTGCTTGTATGTTTTCTTGTTTAGGGCCTCTCTGTCCCAGGAGAATGTATGGTTTATGAGAAAAAGCAGTTTGTGTTTTTCACAGAAGCGCAGGACCCAGTCTGTATTTGTCAGACAGATGAGCGAATGGGCGAGAGAAAGGGAATGGTATATGAGTCTGTCCTGTGATCATAACAGACGTAAACCAAAGTTTCCAACTGTGTTCTATCAGCAAATCCCAGAAAATGGGGCCTTCGGGTGCCCAGGACTTATTGAATGTTCGTCCCAATGATGACAAGTCAGTACATTGTTTTCCATTCAGCTGTTGTTCTAAGTGTTTATCTTCCTCCCTGGGACCTCTAGGAAGAGGGCTGCGTGGGATGCTCAAGGCACCCAAACCTTAGTGGCGTCTTTAAGAAACCATGCAACATGATCACGACATAAAGGGTGACATGAGAGCATATGGGAGGAGGGGTGGCTTCAGACATTGGTGGCCCTGGATGGGTGTGGAAGAAGGTTACCCAGAGATTAAGTTCATCTAGTTCTAAATTTTTCCCAGCACAGGTCTTATACCAGTGATGGCGAACCTTTTGAGCGCGGCGTGTCAGCATTTTGAAAAACCCTAACTTAACTCTGGTGCTGTGTCACATATAGAAATTTTTTGATCTTTGCAACCATAGTAAAACAAAAATTTATATTATTTATTTTACATATTTAAATGCCATTTAACAGAGAAAAATCAACCAAAAAAATAAGGTCGCGTGTCACCTCTGACATGTGTGTCATAGGTTCGCCATCACTGTCCTATACCAATAAAGAGGAAAAGAAATCCCTCACGATTGAGCCGCTTCTAGGAGTCAACACTCTGGCTGCTTCCATTGTCACGAGAGTCCTTCTGTATCATATGTTGACTTGTCTTTTGGAGGCTTCCTGGGAACCTAATCACCTTTATAACTTCGCATTTGGAAAAATTAATTTCCAGACAACCAAATCAGACTATCTGGTTGAATCTTCAACCGACTTGTCAAAAACATGTTGCTGTTTTTCCAATTTCATAGGACTATTGAGTAGGGGGGGGCGGGGTGACATGTTCAAGGCCAGAGCCATAATCAGCATTAACTGCTGATCTTCAGGAAAGCTTTCTGGCTTACCTAGTTTCTGCTCTAGGACTACCTTCCAACTCACTCTTTCATTCAAGTTCACTGAACCCCATAATTAACCTCAATTTTGCTGCTTAGCCATCACTGAAGTACCCAGTGCCATCAGGGCTTTTCTTGGCAAAGGTATAATTTTCTGAAGGATTATTTGCATTCTTTTCATTTGCAATCCCAATACTACAGTTGCAGGAGTTCCATGTTCCACAGAATAAGCATCACAGAAAGGCCATTTAATTCAATCACCTCCTTCCAATTTTCTAGCCACTAGAGGTTAAATGAGAGGATAATGGAATATGGGGTAACAGCGTAGTGAAGACAACTTCTAGTTTTGTCAGGAATAACTTTGAGGCTTCAGGCAAGTTGCTAAGCCTCCTCTGAATCTCAAAGCCCAATTTGTAAATGGGGCAGGGGGCATAGTACCCACCACTGAGTATTACTGTGAACATTTAAAGAACATAGGTAGTATAAATCACCCAGCACACTACCTGGGCAGAACAGGTGCTCCATACATCGGAATTTCTTTCTTTTGCTCTTTCCCCATTGAAAGACCCAAGGGCACTAGATAAGTAGGGTCATCTCTGAGCTTCAGGGCCAAACACAAAAAATTATATAGAAACCAATATTGGTTCCCTTTGCTAACCCAGAAACCTTCTTTGTTATCTGATATAATTTAGGCATTCTTCTGGGTTAACAGGAATAGAACCACACGTTCACAGTCACATTACAGAAGTCAAAACCACACGGGGAATGATCTTTCTATGGAAGCATTATGCTTAGTACTCAGAACACTGTATTAAAACTAGGAAGCCCTGCTGTCTTTGATAACTGTTGCCCCACCATCACCAACCACCAAGGCCAGCATCTGCAGGGATGTTATGACACTTGGTGAATTACTTCTGATGTACTCAATTTTGCAACAACAGGATTTGCAGGAGCATAACCCACAAAGCTCCCCTGGGTACGCTGCCAGTGCGCTCCACGAATGATGAAATACAAAATAAACAACAGATATCTGGGAATTTTGCAGTTGTAATTCCACCAAGGGGGTTCCCATGATGTCATAAACCACCCAAGCGAAGATCACGTCACAGAAGGACCCCAGGAGGACCTGGGGGCCTGTAACTCCACAGTGGTCTCTGCCACAGAGGTGGCCCCAGGGCAGCCTTTCCCCATGGGTTTGGTGCCTCTCATCTCTGCGAGGGCCCTCCTTTCTCGTTCTCCCCCTCGGGGCTTTCCAAAATCACCATCTCCCTGCTTCCTTACATTAAGTTCCATTCTAATTAGTTACGTAGTCTGTCATTGAAGAGACCCACGCACTCTTTGGACAGCAATCTAGGAATTGCATGTACTTCATTCAAAGAAACACACACCAAAGCCTGATATTTCATAGAAAATCCATTTAGGACAAAAGCCCTGGAACATACCTTAAAAGGAGATATTTTCGGTGGAACGTTAGTGTGAGCCAAGCCTGGTACCCCTCTCATGGAATAAATGTGCCTTTAAACATGGCCAACTTGGAAAGGTTAGGTTAGGGGAACGTGGCTTTCTCAGACCACATAGGAGAGAAATCAACCAAATTGCGGACATATAAGAAAAAATGCTTTATCAGCCATCAGAAAGGAAGGAAGGACTCTGTTAAAAAAAGACGATACCAAATACTGAACTTTAACTCCCTAAATATGGCGCACTTTCATCTGAAAGCTTACTTAAAACTGAAGGTCAATTGCAAATATTCGTACCTGTGTGATGATTGCCCCTTAGTTGATGCGGGCTTTTTCTTCTAGAATAAGAGCTGAGATAATGATTACCTAAAATTAGCCATAGGATTTTTACGGTCCCCAATCATTGCCTCCATCCTCTTTTCTTTGTTTTATGTGGAAAACTTAAAACAGGGCCCGGCACCTAGTAAGTGCAGTATTAAAAGCACCAGGATGAGTGCTCTGAAGTATCAAATGTCTGCCTCTTTGCCCTTGTCCTCACAACCTTATGTGTCTGGTGGAAGAGAAAAGACGAACACTTGCAGGGGCAGACAATGGGCCGCAGGAGGCACAGTGAAGGGCATGAGGAAATGCATCCTTCAGTACCAATTGCTATGTGAGAACATGGTCGAAGAGAATGTTTTCAAACTTTTCAGTATATAAAAATCATCGGGGATATTTTAAATGCACGTGGTTTAGGAGATTCCGATTTGCTGGGTATGGGCCGGGCCCTGGAATCTGCAGGGGAACGAGGCATCACGCTTTAAGATATATAAGATCAGATTGTAGGCACATCAGAGAAAGAGTCAGCTTATCTGTCATTTCTTTTATCCATTGTTTCTCAATAGTTAGACATGAACCGCATGTAGGAGAGACATAGAAAGAAATGAAGGCAATAAAGGTCAAGGGAACGTTTTCCTAGATGAGGAAGGACGCCATGCTCTCTCATGAAGAGTCTATGCCCCCAATTTAGAACCCCTCTACAGCAGGGGTCCTCAAACTTTTTAAACAGGGGGCCAGTTGACCATCCCTCAGACCGTTGGAGGGCCGGACTATAGTTTAAAAAAAAACTAGTCAGCTGCTAAGCAACAGGCAGCGGCGGCAAAAACACCCGGCGGGCCGGATAAATGTTTTCGGCGGGCCGCCTGTGGCCCGCGGGCCGTAGTTTGAGGACCCCTGCTCTACAGAATCCCCTAAAACACAGACAGCATTTTTAGCAAGCATACACTTTCCCATACGTCAGAATTCATCTTCCCAACAGAGCTGTGCTCCTGGTTTCTAATATCCACGGATCATGTTTAAGAGACAACCTGACTTTCTCTTACATAAGGCACACAAAACACATGGTAAACTGCTTCTCTAGACACAGGCACACTAGTTGTGCAATAAACCGGCGTCTAACTGTTCCACCCATGGTGATCCATTTCCTTCACATGTACCACAAGTGTTAGGCATGCTGACGTACTACCGAAGAACACCAGGGAGATTTAATTGTTAATTGCTTGACAAAATAATAATAAAGAGTCCTAGATGCTTCATGATATAGAAATGCAGTCTGTATGTCTCCCAGGTTTATCAGATTTCAAAGCCATCCATATGAAAGCAGGTCACATGTCAGGCTGAGGACAGAATGTTTATCTTACTCAACTGGTTAGGAAATCTAAGTTGGCAAAACAATGGCAACTCTATGTATAATCACAGTTAACATGGTGAGTATTATTCATGTACAAAAATTTAAGTAAACCACACAAAAATCTCAGAGGAGTGGTAAGACAGGGCTATGTTAGAGACATTCTACTTATGGAGGAAATTGAACATGGTTGGTCTCCTGGAAACTTGCTGGCTGTGGTAGGTGTGGGATTAGAAGTCTCGATACCTGGTGTCCTAAGCACGGGCCATATATCCTCCACTAAATTCAGTGACTAAATTGGGGGAGGGCATTTATCTTCAGTCACTACAAAGTCCATGGTGATGGGCGAAACAAATGGAAATATGAAAGGTTGGTGCCATCTCGAAGTTTAAAAAGATGTGCATCACTTTCATGCTCAAGAGGGGAAGGGGGAACTGAAAGAGAGGACCATCGCCAGGAACTCCTGGGCCAGACTCCTGGCTCTGCCTGGGCACTTCTGTGTGGCCTTAGGAGCGTCACGAAAAAATCACAAGGCATCAGTTTCTAACTGTAGATCAAAAATGGATGTCTACCGAGTCACTCCGTGGGTGACATGCTATAAGAGTGTGACTTTTGGAGTAGGGGAATATTTCCAATTTTAGTGACATGAAGTGGTATTAAACATTGGTTGGGAAGTCACATTGAATATGTATCTGAGCCTGGAATAACTGATTGTTGTCAGAGGTGTTGTGGCAGTGGGGGCAGGAAAGGGGAAAGCATCTAGCTGATGCCTTCAATGGGAAGAAAAGTAGAGTATTGAGGTCTTTATTTACATTATCTCATTATTCCAAACAAATTCAACCAGCAAGTACAGTATACACCCCCCCCCCTCACCGGTTATCCATAGGGGATATGTCCCAAGACCCCCAGTGAATGCCTGAAACCATGGATAGTTCTGACCCCTATATAAACTATGTTTTCCCCTACACATACATTCCTTTTCACTTAAAGGAAGCACTTCCTAGCTTCTGGTTGGCATATGCAAATAGCCAGCATCACTACTCCTGTGCTTGTGGGCCATTAGTAAGTGAAATAAGGGAGACTTGAACACCAGTGCTGCAATACCAAGGCAGTGGGTCTGACCACTTGGAAAGCTGCTAGGTGACTCACAGTAACATCAGCAGTGTGGATGGATGCTGGATAAAGGGATGATCACGTCCCAGGGGCACAGAGCACGACCAGTGAGATGTCACCCCACTACTCAGAATGGCATGCGATTTAAAATATATGAGAATCGTTTATTTCTGGAATTTTCCATTTAACATTTTTGGACCACAGTTGACCATGGTGAACTGAAACTAAAAAGTGAAACAGGAGATAAGGGGGTCTACTGTGTATTGTGCAACCATGAATTCACACAGGATTCTCTGAATAGAAAGTGCAGGGCTTTGAAAATCCTGATGTCCTTAAATCTAAAGATTCTTGCCTTTTGAGGTCTGGGTTTATATTTATTAAATTGTATTCTTGGGTTTTGATCTTTATATGATAACATAATTTAGAAAAATCTTCATTTGGTTCCTATGGTAGGATAACATACACAAATTCAGTCCTTCATTTCTCAAATATTTTCACAGATGCACTATCTTTTTGGCCTCCTCCATGCCCATGAGGAAGCTAGACAGAGCAGTGACATGCCCACTTTATAACCAACAATAGGAGCAAGAGGCATAAAAGGAGATTGTGTAGCACGGCCATGTGTTGTGAAGTGACAGGCTGGTCTCTCTCTTCTTAACTCTGTATTGTTTCACTGACTATAAGGCATCTCATAGAACTGAGCTGACGTCCAAGATGGTGGGATATAATAAAAAGAGTTACAGTGGGGTCAGGAGAGACAGATGCAAGTCACCTATCGGCCACAGACTTCCTATCTGTCAAGAATCCTGCCATCTCTGCCACTTTTTAGAATTGGCCTTTTAAAACGTAATCGCCATCTGTAGATGTCCTTAGATTTTGTGAAGCAATTTCATATTTAATCTCACTTTGTCTTTCCTATTATTATTATTAACCCTTTCAGACAAAGTAATGCATCGATTTATTAAAACAAATCCGGGGAGAGAATGAAAGAAACCAGCAGTGAGCATATGAATTCAGCTAAAATGATTGTCCTTAAAGGCCCACCCAAACACCGCTGGCATTTCCTGGCTGTTCAAGGTAGCCCGGAATCTCCAAAAGAAAACAAAAACAAAAACACTCCTCCCCCACAAACAGCACAGACAACAGATATTCTCACCGCCTTGGGAAAGAAGAATGTTGGAGTGAAGGAAAAGGGAAGGAAGACATACATGTACATAGCACTCCATATATTGTGAGTTAAAATAACCAAACCCGGGAAAATCTCCTTCCCCGAGGGACGACGCTGAGAACAGACGCGGAGCAGTCAAACTCGAAGGGAGATAATTCTTTCTCTCGCCAGAAGGGAGTCAGCCTTTAAAATGTGTCTAGCAAAACTGCAGATTTCAGCTTTTGTGATTAATGAACTAAATTACGTTTTATTTCTAAAATGTGTTGAGGATTCACCCCGTGGTCTTCCCTCGAACTTGAGGATTAGAGCGCTGAGCGGCACATCTGGGTATAGGCAAAGCGCTCACTGGGTGGTTCTCATTTCTTCCCTTAGAAACAGGCAGAGGGGACCATTTTTTTTTGAATTTTGATTAGGCAAGTGTGGTTTTTTAATCCTCAAAAATGATGATTACGCTCTCTGTTCCCCCTTTCTCATGAGGAGAAAGATGAATTATTACAACATCTAATTCATCATTTAAAATTTCTTTCTACATGATTTCATACCACTTGTTAATACTCTTCCCTAAAGAAAATATTTGCATTCATCAGGCAGATGTTTTAACCTCAACTAATAACAAATTATATTTTCTCCATAATTATCATGTTACCTAAAGGCTAGGGTACTATAGACTTTCGTATCTAGATAAATGCATTGTCTTTGATTTTTATAAATGCCCCTTCCTCTGTGAAAGCGTACTTCTGCGTCCTGGCATCTGTTCCTGTCCTACCTGATCATCATTCTACCAGGAACAGAGAAAAAAATGCCATTACATGTTTGAGTATTTTCTTAATTTGGGGGAAACACAACCTTTGAAAATGGGATTAAAAATTCCCCCCCATCAATTAAAGAAAAATAAGGAATCGAGAGTGTTAATAAGAAAAATTGGTAAAAATCAAAAGGAAATATTTTAGCACCAAACTATTAACTGTGTCTCCCACAGTTGAAATATAGATGGCATTATTTTCCTACTTAAACTTTTAAATGTGAAATAATACAGTTCCTAAAATGAGTAGTATTGCACTTGGATATTACTTTTATATTCAAAAAATTACTTGCAGATCAAGATTGCAAAACAGCACAACCAGACTATACCAAAAAATTCTCTATTTATTTGCTTACTGCAGCTTTTCTATATGCACTGTGGAACATACTCCCCCCCCCCCAATAAAAGTCTCTAACCTTAAGAATTTCTCAAGATAAATTAGTAATCATAAATATTTAGAAAATAACTAAGCAATACTTGTTGAGGTGTTGAATATTTCTACAGAAAGCACCGAGAAAGGAGTTTGCTTGGTCTGAGATGAAGTAGTCAAGGAGGGTGTCACACAGAAGTGTGTTGGGAACAGGTCTCGGGTAAATTTGAAAAAGGGGCAAGGAGCCAGGCCATTTCATATCAGAAGTCAGAGAAGCAGAAAGGAGACTAGAGCCTCAAGAGCATATTGGGGCAAATGGGGAAATAGTCAGATCTGCACATGTGTGACGGACAGGTTACTAGGGCAGGGATGGAAACATGAAGGGTGATTTAAAAAAAAAAAAGAACAGGACAAATAATTTGGTCTTGTTGTAGAAAAGAATGAAAGCAGTTGTGAGTTCTAAAGAAGGGGAGACCCATGGATTTTTAAGAGTATGCAAAAGAACACACCATCATTGATCATCCATTCATTCAGCAAATATTCTTTGAGGACCTATTATATCTGCTCAGTTTGCCACCTGCACACAGAGGAGGACTAGCATGGATGCAGGGGGTTAGGAGGCTGGTACAGAAGTGCAGGTGAGCTATCCTGGAGGCTTGGAAAAAGATGGATTCAAGTGATTTCAGAAAGTAAACTTGGGATCAGGGGATGGCTTGGTAAGAGGTGTAAAGGAAGGAGCCAAGAATGAAATTTCTAAGTTTTGCGCCCACATGATGTGGTGCAGGAAGATGGGGAAAGCTATAAGAGGATCAGATTGGGGAAAGGGAGCTCATTTGGTGGCATGTTTTCTTGTTTTTGAGGTCTAAGCACTTTTATGTTTAAATGGAAATGTCCCCTAGGTAGGTAGCTGCTATATGAATCTGTAATCCTAAGGGGACCATGAAGCTATAACCTGGGAGTCGTCAATATAGGGATGGTTATTGAAATGGGCGGCTCAAGGAGGCAAAGGGTATGGAGGGGAAAGGGTAGGAAAGAGGGCCTAGAACTTAGGCCAGATTGGAAAGAGGGTCCACTGAAGATAGGAGCTCATTCTATCACTAGGTGAGCATATATGGAGCACAGACAACAGGTTGACTGCTGTCCAAACGATATATGACTGCTGTAATTCAGACAAGAATTTAGGGAAATAGCACTGGTAAAAATGGAAAGAAAAGCCACAATGTACCTAGTTATTTAATGCCCCCTCCCAATCTGGATTAATGGTGATATATATGTCAATGCCCAGATATAAAGGTTTTGATTCCACACCTATTTCCTTTGGTACTTTCCACTTCATATATTTGTGTGTTACCTGGAAAACAAATTGAACGGTAATCAAGTCCCTAAACCTCAATTCCCTAGAAGTTGCTAACCAGGCTATTGTAAAATAATTACCAGAGCAGAAAAGTACATGAAAAGACCTGATACATGACATGTCATTGAGCTCAACAGCTGTCTCCTTTTCTGAGGACTCTGCAAAAACAGTCTTTAGGGGGCTTCTGTGGCCTCCAGGCACCAATGGCTCTGCAACAAAGAGGTCTTGGACAACCAATTGGGGCACAGAAAATGCAAAGAAGAGGACAGTAGACAAGGACGGGAGACTCGGGCACCGAGTCCCCTACCACCTGCCAGGTCCTACCCAATGCTACCAAACCCTTTGCAGACTAGCAGGAATTTGTGTGGGTAAATATAATGGAAACTTGAGAAAATGTGGTTCTCCCTGTACATCTGAAATGCTGGCTAGGCCTTTCACTTTGCCCAGAGTCAAGCTGATTAAACTTAGCATGTCCTGGCTCCAACTTTGACTGACTTGGGCCCCTTAGCCTTGAAGTTGTATATCTGAATCCCCTTTGAAAACATTTGGCCTCCCCATATGTATTTAGAGTACTGGGAGAGCGCCCGTCTGTTTTTATGCTTATTTATAACTACACCACCTTCCAGCACTGGGCGTCCTCTAAAATATAATGACATGACTAATGATGAGAAATTAAGTGACTGGGGTGAGTGTTTTTACTCCCAGACAAATGTTTGTGGGAACGCAATTTCCTTTACCGTCCTGGCCTTGTGCTTCTGTTTCTAGTGAGCACGCAAGCTCAGATTATCTTGGGAGGTATGTAGTAACCACCACCTACACTAAGAAGACAAAATTTTCATCCTGCTGCTTTGCAGCTCCCAGCGATGCTTTGTCTTGTTGGCCCCCCATGTCAAGGAGTGGTAAGAAGAGAAGTAGAACCTTTCAAGATTTACAGAGAGGGATTAAGAATTTTAGTCTTTTATGTCCTTTGGGACTTTTGAAACTCTTGCCCCAAAAGGGAGGATCCGTGGAGGCCAAGAGTAAGATTTGGGATTTGCAGATGGGTTTGGTACATCCCACCTGTCACACCCAAGACTTGAGGCAGCCTATTGTTCTTCCTTTGAGGGAAACAGAGTTACCCTAACCCCAGGGTTCATCTCTAGGGCGACTGGTGTTCTGCCTTATCTGAGATTCCTGGTACTGTGAGGGTTTCTGTGGAAGTGTGGCAGCACCTCACTAATACTGCAGCTCTCCATCTCTCAAATCTGTCCCACTTTTTTTAAACACTGGGAGTTCATATGCACAAATGTCTACCTCCCTCCTCAGGGACAAACCCTCTCCTTCTCCAGGGAGCCCAGGCACCAGGCCTAGCACCCACCAAACCCAGGTGGTCTACTGCACTCCCCTCCTGCCCCTTCCAGCTCACCCTGGAATCCTGACACCCTCATTCCAAAGAGAAAGGCAGACTGCCTGCCAGCTATCTCCATGTCTCTGTAGCTTCTATTTATGCGGGAGTGTCTTCACGATATTGATATTTCCCATCATTAGCTACTTGTGTAGAGGGGTCTTCCAGCATGCCTCTCTTTCCTGTAGGAGGCCAAGGGCTTTTGAAGGTAGGGTAGGTCCCAGACTGGCCTGGGAGAAATTCGCCCCCTTTAGGTGGGAGAAGGCAAGGAGAGGCGTGCTGGCCATCCCACCCACCCAAAGCTATGCCCCAGTGCCCTTGGAACTGGGAGGCCAAGGGCAGAGGTGGGCTAGGGCTGCTTGCATCTTTTCCTGCCCAGCATGAAGATCATTAAAATCTAAGATATTATGGGCTGTGTTTTAAAAGTTAAATTCACTAAGTTACTGAATTAATTTCCCTTCACCCTATTTTACTCCCTTCCCACTCCCACTCCCCAAAAGGTGAGATTCAAAGATGCCTGCTGTTCAGGCCCCAGAGATATCTATTCCCGCCTAGGAATCGCCATGTAGTCTCCCCGTGCTGCCAGCTCTTAAGAAAATCTCCAACCACTCGCAAACAAGACCAGGAAAGGAGACACAATAGGAACCAGAGAACCTGTCCTTGCCCTTTCTCATAACTCGGATTCGAATGAATACACATTTTTACAAATTTATTTCTCATTTGGAGCTGAGTCTGGGGAAATCACTGTTGGTAAAAAATAAGCCCCACGGTTCTTGGGAATTACAGCCCCCTCGTTACTTGGTGTAGAAAAGGGGCCGGGGCATCCCGTAGCCAGGGTTGCATTTTGGGCATAACTAAGACCTTTAAGGAGTCCTATATGTGAGAACTTCAGGAACAACAGAATCCTTCAGAGTCCGAGTGTCCTCAGACTCTTCTGAGAAGTCACATGTGTGTGTGATTGATTTGTTCTGACATGTTTTCTTTCTTTTCTTTCATAAAATTTCCTTAGCCGACCACCCTTTGTGTGTTGTTCCCCTCCCATCCCCATGGAGCGGCCATCGTCCCTGTAATCAGCTTCCCAGATATCTTTTTCATCAAGAAAAGTGGTTCCAGGACAAGCGAGTCGTGGTGATTTTTTAAGTCTTAAACCTAAAATCGATAGATAGCCTGCCATTCTCTGTAAGACTACTTCCGCGGGGCTGCCTTCCAAGATTAGACAAATGACACCAAGGATCCACTAAGATTAAGACCGTTGTGGAGACTTCTTACTCAAAGACTTCTACACATGGAAAACAAACGCTGACCGCCCCCCGCCCCCACCAACACGATGACTGTCCCTCCTCAGATGTCTCCTCAATGCGTCTCTGTATTGATTGGTTTAATAAGAAACAGCCTATGTAGAGAAAAGGAGGCCGTGGCACTTTGTGGATATGATTCTTGCTGTTTGAGGCGGTTGGTTTTTAATTGGGTGTTGTTAGCTTGCTCACTGAGCGATTCGATTTTACAAGAATCCAAATTCTAATAATGCTGTCGAATGCATCCTCTTAGTATTATTGAAAAGGGAGATTAAAGGACATCTACGCGGTGGGATTCGGGCCCCTGCATCAAAGTAAAGCGCAGAATTCTCGACAGAGAGCCCAGTGATTGCAGGGACAGCGTGTGCGCTCAGGTGAGCGTTTGGATACCAAAAGGCCGCACGGAGTTGTCCCCTTATGAAATAGTTCCTGTGAATGCCTGCTCTCTGGCTCAGAGGAATACTCCGAGGGTCCTGTTATGTGGATTTAGGAATCACTTGGAGGATGCTGGCCCCCCAGTTTCACTTTTTCTTCCGAGGAGATTCTTTCCCAAAACACTCTTCTACTCCTTGCAAAAAAAAAAGAAAGAAAGAAAAGAAAAAAGCAGAACGCAAGCCTTGTCTCCTTCCTTTCTTAAAATTGTACCACCTAAAGTTTTTGCTGACTCCTCTCTCCAAAAGGGTAAAAAAGAAATACGTATTTTGCGAACTGTGCTAGCGGGAGGCAGGCAGGGACCCTCGTGCGCGCGCGCTCGCCGAGCAGACTTGCAGCATCCCGGTATCCGCGGCGCCCGCTGGCCTCTGTGATGGAGATTTTCCGGGAGCTGGGGTGTCAGCTTTTGGTGGGGTTCCCTGCTGCAGGGAGTGGGGGAGGAATTTGTAAAGAAACAATGTCTTTTTAAAGTATGAATCCAATAGTTTGGAGGGCCTCCTGGTTGGAAACCCACTGGTGCCATTTAAATGTGAAAAGGCATCCGGGAGGTGGCTGCTGGCGGGAGCAGCGTTAGGAACTCGGAGCCAGTGGGGTAGGAAGAGATGTTTCTGAAGTTGCTGGGGGGCGTTTCGCGTGGAGTGGGGTGTCGTGGGGTGGGGGGTGGCACCTTGTTGGTTTGGAGATGATTTATTCGCTCGGGTTGTAAAATCGAAAATGAGGCCCTGGGAAGATGAAGAAACTGCAGGGACCCTTGTGACCTACTGCTGCCCGCCTGACGCCACCGCGCTCTGACCTGAGCGCGCCCGGAAGGCTGGGGTCGCCGAGCCGCGGGGCGAGCTTCGGGCGCCTGGACTGCGGGAGAGGCGCTCCAGAGGCTTGGAAAGGGCCTCAGCGGAGAAATGAACGTGGAGGCCGTGACTGTTTCTTTGGGTTGGGCGATCTGGAGCAGGGAGCATCGGCAGCCTGGCGCCTCGGACTTTGTGCCCCACCTTCCCGACACTGCAAACTCCAAGTGGTGCTTGGCTCTAAAGCGGTGCAAGTCACCAGACTGTCCGTTTCCCCAAAATTAATTTAACAGACAGAGGCCATCCAGCCCCTGCCCCTGCGTGTAAGATAAACAGGATTCACCACCTCTTCTCTGAACTTGACTTTGGACTTTGGGGTCACCCTCCCTTCCCGTGATCCTGGATTTCACTACCTCCTCTATAATTTTTTTCCCAGGCTACCCTTAAGACGATGTATTTTCTTGACTCCCCATTGAGTGGAGATAATTGAGGCCCAAATTCAGAGTGCCACACCGGCTCTAGGTCCCAGGACGGTGCCCCATAAGAAAACTTCTTGCACCGCAGAAGTCTGTAAACGCTGAGACTCCGGGGAAATTGTTATTCTGATGCAATTCCAACTGCAGTGCGCCTGGGGAATGTTCAAGCTCCCCTAGGACTTCATCTCGCGAGGAGTAGTTGGCGGAGGTGGGCCCCCGGGTGTGTGGCGGAGGGATTGGGCGAGGGATTCTTCTGCGCCGCGTTTACACCTCTCCCTTTGTGACAAATCAATTTCCCGGGCCTCTGTGCTGTATTTGCATCCGCCCTGGCCGGGCCCCAGCTGCGTCCAGGCGCACACTTAGCACCGGCCTGTGCGTGTGTGCGTGTGCGCGCGCGTGTCTAATTGACTTTCCGTCTACCTTTTTATGACTACATGTGTTTCCAACAAAAGGTCTTATTAGGACAATCTGGTTTCACTAATTTAGAGGCTGGGAACGTGGAAGGCAGGGTGTTTTTTTTTTTTAAGAGTTTGCAGAAGTTCGGATTAAGAAATGACAGCGGGATGCACAGTCCTCCTAGGAGTAGTCTGCCTGTTTTATGACCTGTTCCTCTTTCCTTTCCCTGACCGCCCCTGATCTAACACCACCCCTCCTTCACACTTCACACTCCCCCACTCGCCACTGCATTCCTAACAGTGTTAAAGAACCGTTTCTTTAAACCCTTCAGGTATTGGAACCTAGAAGTTTTAGAAATTTACAGGCTGGGAGAATCCGTAGTGGAGGAAAGAAAGGCGAGCGAATCTCAACCAACAGGGAAACAGAATTTCAGGGGGTGGGTGTGCAGGAGGTCAGCAGAATCCCTCACTGTGGACAGGATACTTAGCAGCTCTTTGCCAAGGCTCGCCCAGGTTGTGATTCAGCATTTTGCAACATGAATGATCTAAAATTGCGAACGTAAATGGAGTCTGTTTTACTCAATTCAGCCCTAAAGAATATTTAGGGAGGACCTGTTTCCATGTGGGCCGGAAGAATAAAAGGTGTCTCAGGAGGTTCCCCATCCCTCTGAAGGAGCTTATTTATCTTCAGTCCCCACTCTGCAGTGGCCTCCCAGCGGGCTGCAAGAAGCAAGAAGCGCCTGACCCTCGGTGAGGCCTCTGGCACTGGTGGGCTCGGAGCCCAGCTCTAGTCCTCTGCCTGGAGACTCCCCTGGTCTCTGATTCACTGTCCCAGCAGACTGGAGACCCAGCCAGTGCAGGCTGCCAGGTAGCCCACAACAGCCTCCTGGGCAACTCCTGAGGGAGGCCGAGAACCCAGGGCAAGCGTCCTCCTGGACACTTGCCATCGCCCAACTTACCAGACCCTTCATTCCAGAGATGAGGCAGGAGGGCGAGGGAACTTTATTTCTAAGAGCAACAACTATTGGTTAGAATAGGCCTTTCGCCATCTCTGGAAAACCAGGCCTGCCGTGTGTGTGTGTGTGTGTGTGTGTGTGTGTGTGTGTGTGTATCCAGCTACTTTCCCAGCCCCAGGTGAAGGTGATCTTGTCCCCATCACCTCAGCTCTGCTTTCTGCGACCTCCTTTCGTAACTCTATGGACCTTCCTCAACGTCCTCTCCCCTGGCCTGCCTCCGAACCTCCCTCCGTTTCCTTTGTGGGTCTACTCCCCACTGGGCCTTGTTACTCCATTCTCTGAGATGTGCACACTTATCAAGCAGGCAGGTTACTGCAGTTCTCATCCCTTTCCCTCCGACACACAGTCCCCAGCTGAGCCCACTGCTCTTTGCTGGTTCTCATGCCAGCAGCAAATGCCATGTGGGCAGCAAAGCCTGGGCAGTGGGAGGCCTGGATCCCAGGAGCTGTCCCCGGGGCCGCCTTCCTCCACCTCAGGCACAGCCTTCGCCTGGGGTTGAGGGCGCTTCCCAGGCAGCCTCCTTGGCCCAGCCTCGCTCTGTAGCACCCTGTGCCCACCTCTGCCGGCCTGGGCCCTGAGCTTGCTGTGGCCAGGAGCCTTGGGCCTGCTTTTCAAGCCTTCCGCTGACACTTCGGGCTGGACACACCCGCCCCACCCTCTTCCAAGCAGCGCTTTCTTCACCACTCTGTTTTCTGCTGTGGGTCCAGCCTCCTGGGCTCTGAATGGTGATAACTTTTGGAACAGAGCATTAGCCATGGGGAAACGGGGGCAGAATCGCTGAAGCTGGGCAAGTAGGTACATGGACGTGTGGAAGACTGTTCTCCCTGTTCTTCGTGCGTTTAAATTTTCCCTAGTAAGACCTTTAAAAAGTGCATTCACAGTGCATTTTCTTGGAGCTAAAAGTGTCTACACAAACAATTAACTCTACCTGTGCCTGCAACAAGAGCAGTCCCCGGCACCAATACCCGCTGAGGAGGAATCCCCTGCCTCTGCACCTAGCCCTTGGGGACACACGGTCTTCATGCCTCAGAGTTGGCCATCTTTCCCAAGGGACAGGCCAGGCCAGGCCAGGCCAGACGCCCCATGGCCCTCTGCCTCTGCAAGTACCTAGGTCCCAATTCCATTTTGGCTAAAATACACTGCGGGGAGCCCACGCCTGAACCGAGGAAGAGTGCGAGGGCAGGCTTCCTGTGGCCGGCTCTACCCCTTTGGGGGCTCCCACTGCTTTGCCCAGGCCTTGCTTCCAGCTGTTTCTGGGTCTGGTTACTTTGTCTGTTTTCTGAAAGTCTGACATTGGCTATGTTTTTTGAAAGTCACAGAACACCTGGTTCCACAAGTTCCAAATTTGATGGCAAAATAGCAGTTGGCAAATAGTGACACGGAAAGGGATCAGCCTCATTTTAAAACTTCCAGCCAAGTTTAGGCTCTTGCAGACCTCAAGGAGGAAATCTCCAGTCCCATGTCACCTGGGATGAGCGAGGGGTCAGGTCTGTTACAGGCTCGGGGCGTGTGGACACACTGGGAGTCACGCTTTAAGGCTTGGTTAATAACAGCCGGCGACATTCCTGGGGGCGCTCCTACCGGGTCCGGGAGGATGGGGAAGGGAGACCGCGCTGGAGTTTTCTGAAGGTTTTGACGCCAATAGGGAGAACTCCCCCACAGTGACACCGGGCTCCACACGGAAACCCAGCTTGCCCAGCGCATCTCGTGCGGGATCTTGCCGGGCGGGAGCTGGGTTTCACACCCGAGGAGTCATCAGGCGTTTGACTCTGCCAGGGTCTCCTGCCCATTTTCAGGTAGAGGGGGTCCAGGGCAGCTCAGGAGGCCGTCCGGGCTCCAGCGCAGCCCACCCTGCACGCCAGGCCTCCCGAGCCCACCACCCCGTGCCACCGGCGGCGCCGAGTCCAGGTCCCTGTGCCCCTGCTGCCCCCTCACCCGCACACACCGCTGCAAGAAGCCCTCCTGCCCTCCCCGCCGCGGCTTTACCCGCTGCCTCCCCAACAGGGCGGGCTCCCCGGGCCTGCACCCCGCTAAGCCCCTTCCCAGCCCTGCCGCCTGCCAGCGGGGAGATCGCGCCGCCTGGCTCGCCGGGG
>NW_006293313.1:577776-579761 GCF_000327345.1 Myotis davidii | reverse complement strand
ACGCTCTCGTCCGCCTGCCCCGCCACCATGTCCCCGGCCTCCTCCAGGTCTAGCAGGTGACTGACGGAGAAGTTCTTTTTCGCCTGCAGGGTGTCGAGGTTGCCCGGGCTGTCCAAGCGGCCGCCCAGCGCCGGTTGCCGCTCCAGAACGTGCCCGTAGCTGGAGGTCATGGTCTCCCCCTCGGATCCCACCCACCCCCCTCTTCCCGCTCGAATCAACACCAAACGCTGTGGGCGCGAGGGGGGAGAGGAGCCGAGTGGGGAAGAGAGAGGGGGAGTGGAGAGAGAGAGAGGGAGAGAGAGAGAGCGAGAGAGAGAGAGAGAGAGAGAGAGAGAGAGAGAGAGAGAGAAGGAGGGGAAGAACAGGAAAAAAAAAAAAAACAGTGGAAAGAGGGCGGGGGACCCCTGGTGCCTAGCAGAGCGCTCTCCCACAGCAGCTCTGACAGCCTCGGCCGCCTTCCCGAGGCCAAGTCCGGCGCGGTCCAAAGAGATAACCCACACCAAAAAGTAAAGTCCAAAAGTCACCCCGCGTTCAAGTCAGGAGAAAAGAATTCCTTCCACCTCTCTCTCCAAAAGCGTCCACACGCACACACTAAAAATAATAGTAAGGGGGAGAGGAGAGAGGGGAAGCCAGCAGGGCGGGGGAGTTAGGCAAACACAAGAAGAGAGGAGAAGGGGTGGGAGAGAAGAATCAAAGTGGGTGTTTTTTTTTTTTAAGGTTAAAAAAGTTATTCCCAGGCAAGAGTTCAAGCACCAACAGAAGAAGGCTTGTTCCAGCTTTAAAACATCTTCAAGAAAGCGCGTTCCCCCTCTCCGCACTCCTGTGGATTCTCAGGAGTGACTAGAGTTTCAGGAGGAGAGGGTGATGTCTTGCAGATGTACTGGAGAGCAGGATTCTCACTTTACTTTTCGTTAGGAGGAGGAAAAAAAAAAGAAGGGCTTCAGGAGTCCGAAGGAGGGTGGTGGTGGGTTTCCCCCCTTTCTCTTCTCTCTCTCTCTCTCCCCCTCTTCTTGCCCAGCTCCTTTTCCTTCTCAGTTGGATCAAGAAGCTCTCTGGCACTTCAAAAGGCACAAACTGGCATGCAGAGGACGCTTTGTAGGGAATACAAGAAAATTGGAGACCCCTGGGAGGGCAGATCTCGACTTAATAGGAGCCTGTAATTACGTGGCAAAGCCTTTGTGCGGTGCCTGACGATTTACAGACCCCCTTTCTCCATCACAATCTCCTTCTTCCTCCTTTTCCCTCGGACCAAAAAACAGTCTGATGAAGAAAAACCCCTTTGCCAACATCTGAGCAAGAGAGAAAGAGAGAGGGAGGGAGCGCGAGAGGGAGAGGGAGGGGGAAGGGAGGAGGGAGGGCAGCGAAAGCCAGCGAGCCCCTTTGGATTTTTTCAAGTAAAGGTCTAATTATCATTCCCCTGCAATAGTATCGCAGGGAGAACAGGCAAACTGAAACCCACAGTCACTTCAAACGGGAAGATTATTTTGCTTCGGCGCGTTAACTCCTCCGGATTCGTTTAGGATCCTGTTGGGGGGGAAATCTCATTTGCATGTTTTGATAACAGCTGCAGGAAAACTTGTCGGAGAAAGACGAGAGAAGAATCAAAGTGGGTGTCTCCTCTCTCTGCCTTTAAAAAAAAAATTTTTTTTTTAACGTTTCCCGCTTTCTAACAGTTTTTGCGGTGGGAGTGGAGGAGCGCCTCAGAGGGAACGCGGGAGAGAGCAAAGCCTAGGAGGGCTGCGTTTGGCCCTGCAGAGGCAACCGAGGAAACAATGTAATAAAGTCACAGGAGCGATCATCCTGGGACTCTCCCGCGCCTCTTCCGCGGACTAGGGCAGATTGGGGGCGATCTGAAGGCGCCGAATCGATTCGAGGCTCTCCGCGCCGCTAGGATTCCCATTCCCACCCCCACCCCTGCCGGGGCGGTAGGAAATTGACATATTTATTTAGCTGGAGGAAAGGACTCCAGGAGTCTATCACACATG
>NW_006293313.1:576957-577563 GCF_000327345.1 Myotis davidii | reverse complement strand
GGGGAGGGGAGGGGAGGGAGGGGAAGGGGCCCCACCTAAGTTGACAGATAACGCTCTGTCGTCTGTCTGCCGAGCCCTAACTTGACAGAGGACAGGGAGGTGCTGAGCGATTTTTTCATGACCTGTTGGAATTTGGTAACAGCTTTAATAGTCTCATTAGAAATGAGTTACTATATGACGAGTAAGTAAAATATTAAGTGCTTATTTGTGGCGTTTTATGTTCTTTAAACACACACACACACACACACACACACACACACACACCCCATCTCCCTTGATTACTAGGTGTGTGTTTTTCTTCTTCTTTCTTTTTCTCCTATAGCCGAGACTCGACTGAAGAGAAAGGGTCCTAGTGTGTGTAAATGGTTTCTGGGCTCCAAACGACCGTAGTTAGCCCAGAACTTCCAGCCCTGATCTGGGAAAAGAACATTTGATGCCATCAAAGGGCTGCAGATTGAAACCAGATGTGCACGCCTTGGTTCTTTCCATGCATTTAATTAAGGAGCCGGGATGGAGGAGACTTTTTCATCATTAGTCCACCCACTACCCCCTCCTCTTTCCATCCCCTCGCCCTCCCCACGGCCCGCTCGCACCCCCGACCGGGAG
>NW_006293313.1:572247-576799 GCF_000327345.1 Myotis davidii | reverse complement strand
GAGGCACTGGTGGTTTCGTCCCCAGAACTGGAGCAGGCCCTCGCCAGTCTCCCCTTCTCCACCCTTCTCCACATAGTCGTATTGCAAACGTTTCTTTTCGTCCCTAACACCTACTGAGCTGCCTTTTGTGACAAAGGTCTGGGTAAGGGGCCAGGGGCTTCTGACACCCGGGGTGCTGCTTCCTCTGCAGACCCAACGACCTTCCCAGTTGGGGGAGATGGCCCTTCAGAGGAAGTTGCCTGGTCCCGGGTCCGCCGTCCGCGGGGTTGGTGACGAGGGAGAGGTAGCGCCCCTGAATTCAGGCCAGAGACGCAGGGTTGCAGACAGAAGCGGACATCACCACTGAGATTGCGCCGCGTTCCTTCTGCAGAGGAATCAGGGGCTCCCTGCGCACCGTCCACTGGGCACTTACAATACCAACTGATCTTACCAACACCACCTAGGATGCTAGCGGTTTCAACACCAGACCCAGCTGCCTAACAATTGTCGCCCAGATATGCACATGTCTATACGTGATTATAAATTACTACGCACAGTATTTTCCCCAAACTTCTATCAGAACGAAAGCTCAAATACCGGTGGCTGTGTGGAGCTGGTCCAGTCTGGGGCCCCCTTTGAAGGAATGGGGGTGGCCTTTGAGGACTATGGGAAGGAGAGGGGCAGGGTGTTCTCCAAGCCCAGAAGCTGGGATCCGGGGGCACACTCCCAGGGTGTCCAGAGAAAGGGAAGAGCCCGTATTGGGACAGGCTCTCCAGGCAGACAGCAGGGCCCCTCTCTCCGGCGGCGGTCCCTGAGCGCTTTTTACTTGTGGGTGAGAGCGGGTACTTGGGGGAATCCTGCGGAGGCCACAGGAGCGGCAGAAGGCTTGCAGGGACCTTAACCCCTCCAGAGGGTGTCTCCTTCCCAGGGTGTCCCATAGGCCTCATCCTCCAGCTCCCGCGGAGATCACCAAAGGGAATCGGTGAGGCCGGGTGGTTGGGCGATATTCGCTGGGAGGCTCCCCAAGAAAGCAGAAAG
Organism: Myotis davidii; assembly: GCF_000327345.1. Taxonomy (NCBI): domain Eukaryota; kingdom Metazoa; phylum Chordata; class Mammalia; order Chiroptera; family Vespertilionidae; genus Myotis; species Myotis davidii. Next base: position 575,782 of record NW_006293313.1, on the reverse strand, counting down.
CTCCAGGTGTAGACCCTGCAGGATTGATTTGTATTTTTTCCCCCTTTCTTCTTTCTTTTTCAATTAACAATTACTAGTGGATTGACTCCACATCCTGATTATGTTTTCATACAACATTTGTAATTTTTTGAGATTCTGGGTTGTAATAGGGAGATTCACCCAGTAAATAGCAAAAGGTGAAAGGTGTGGGTTCCTGCTACCAGCTGGCCTGAGAGAGAAGGCTCTTTCCATGCCCTGGAGCCAGTGCTTTAGGTCCAGAGCGCCTTCTCTGGGCACCAGCGTTTCCCTGCCCAGGCCCTGCGCCTGCGTGCCAGAGGGGTGGAGGGAGAGGAAGTTTGGTGAACCAAAGTTCTCTGGCTCAGGTTGCATGAACCAGGAGGGCCAAGCACCTCTAGAATTTGAGAGCGACCATCTGGCAGAAAGATGTCAGGAGAGAAGAAGCTGTGCCTGGGGCCAAGCTTATCTCCCTGCAGGCCTGGCCTGGGAACTTAGAAGGCCCCAGAGATCCCTGGCCTGTTTCATTCCTTAATCACTACTTTGTGACTTCCCCAGGGGCCTTCCTTTATGAAAGAGATGGAAGGAGAGCATTTCTAACTCAGAATCTCTGGACACGTGTAGCTCTTCCCTTGGCATTTGCTTTGACTTCCATCCGTCAATCAGTACTTATTAAAAATGTGAAGCTCTGGGTGACGTCACTCGCTAGAATCCTTTTCCTTACGATCCTTCCCGCAGCTGCCAGTGGCTGTCCAGCTCTTACCCTCTTTAAATTAACTCCTGTTTGTGGATGTCTCCTCAAGTGAGTGGGAACAAAGCTGGGACCAAGGAAGGAAACTTACCAAGAGGTCAGACCAAGGTAGGAAGGTTCGGTTCCCTGCCACAGGCCCTTGGGTAGTCCTCTTCATGGTCAGGTTCCGTGTTGGTTACTGTCCAGGGTTTCCCTGGCACTGGAAACTGGTAGAATTCTGCTCCATCTGGCTAGCAGAATGCCCCCACCCCCCACCCCAAGCAGTTTCCCCTCTGAGGTGGAAGCCAGGAGTTATACTCTCACACGTTAATAAGCTGGCATGACTATCACATGTGATAGGTCATAGATTCCATGACACATAACAAGACACTACCACCCTCGGGCACATAACATGCTGTGGGTTAGGAACGCTTTTCCACTCATGGTTGACAATGTAGTCTATACATTTCATTAACAATAAAATGAGATTCTGCAGGGTTCCCCTAGTTTAATGTTCTTGAGGACATTTTATGCCAGACTTGAAAGGAAACTCGGCTTTGCCCTTCTACTTGTGGTTCTTGTAATCATAAGCGGCATTTTAGGAACGTTCCTCCTAGGCATGGGTGAATGCTCTTCACCCACCCCATCTCCATCTAATGGTCCTATTGAATTATTTTGATATTTTGCAATAATCAAATGAAATAGGACTAAAACCACATTTCCAAGCAGTGAGCTGGTAATGCGTACATGATGTAACAGGCTGAGAGGCCCACCAGGCGGGGACCTAGCGGTGTTCACTGGGACTTTCTGCTCTTCTATCCGCTGGGCACTAGCTTTGTATCCGCCACAAGCCAGCTTTAGCTAAAGACATCGGTAACCCGTATATTGGCAAATGCAATGAATATCCTCCCACCTTATTTTACTAAACGCCTCTGCTGTGATTGAGACCATTGAGCACTCTCTTTTTGAAATTTCATCTGGTCCTCTATTTCTCTTATCACTTCTCCTTGGTCTTCACTCTCTGAGCCTTTCCCTCGGCTCACTCCTTAAATATTGATATTCTCCTGTGTTCTGTCCTTCATCCTCACTCTCTTTTCCAATAAACTGGTTGTTAGACGATCTCATGCATTTTCACGGTTAATTACCATCTGTGCCAATGAGTCTAAAACCTAAATCGCCTTGAGCAAACTGGGCAAGTTACTTCTCTCAGTCTCTGTTTGCTCATCTTTCCAATAAGGCTACGCATGGCCCCGACCATGTACATTTGTGAGAATGAAATGGGAATGCATGCAAGTCATTTAACACAGTGCTTAGCACATGGTAAGGCCTGAGAGACAGTGAGGAGGAAGACAGCTATCTTCTTGCTGGACACGCACATTCATTGAGGACCTTGGAACTCAATGTGTCCCAAACTGAACGCACCTGCTCTCCCATGCGCCTCCCTGTCCCACAGTAGGAAACGTAGGCATTATTCCATCTTCCCCTCTGTCTGACACTACCTCCAGCTCATCTAAGTAATCACTAAGGTTTGCCTATTTTATCTAGTCAGCATAACCTATAATTAAAAAGTCAACAAGTGCTTGTCAAATTGGAACCGAGGATTCAGTAACACTGGAGCAAATGAATAGGCAAAACTCCATGTGAGTGTGTAGCTGTGGTATTAGAGTATGCTCATAACATTTAGTAATCAGGTTGCCCTCAGGACATTTGTATGTGCAGGTGACATACCTCTTTGTCCCGAGGAACTCAGCAGGCAGGCTCAGAGGGATCACACATGGCTGTTGGGAGGATAGGAAAGAAAACAAAAGTAAAATGAATGCCTTGCCACAGTCAGTATGCAACAAATGTTAATTCCCTTCCTCTGCTATTCCCTTACACTCAGGTTACAGGTTCCTCTAGAAAACAGGAGGCTAAATTCTTGCTACCTACCTATTTTAGAAAAATCCTTTAAGGGTGGACATATGCATGGAACTAAGAAGCTTAAAACTGGGAATGGCAACCCAGAGCTGCCAGGGGGAAGCACTGTTGACCCTTCAGTCCTGTGCTGAGAGAGCTCAAGCCTGGGGCGGGGGGGGGGTTGTATCACAGTCTGAGAATTGGAGAACCTGCATGCTCACTGGATTCTTGGCCCTACATAAGGTATCTGAGCCAAGGTCATGAACTGGCTCCCTGCCTCTGTGAGCTCCCCAACTTTTGGACCCCAGAGCTCTGTGTCTGGGCTGACCAAAAGTGGGACGGGATTTTAAGATTAGGTACAACATGCTTTAGACCTGGGTAAGTTGGCCAATTTGAAATCCAGAAGGTGCTTCAGCTGACTTTAATGCTCTTTTTTTTTTTTTGCAAACCCAGTGGGTGGGCCATGTAGAATATAGGCAAGACTGTCTAGAAGAGCAGTTGCAGCTATCATTACTTCTAGTGTCACGTTTTCCTGCCATTCTTCTCTCACTTTTCATCACTACAGATAAGAAGGATGAATTTACGTAATGGCATTTAGAAACCTGATTTTTTTTTTAAAAAAAAGTCTGAAATAATGTATTATTTCAACACGTTGCAGATCATGCACCTATTACTTCAACATTTGGTTAAGTCACTGTTCACCTCTTTTATGCGATATATACCTTTTGCTTGTCATGAATCTGGTGTCCAGCTCTGTATATAAAGCACCAGAGCCACCTTTCCCCAACATACAGGCTTAAAAAACAACAACAAAACTCCTTTTCCCACTCACTGCTTTAGCCTTTCTACTTTCTACGCTTGTTTTTCTTTTGAGCCTCTTCTTTAAACCGGAAGTCTGAATTATTTCCTTCATAC
>NW_006293313.1:529509-572189 GCF_000327345.1 Myotis davidii | reverse complement strand
GGGAAAGAGATAGAAAGATAGAAACATTGATCAGCTGCCTCCTGCATGCCCTCTACGGGGGACTGAGCCTGAAACCTGGGCATGTGCCCTGACTTGGAATTGAACCAATGACCTCTTGGTTCATGGGTCGACACTCAACTACTGAGCCACACAAGATAAAAGGATAAGAAGAATAGCATAATGTGAATAAAAAGCAGTCAGAGGTTTTGACAACCTGGAAGACCAAAATTGAAGTTCATGACATATCAAGGAGGAGAATCCATAAAAAACACTGCAGGCTCCCTGTTAGGAAATCCAGAAAGCCACAGCCTAGGAATGCAAGCAAAATTAGATGTAAACTGAGCCTTACTAAGACTGAGTTCAGTCCCAGATTGAAGTGAACTGATTTGCCTCACTATTGTCTTCACGAGGCTGAATCCTCTCTGCAAGAATATAGCATTCAGGGTCACTATAATTTCCATGCAAAATATCCAGCATTTGAGTTTTAAGAACCCATCCATATGAAGAAACAAGACTAGGAGAACCAATGCACCACAGAAATAGGTGGCCCAGATATGGGAGGTAGCAGACATGGACTTAAAAGTAACAATAATTAATATAATCAAAGTAATATATGATAAGATGAGAATTTCACAGTTGAAACTCTGAGAATCAAATGGAATTTCTAGAACTGAAAAAATATAACAACAGAACTTAAGAAAATAGTAGATGGCTTTAATTGGATATTTGGCACAGCTCAAGAGAGGATTGGTGAGCTTGAAAATAGATCAGAAGAAAGTGTCCAGACTGAAGCACAGAGGGGAAAAAATAACGGGAAGTGAAGAGGATTCTAGGGAGACGGAGAAGTAGGAAGCACCAGGAAACTGTCTCCTTACCTAGACAACAATTGCACTGGCAGAATCTGTCTAATGTCATTAATTTAAAACTCTGGAGTCTATTGAAGGCTTGAGACTTCCAGGGAAAGGCTTGGACAGTAAATTGAGGTTAATTTTGGTCAATTTCACTCTTAGCACAGTAGCAGCTACCCATCCTCCACCTTCAGCCCTATGGCAGGCAGCTGTGCACATGTTTCTGGAGCAAATACAAACAGCTCCTGGGAGCCGGAGTGGGGGAAAAAAGGACCCTAACCTCCAACCATCAGGGATCTGTGCTCTAACTGCTGATTGTTGTTTCTGATCACAGATGTGCAGCCCAAGAGGAGGGTAGGAATGGTTGTTACACTTCCCCCATTGCTGCAAGCCCCTCCCCTTAAATTGAAGTAGATTTAAATGGCCAGCACCCTACCAACCCCTTCATTTTAATCTTTTTTTCCATTTTTTTGGAAAGCCATTAAAAAGTAGAACATTCAAAAGCAACTGCATATATGGTGAAAATTAGAAAGTGCCCATGCATGCCCAGGGAAAGGTGTGGGCTCAGAAAAGATCTGAGAAGATCCTAAGTTTATACCTCAGGCTGATTCTTGGACAAGAGATAGTCCATAACAATGAAAACTAGCAAACAGTGGGAAAGGGAGAGAATCTGATTTCCAGAGTTACCACATTATTATATACAAATGTCCAGTTATCAATAACAAAAAATATACAAGGCATACAAAGAAAAAGGGAAGTGTGACCCATCCAGAATGGAAAAAAAAATAAATAGACAAAGATGTTTAAAAAACTGCCTTGAAAGTGCTCAAAGAATTTAAGATGAGGAGACAGTCAAGAAAAAAATCTGTGAACAAAATGGAAATGTCAATAAAGAGATAGAAAAGATAAAAAGAAACTCTGGGGGAAGATCAAGAGGGGAGGGGGTGGGGAAGGAGACATATGTAATACTTTTTGTAATACCTTAAGCCAGTGGTCGGCAAACTCATTAGTCAACAGAGCCAAATATCAACAGTACTTCTTCAAAATAGACTCTCCCAGGCCGAAAACCGACTTCTGCGCATGGGCCACAAAGTTTCAATCGCACTGTACACGTGCCTGCACGTGGTGTTTTGTGGAAGAGCCACACTCAAGGGGCCAAAGAGCCGCATGTGGCTCGGGAGCCACAGTTTGCCAACCACAGCCGTAAGCAATAAAACAAATTTTTAAAAAAAGAAACTCTGAAGCTGTAAAGTACAATAATTAAAATGAAAAATGCACTAGAGGGGTTTAAAGGCAGTTTTGAGCAGGCAGAAGAAAGAACCAGCAAATTTGAATAAATGACAGTGGAAATGATCAAGTGTGAGGAACAGAAAGGAAAAAGACCGAAGAAGAATAAACATCCTAAGTGATCTGCAAAACACTATCAGGCAGACCATTTTTGCACTGGAGAGTCCCAGAAGGAAAAGAGTAAGGGGCAGAGAGACTATTGGAAGAAATAATGGCCCAAGAAACAAAAAAACTCCCAAATTTGATAAAAGACACAAATATAAATGTACACGGCAGTCAATGAACTCCAAGAGGAGCTCAAAAAGACCTACAATATTATAATCAAACTTTCAAAAGCCAAAGATATAAGAATCTTGAAAGCAGCAAGAGGGAAGAGACTCATAACATCCAAGGAATCTTCAATAAGACTGTTGGCAGATTTTTTTTCATCAGAAACTTTATAGGACAGAAGGCAGTGGGCTGATATAGTTTAATGGCTGAAAGAAAAATAAACTGCCATCAAAAACTTTGAAGGAATAACTTTCCTTCAAGAGTGAGGAAGAAATTAAGATATTTCCAGGTAAATAAACGCAGAGGAAGCTTTTTGTCACTAGAAATGACCTGTAAGAAATGTTTAAAGGAATCCTGCAGAGTGAAATGAAATTAGACAATAACTTGAAGCTGTAAGAAGAAATAAAGATCTCATAAAGTTACATAACCTTGGAGCTGTAAAAATAGTAATACAGTGGGGCCTTGACTTTCGAGTGTCCTGACTAACGAGTTTTTTGAGATACCAGCTGTCTCTCTGCGATTTTTTACATTGAGTTGATAGAGTAATTTGAGTTAACGAGCTCCTGAACGAGCTCGGTCTCGGAACAAATTAAACTCGTAAGTCAAAGCCCCACTGTAATAGTATTATCATTTGATTAGTATTTTTTAATTTGTTTAAAATTTATTTTAGAGAGAAACATCAATTTCTTGTTCCACTTATTTATGCATTCTTTGGTTATTTCTTGTATGTGCCCTGCCCGGGGATCAAATCCACAGCCTTGACATTTTGTGATGACGATCTAACCCACTGAGCTACCTGACCAGGGTTTGATTACATGCCAAACACCATGCTAGGTGTTTTATATCTGTTATCTCATTTAATCTTCACAGTAGCCCCAGGTAAGGAAACCAAGGTTAAGCAATTTCATAAGGGAGGTCACCCAGCCTTGATTAGAATCCGGTTCCCTCTGACCATAACATGTGCTCTTCACTACCTTGCTAAATATGTTGGTATGCATCAGTGATTTAAAGAAACACCAATTCAGTGGTCTGAAACTATAAATGTAAGCTTTAGTATAAATTTAGCCCCAAGAATGTGTTTTCCTTCCTTTATTTAGCCTCTCCTTTACCTTCACTTGACCTTCTTAAGTCACACTCCATTACAGGGGCACTTTAAAAACTAGAAATATCATGAGGAAGAAAAGAACATCGATCCCTTGGCTTACCTCACCAAGGGTCCATATCCAAAAATAGGGTTTGTCATTAAATGTTTGGGACCCTGTCTTTGCTTCCTTCTCCTGGGGATGAAGACTTACTATTTTCCTTGGTAGAACTATGGAAAAGAAAGAATCATCACATATATGTTTAGATGTCCTATAAATCAGAGGATGCTTGAACTTAGATTATTTTTTCTCTTTATCTTTCCATCCACCCCTTTTTTTTGGGGGGGAGGGGGAAAGGTGCCAGCTTTTTGTTTGCTGTGAAAGATCCTTTGCCAGGTCACAGTGATATGCATATTGTCATCAACATGTTCCTCATCTGCCAGGAGCCAGGCTCCTGTTCTTAAACCTAAGGAAGACTTGTTATCATGACTCTGCCTTTGGATTGTGTTGGTGAAAATGTGTTCCTTCTGGAGATAACAGCTTTCGTTGCAAAATGAATTTGTACTTACACAGGTTGAAGAATTTTAGCAACCCTGCGGCAGCGAGAAGACAAATAAAAACCTTGAACCTATTACGCATGAGAACAAAGGGAGCTTTATTTAAGAGCAAATAAAAAGTACAAATAGCTAGTTAGTCAGCACCTGAAGGGAAGATTCCAGCATTTTTTTTTTTTGCTTATATTATTTTTATTAGGATTTGAGATTAAATATCAAGTAGAATTCAACACAATGGCCCTTGTTAAGCTTGATTTTTCTATATGTGCAGATTCTAACTATTCACCTCTTCACTCAGATCTTCACTTCTCAACAAGCTGTCTCTCTTCATTATACTTTTCAAGTCTGTTATCTCAAATACTAACCAGCAAAAGGTCTACTTTTAAAAAAATCCCTCAGATCTTTCTGCATTAGATGCTCTTTCACTCACTTATGTACTCACTCAGCATGTGTTGAGTGCCCACTAACCCTGAGGATTTAAAAAAAAAAAAAAAAGGTCTGAGCACAGTATGTTCACTGTCTAAGAGGGGAGATAAACAGTGATATTTAGAAAATGATTTGTGTGCAGAGCTTACTATTAAACACTTATCTTTTTCAAATTTTAAAAAAAGTATTTTCTTTGATTTCTAAAATTGATATATTCCCCTAGCCCTTCATCCATCAGGGCCAAAATAAAAGTTTAAATTCAATAATTAATGGTATCTCAGCTTCCCAGGGATTGAACAGTCTTTCAAAGAGAACTCATGTTTTTGAGGAAGTTGATGCTCAATATTTCCATTTGTCTCCACCCTGCTGGCTTTCCTCTAGGATAGCATGTGAGTATATCAGGGAGAGGTTTCAAGTCTCAAAGAGTAGACTTGGGCAGAGAGAGTCTTAAGCCCACAAGTAAGAGCCACGATCTTATATCTTTTGAGTTTAGTTTCCTCCATATCTCAGGCAGAAGTGAATTAACTTGTTAATGAATGTGTAACATTCATTAACAGAAGACCAATAAGTTTTAGACAGTCAAAGAATAGTCTTTTGGTTTCTGTGATTGGTTGAATAAAGAGGAGTCGAACTGGTTGCGGTTATCAGAGTCAGGTGCTATTTATTACTATAGTAGAAGCCCGTTGCATGAAGATTGGCGCAATAGGCCTTTCTTCTCCTGGCTGCTGGCACCGGTTTTCCTCTGGCACCCAGGACCCAGCCAGGCCTTTGGTCTGTCCGTAGGGAGAAGCCAAGCCTCTTCAGTCTTCAGTCTTCACTCCAGCCGGAGCCTTCAGTCTTTGCGTCTCGTCTTCACTCCAGCCGGAGCCTTCAGTCTTCGCTTCTCGCCTATGTATGCAAATTAACCGACATCTTTGTTGGGTTAATTTGCATAGTCACTCTGATTGGCTGGTGGGTGTAGCAGAGTGACACCAACTTGCATGTTTGTCTTTTATTAGTGTAGATTGTAAGCCAAAAAGAAAGCCACAAAACTAAAACAGATCTTTTCAGACAATAAAGTTAGAAATTACCTTTAAATAAGTATGAAAATAAAGTAGAGCTAATGCAAAACATTTTAAATTTGTAAAAATATATGAACCTAAGTATAATTAAAACTAGAATTACAAAATATTTAGAAAATTGTATAGACTTTGGAGAAATAAGGCAGGTTGAGTAGGCAAACCCAAAACCAAGGAAAAGGAATCTGTAGAGTCAGAAAGGAGACCCTAAAGAAGTCCCATGGACTGGCCGGTGTGGCTTCAGTGGTTGAGTGTCAACCTATGAACCAAGAAATCACTGCTCGATACCTGGTCAGGGCACATGCCCAGGTTTCAGCTCAATCCCCAGTGGGGAGTATACGGGAGGCAGACAATCAATGATTCTCTCTCATCATTGATGTTTCTATCTCTTTCCCCCTCCCTTCCTCTTAGAAATCAATAAAAATATGTTTAAAAAATAACTTCCAATGATTTTTGTTTTTTTAAATATTCTCCCTGCCTTAAATTTTCTTAATTTCACTAGAGGTGGGCTTGTTTTATGCACCTACTAAGGATTTTATAGAAAAATTCTAGAAAATTCTTAGTTGCTATCTCTACCATAGTTGTCTTTCCCCCACTCTCTCTGTGCCCTCTTTCTGAAATTTGCTTGAAATGTGTATAGGAATTTGTGATTGTATCCTTCATGTTTTCTAACTTCTCTGTCATATATTTTCTCTTAATCTCTCTGTGTTCTGTTTTGAATGGCTTCCTCAGATTTATGTTCCAATTTATTCTCTCTTCAGTAGGATCTGATGTATTTTTCAACCCATCTATAGAGTTACTTTATTTCCATGACTGTCTACAGGAATTGATTCTTTTTAACTATCTCCTATTCTTTCATAATGATTCCTATAACCTTTTATTTTTAAAATACTTTAAACATATTTATTTAACATCTTTCAGATTGCTTTTTCTTTTTTAACTGTAAATGATTTTTTAATTTTTCAATTACAGTGGACATAGAATATTATATTAGTTTCAGGTATACAACCCAGTGATTAAACATTATATACTGTACTAAGTGATCTCCTGATAAAACTGATACCATCTGACATTATATATAGTTATTAAGATATTATTGACTATATTCCCTATGCTGTTCTTTACATCCCTATGACCGTTCTGTAACTACCAATCTGTACTTCTTAATCTCTTTATCTTTTTCACCCATCCATGAAACCCCTCCCATCTGACAACCATCAAAATGTTCTCTGTGTCTATGAGTCTGCTTTTGTTCTGCTTGTTCATTTATTTTGGTTTTTTAGATTCCATGTATAAGTGATATCATATGGCATTTGTCTTCCTCTATTTGACTCGGCACAATACCCTCTAAGTCCATCCATATTACAGACGACAAGATTTCATTCTTCTTTATGGCCACATCATATTCCATTGTATATAGGCACCACTTCTCCTTATCCATTTATCTATTGACAGAAACTTAGGTTGCTTCCATATCTTGGCTATTGTAAATAATGTTGCAATGAACACATGGTTGTGTAGGCCTTTTCCATTTAGTGTTTTGGGTTTCTTCAGATAAATACAAAGAAGCAGAATTGCTGGATCCTTCTTTGTCTCTTGTTATATAGTCTTTGTTTTGCAGTCTGTTTTGTCTGGCATAAATATTGTTATCCCAGCTTTTTGTTTGTTTGTTTCCATTTTCATGGAATACGTCTTTCCATTCCTTTACTTTCAGTCTGTGTGTGTCTTTCACTCTGAAGTTCGTTTCTTGTGAACAGCATATATAAGGGTCATGTTTTGTGTTGTGTTATCCATTCAACCTTCATATGTTGTTTGATTGGAGCATTTAATCCATTTGCATTTAAAGTAATTGGTAGTAGATATGTATTTATTGTCATTTTATTACAAATATTTTTTATCTTTTTTTTTCTTCTCTTAAAGAAGCCCTTTAACATTTTTTAAAATATATTTTATTGATTTTTCACAGGGAGGAAGGGAGAGGGATAGAGAGAGAAACATCGATCAGCTGCCTCCTGCACACCCCCAACTGGGGATGCACCCACAACCAAGGTACATGCCCTTGACCGGAATCGAACCTGTGACCTTTCAGTCCATAGGCCGACTCTATCCACTGAGCCAAACTGGTTAGGCAACATTTCTTAAAATACCGTTTTGGTGGTGATGAACTCCTTTAGCTTGTTTTTGCCTGGGAAGCACTTTATCTGTTCTGATTCTAAATGATAACTTTCCTGGGTAGAGTAATCGGTTGTAGGTCCCCCCCAACCCCTGCCAACAATGCATAAGCCTTAGAATGATTTAAGTTCACAGTCTTATTTTTCATGACATTATTCTTTAAATCTTTGGTCAAGTTTGATTTTTAATTACACCAGTTTACTGATTATTTTTATAGTTACTCATAAAAGGGTCATAAGCACTGAAAATAAATAAACCAAATTGAGGGAAAGTCACTGGATCTAGTGGATTCCCACTCTCTAATCTAGAGTTTGCTAAATTAAGTTAAATTAATTTTATATGGTACAAATTTGCGGTTCGCCACTAATTAATATAAATAAAATGTATAATTTCGAAACCACTAGGAAAAAATTAAGAAAATTCAATAAAGTCAGTAGGAAGTAAAATACAAGAAAGTATAGAGGAGCATAGGAAATATAAAACACAAACCCAAGTACATCAGTGCTCACATTACAAGCAGATTAGACTCATCATTAAAAGTCAGAATTGGTCATACGATATTTAAAGGAAAATTTCAGTGATATGATACCAAGAATAAACACAAAAAAATTACACCAATATGATAAATAAATCCTGGGGATGTAGTGTATAGCCTGGTGATTATAGTTTACAATACTGTGTTTTATATTTGAAAGTTGCTAAGAGAGTTGATCTTAAAAGTTCTTATCACCAGAAAAATTGCTGGGAGAGGTCAGTGGAGGGAAAGGGAGACACATGTTATCCTTTCAACAAATAAAGAATTAAAATAAAACAAAAAAGGAAAAATTATAACTAGTTTGATGATGGGTATTAACTAAATTTATTGTGTTAATCATTTCACAATATATACAATATATCAAATCATTATGTTGTATGCCTAAAATTTATACATTGTTATGTCAATTATATCTCAATTTTTAAAAAGTAAATTATACTTAAAAGACTGAAAAATGAAGAGGATGGAAATATTAATAAAGGAAGAGATTAAGTGAACTCTGATTAGCCATATGGTAGACTACCACACAGAAGTTAAAAAAAAATGAGCCCTCCATATCCATATGTATAAATATATCAATTAATTCATAGGTCCATTGGCATAGTTCTTAAAAATACACTGGACATAAAAGATACAGAAGTATTCATCAGTGTGGTAGTATGTATGTACTTTAAAAACATATAAAACAATACTGCATATTAGTGATGAATTTGTAGATTTGTAAGATTTAAAAGTGTAAAATTGACCGATTCACATCAAATTCATAATAGAGGTTGCCTTATGGAAGGAGGGGAAAATTATCATGGAACAAAAAACAAAGATAACTTCAACTTTAAATATTTTATTTTTTGCCATGAAGTAAAAAGTTAAGAATAATAAATACACTACTTAATAAAGTAGCAATAACAATAATAGGTACACTTAAAGAACACAGTCTGTGTGCCTAATATAAATATAGATATATGTAATATATGCAATATTTTAATTTATATATGTTAATAAATTTATAATAGTTCATATGGCTCTCAACCTGGATGTAACCAAAGCTGTATCCAAAACAAGTTTATAGATTTAAATACATTTATCACCAAGACAGTAAGAATTAATTGCCTACAAGAAGCTAGAAAAGCAAAATCTAGCATAGCTAAGGAATACAGAAGAAAAGAACTTCCAGAATAAAAGCGAAACTTAATAATTTAGAACAGAGACTTAATAAATCAATCCAGGAATTATTGTTTTTGCAGAATAGAAAACAAAGATACAACTTCCTACCTCTATATAGGAAAAGGCAACCATCAAAAGGAGTTATAATTATTGATAGAAAAATGTAAAATAATTATAAAAGAACACATCCAACAAGTCTATGTTAATGACTAAAAAATAAGTAGGCAATGTTTCAGGAAAATAAAGATAAGATATATTGCTCCTAGAAGAGGTTGAAATATTTACTCGATCAGAATTCATGGGAAATTCAAAGAAATTTATTAAATAACTGTCCCTTCAAAAGACACTAGAGCTAAGTAATTTTATTGGTGCATCCATCCAAACATTTAGGAACGTGTAATTCTAGGCTATTTGAATTGTTCCAGAACATAGAGAAGGAAGGAATGTGTCCAATTTATATATATAGAGATATTTCCAACACAACCCCGATAACCAAATTTTACAGAGACAACACAAAAACCAATGTACTCACCAATTTCCTAACAAAAATACTAACTAGATCACCTAAAATATTTATTCAAAGACTAAGCTACAATGACAAAATAGGATTTGTTCCAGGAAGAAATGAGTGCTTTGATATTAGGATATATATTACCATTATTCATGAAAGAAAAAGCATCAAAAGAGAAACTCAAGAGGTATTTAATAAAATTCAGGACCTATTCTCAATCGAACTTTTAAAAATAGGATTAGAGAGTGATTTTTTTAACATGTAAGATGCATAGCTTAAAATAATTGAACAATATCATGCCTCATGATGTAACCCTCCAGAAATTCCCATTAAAGTCTGGAACAGTGAAACAAGCCTATGATCGCAAAGATTGTGTAAGACTGTTCAGGAAATGCCAGCAACACAATTAAATAAGAAAACTATGTAATGGCTTAAAAATATTGGAAAAGAGAAAGCAAATTTATCAAATGTTATAAAATAATATAATTTTCCACCTGAATAGCCTGAGAAACTCAACAGAAAAAAAAACTGTTAGAACTAATGAGTTCAATAATGTAGCCAGTTGCAAATTAAATATTAGAAGTTCCACAGTTTTCCTATATTTCAAATATAGTCAGAATATTTAGTGTTTAAATAAAATGCACCATTCATAATGGTAATAAAATGTCAAAACCCAAGGATAAAATGAAAAAGAACTCCATAGGGCTCACAAAAAGGCAAACTGTAAAGCGCTATTGAAGGAAATTAGAGTCTTGCTTTGATGTGTAGAAACTTAGCTCTTCCCCAGGTAAAAATACTCAATAGGATAAAAATGTCAAGTATACCTAAATTAACCATAAACTTAATGGAGTCCCAACACAAATTACTTTTTTTTCTTTTCTTTGCAATTTGCCAAACTTGTTTCAGAGCTCAGCTAGATTAGACCAACAAAGGTACAAGAAGGCCCTAACCGGTTTGGCTCAGTGGATAGAGCATCGGCCTGCGGACTGAAAGGTCCCAGGGTCGATTCCAGTCAACTCTATCCCTCTCCTGTCCTCGCTGTAAAAAATAAAATGTATTTTAAAAAAAAACAACAACAAAAACAAAGGTACAAGAAGAATTCAGTTTTCCAAAGGGCATTCTGGCAAACTGTATCAGAAGCACTTAAAAAATGGTATGCTTTGACATAATAATTCAGCTTGGAGGACTATCTCCCTGAAACATAATTGGACAGGAGCATAATGATCTACATACTAGAATATCCATAACAACATTTCTAATAATGCAAGCGTGTGAAAAAAAAATAATGGGGTAATGATCAATACAGCTATTTAAAATAATAAAGTCATTGGCATATACTAGTTTGGAAAGTGTTCGCAATGTAGGTGCTTTGTGAAAAATTAGGCAAAAATATTTATAAACTATGTTTTCATATAGAAATGAGACTAGAAGAATGCACACAAAACACTGAATAGTCATCTGTAAGTGCTGCAATGTTTAGTGATACTGTCTTAGTTTTTGATTGGTGTTGTTTATGTCTTCCAAAATTCTGCTGGTCTAAGAATTTAGGTCCTGTCAGTTTCCTTCCTTGATACAAGTACTTGCATCAACCCTCTCTCCACTGACAAGACCTGCAGTTTCTTAGCCGGCGGATAATACCTCTCTACTCGGCCAAGAACGTGGATTTCCTAAAATGCAAAAATGATCATATTTGTCTCTTTAAACATTATGCTGTGGTTCCTTATTGTCTAGGAGAGAGAGGATAAACACCCTCATATAGTGATAGCATGTCCATTCCCTGGACTAACCTCCCCTCCGACCCTCCTCTCCACATTTCAGGACCTCTGCCATGTGCCTGTCTATAGTGATCATCCCACCTACTTTCTTTAAGATGCTCACTCTTCAGGTGTCAGTTTCAAAGTCACCTCTCACAAGAGCATTTCCTGACCTTTAAAGAATATTTCTGCCCCCCTCCTCTCCCTTTCTCTAGTTTATATCGTAGTCCTCACTTTTCTCTTTATAGGCATTAATAATTTGTAGTTACCTGATAAACGTATTTACAGAGTACTTGCAAAATCGGCCTCCATCACTATAAAGTAGTCTCCAAGCAAGCGTGGACTGAACGTGTCTCATTCACTATTCTGAGGAATTTGTTTAATACATGAATACATGAATATACCCTTGTTCCAAATTCAGCCAGCTTCAGCTCTCTGAATGTATTCAGCCATTTCATTCTCTGCCTTCCTATGTTCCATTTCCTGTCTGGAGCATTCTCTGGAAGGTCTGGTGACTATCTGGTCATGTTCCATGACTCAGCTCAAGCACTGGTTCCTCTAGAAAGGTTGGTGGAGTTGAACACTCTTTGGGCCCTGCTGGATCTGTCACATTCTATTGCTTTTATTAGTTCCTATGAATATGTCCCCCTACTAGAATGTAAGCTCCTGCTGGGAAGGGATTGGTCCTTGCTCATCTCTAGTCTCCCAGCATTTAGCACAACACATGGTTGGCCTTCAGCAATCAGTCAGAGCTGGTTGGATAACTGAACAAATGAGTTTCTCCTAAATGCTTCATAGCATTTGTAACTGATAACTTCATTTGATTCCAGATGATTCCTATTAAAAATCACCACAGGATTATTTAACCTATAGTAGGAAGAAAAGACAAAAGCGTTCCAGAGGAAATTTTGAAAGACAATCCATTTCTCTGTAACCCATAGGATTTTTTAAATTTTATTATTATTATTTTTTTTTGGTGCACCATTCCCAGAGGTACTGCAATACTGGGTCAATGTGTGGAGTGGACGAAGCAAGCTCCCATTCCATCTCCCTGAACCCCAAAATCCATCTATAATAATAAAAGGGTAATATGCTAATTAAACCAGATGTCTTTCCGGATGTCATTCTGGATGAAGCTGGGGCCAGAAGGAAGCCCAGCTCCCAGGTGCCTGTGGGTGGCAGGAGGGGAGCCAGCCCAGGTCCCGGGTGCCAGCAGGAAGCCAGTGCCAGCAGCTGGGGTAAGGAAGGCCTACTCTTGCACGAATTTTTGTGCGTCAGGCCTCTAGTTTAATATATTGTCCTCAGATAGAGGACATGTTAGATATTAAACTGATAAGAACAGTTGCTTTACTTTTGATCTTAACCAAAAGGCTGAGAAGTGATCATCAATTGGATTTTTAAAAATAATACCAGGTATCACATGGTCCTTGAGTAATACCACCAATAATTATGACAAGAAATATCAGTTGAAGGAAAGGTTAAAATCATTGACCAGCCTCAGCCAAGCACTCTACTGGATTGCAGCTGCATGGCCCGTTGAAAGGATTTAAATTGGTTGCTGTCTGGAATTCCCAAATCTTTGGTTTATATTTCATTTTTTAAAAACTGCACTTTCAATCTCTGCTCACCACATCCAAACTGAAGGCAGTCTTTTTAAAAAAAATTTTATCTTTAATGTTGAAAGTATCACAGATGCCTCCCCCATTGACCTCTTCTAGGCCACTCCCACCCCCTGCCCCTGGAGGTAGTCTTGACCCCTCCGGGATCAAGACTCAGAAAACTGGCTGTACCTCAGTGGGACTAGATGCCTTGCTCTTCTGGTTTGGGGATCATCATTGTGCTTTCTGCCTCCAGCCCGCAGTCCTCACATGGTTATGCACAGACAGCCTCTGGCGCACAGATGAGCATAAAACAACCATCGCTGCAGGTGCAGAAATGCTTTTATAATGAATTACAGCCTCCTTACTGGGACCCAGGAGAGACCTGCTGTGTTTGTCACTTTTTAGTTATTAGGCCACGTCTGCAGGCACCCACGATTTCTATTCCATGCTTACCCTCATCTGGAACAGAAAGCAAATGCTGTAGCAGCTGTGTGTATATTTGTTTTCTTTGGGGCAGAATATAGAGGCCAAGGAAACCACAAAACAGACTGAATCACAGTTCTTCCTTCCCTTACATAAGGAAACAGAAGCAGGTGCGCAGTGCTTGTTTGTTCTGGATGTATAATAAGGGCTCTGCTCTTTCATGTTAATAAGTTGTATGCAGCCTCTCATTAGTGTCATATGTACAGTCCGGGTGCTGTCTTAGCTCCGCGATTGGACTGCTTTACGCAAGAGACACACCTCATATGTCTCTGCCCTCTATGCCCGATTCATACCAGCATCACTCTCCTTACTCTCACATTCGAAGACACACAACGTGAAGAGTCACGCCACATGGACGGGTGAGGTCTTTGTTCGACTGAAACCCTCATTCCAAACATACTAAAGCCCAAGGAGCCCAAAGGGGCAAACCTTTTGAAGGATCATTTCACTGAAGAAAGAATTCTAAATTTGTAGATCTTTTCTTTCATCACATTCAATATCCACTTTCCCTCTACTTTCTTCTTGCTTCTGAAGTCTTAGTAATTCCTATCCTGGCTCCTCTGTAAGTAAGGCATTCCTTCACCCCCCTTGGTTTTTTTCATGATTTTTTCCCCCTGCGTCTTTGATTTTTTTTATAGCTTGATATATGTGTTGCTGTAGTTTTGGGGATTTTATTCTGCTTGGGGTTCTCTGAGCTTTCTGAATTTTTGTTTGATGTCTATCATTAACTTTAGGAAATTCTGAATCATCATTGCTTCATTTATTTCTTCTGTTCTTTTTTCTATCCCCGTTGTCATATATTACTCCTTTTATAGTTCTTGAACACTCTGTTGTCTTTTGTCATTCTTTTTCTCTTTGCATTTCAGTTTTAGAAGTTTGTATTTCTTCTAGCTCATGGACAGTTTCCTTGGTTGTGTCCTGTCTATTGAAGAGCCCATCAAAGGCATTCTTCATTCCTCATACAGTGTTTTTGATTTCTAGCATTTCCTTTGGATTCTTTCTTAGAATTCCCATCTCCCTGCTGGTATCATCCATCTGCTCTTGCCTGTTGCCCACCTTTTTCATTGGAGCTCTTAGCATATGAATTACAGTTGTTTTAAAATTTCAGTCTGAGAATTTCAGCATCCTTGCCATATCTGACTCTGGTTGTAATGTTTGCTCTGTCCCTTGAAACTGTCTTTTCTGCCTTTTAGTATACCTTATAGTTTTTTCTTGTTGAAAGCTTGACATGATGTACTGGGTAAGAGTAGGCCTTTTGTGTGAGGCTTTCTGTTTATCTTCCTAGGAGTTGGGCTATGTTTACTGTTGGTTGGAGCTCAGGTGTCAGAAGCTAACATTTCCTCTGATGTTCTTGTGTTTGCCTCCTCTGTTGTATTTGGGTTTCCCTAGAGATCTCTTCTTAAGTAAAGTCTGAGGCCTGCAGTTCTTTCCATTATATTTCCTGGTTATAATACCAGAGCCCTAGTGATGTGATGGTGAGGTGGAGAGAGGGAAAGGGTTCTATGGTCCTGCGATTAGGTCTCAATCTTTTAGTGAGCCTGTCTGTGACTTTCACGAGTGCCTCGTAGTCAACTCCTCCCCTCCCCCACCTGCCTAGGTGAGTCTTTATGAGAGAAATACCAAAGAGTTTGCAGCCATGTTTTAATAACTGCCATACTTATTTTATTTCTTTTAAATATATTTTATTGATTTTTTACAGTGAGGAAGGGAGAGGGATAGAGAGTCAGAAACATCGATGAGAGAGAAACATCGATCAGCTGCCCCCTGCACACCCCCTACTGGGGATGTGCCCGCAACCAAGGTACATGCCCTTGACTGGAATCAAAACCGGGACCCTTCAGTCCGCAGGCCGACGCTCCATCCACTGAGCCAAACCGGTTACGGCTGCCATATTTATTAAATGTGTTGTGAGAATAAAGTGATTAAGATACAGTAGCTATACTATTGTATTATGGTATGAACTTCACTTAGAAAGACTTGTGCTAGAATTAGGTTTCCAGTGTTCAGAGGTTGTGCAAAGAACACCTAGATTCATTCATTCATTCCAAAAATACTGACCATACTGTGGTGAAAAGACAAGATCCTTGACCTCGTTATTCAGGTCACTGGTATACTTCTGAAGGAATCACATCAGATTGATAATGATTCGATATGTTTAGGTCCATGCTAGAAACATGGATCTAGCTTACCACAACCACGGGAACATGTTACGTGAGTTATATAAGATCCAGAAAATCTACAGAAGGAGGAAAAAATGGAGGTGACAGAGGTTGAGTGCTGAACAACATTTTTTGGGGAGCACAGACTATCAAAACTTCTAAATGTCATATAAAAGACCAGATCTGGGGCCAAAGCAATGAAAACAAGGATCAGAAGCAGGCTATCTCTGGACTCGAACAAGAATGGGGTTGATAGAAAAGCAAAATGAAGTTCCTATAAAATTTCTTTGTGTTCATTAACTGTGTATGATGGATGTGTCTGTCTTGAAGAATAAAAGTAGGGTGTTACAGTAAGGACAACTACTGACATATAAATACTTTTTTTAAAGAGGCATAGTAGAGGAAAGTTACTTGCAAGGCATGTAATTGTCCAAGAATTGCTAACTAGAATATACCAAGAACTCCTACAGATTTTTAAAAAATCAAACAACCCAGTGGAAATATGGGCAAAAGATATAAATAGGAAAATCACAGAAAAGGAAACCAGTCTCACTATAATCATGAAAATGCAAAATAAAAATAATAAAATCAGCTATTATTAAAAGATCCCCCCATGAATAGACTAAATGTGGTGGTTATAATGATGAAACTAGATACATATACCAATTTGTATAAATGACAAAAACAATGAGGAACTGTAAAATGTAGACATGAATGTGAACAACATCGTACCATTTGGTTCAAGTTTTAAAATGTGCAAACGACATAATGATTTTCAATACATCCATATATAATAAAGTATGAAAAAACAACAGAAGACACAAATCGATTTCAGATTCCTCTGAGGAGAGAGTAGAGGAAATTGAATTCTGGAGTAGTTCCATTATGGACTTTTAATGTATCTATGTCTTCTTTCTCATAAAAATTAGATCTAAAGCGAATATGACAAGAAGCTAACATTTGTAAAATGTAATGGTGACAGTACCATTTTCTATGTAGTGTTGGAAATATTTAATAATCATTTTTTTTCCAAATATTAGGAACACTAACTACATGGAATATTAACATTGAATTCCTCTTTGTGGGACAGTTGGGGAAAGCGATTTGTTCAGATCTGGCTGAGGGAGATGTGTCTGTCTTTGTCCAGTTTGGGACATATTCTCCTTTAGTAGACTTTTCCTTTATCCACTGAAGGTTTTGTCCTGTACCTATGATTTCGATATTTACTTCCATACATCAGGACTTTAATATTAATTATAGAAAATTCTCAGTTTCTCCACTTTAAATATTTCAAAGTTCATATAGGAAGTGCTTGGTTGGTTTGTTCGCTTTAAATCAACTATATAAGCAGATTTACTTACCTGGCAATAGGCACCTTTTGAAAAATACCGACTATAAGTGTTTCCCTCATTTGAGTTTTCAACTTTACTCTCTTCTATGTTGTGGTGATAGAGGACTTTAAAAATTTTTTTTTAAAACTTTTTGTTGGGAAAAGAACAGCTATCAGTTTGGGTAAGATTTGCAAAAAGACTCATTCATTATTCAGAAATTAAGGACTTCATGATATTTCATTTCTAAAACTGTTTGAACATCTGGTTCCTACAGTTAAGCAGCATGCTGGCATAGAAGTGTCGCTTCATCCTGTAACTATGTGGACTATGGAAGAATATACAGGAATCTATGGAAGCAGCCCCCTGCAAAGTATGACGAAGAGGTCCTACCCTCGCCTGAGCTTTTATAATGATTTTGCAAAGGGTAGGTTGTTAGCTAAGAGTAGAGTTTGCAGCAATTTAAATGCCAAATCAAATGTCCCAGTATTAAAGCCAGTTCACCCTTACCCTGTCTTCCTCCTAACACTCACAATCGTAACAATCATTTTGGAAATTGCTTCTAAATAAGATTTTGCTCGAGTTACGACTGAAGTTTAATTTCTTCTTCTTGGTGACATCACATCACATCAAGCAAGCACTCGTGTTCCTGAATAAGCCCGAAGCTTTGGCTGGGGCAGCCGGAGCCTTCCTTTCTGCCAGGCTCACTGGAATGCACGGCTCACAATGGTTTCCAGATATATCAGTTCCCTTCCTGTCTAGGACATTGCATTGCCACATGACCTTTGCCAAGTCACTTCTTTCTGCTCCCCCATAACATAAGGTTGTAATTATGATGATCTCCCTCATAGAAATGTGATGAGAAGCTATTCATAACAAAGACTGTAAAAATCGCAAACATGATGGGAGAGGCAGATATGAAATGTATGAAAAAGCTCTAAATTGAATATTCATTTCCTCCCTGGCTCAGTGTGTCCTTAAACTTTATTTGGAAGAACAACAGCAGTGAGAGTGCCTCATTAGGTCCTCCTCTTAATGCCGTCCATGTAATATATATTTTTTTAGCCCTGAATATGGCCTTCATTTTCAGACAAATGAACTTTGTCTGAAAGTGTGTGTGTGTGTGCATATGTGAGCGTGCAAGATATCTTTTCATTGTTCTCTCATCAGCCGCATCCTCTTTTCTTTTTTCTTTCCCAGGAGAACTGTGGTCATTTCGTTGGTTTTAAATTGGCAATGCGTCATGTTCAGTGCCAGACACATGACATGTTCTAGTAGCCCTCAGGACCTGGGTCTGGGATCATATTTCCCTCCATCCCCAATCTATGTTCCAAACACTTGTGAGTGCGCTGCAGGGCAGGAGGCGGAAAGAGGTGAGACCAGGCCAGGCTGGCATCCACTCTGTGGGATTTAGGGGTAGAGTCATACTTCAAAGTAGTGCGCGGGAGTGATTGACACACCAGGGCTGCTCATGGTAGGCGAAAGGGCAACAGAACACAAATCAGCTGCCTTGGTACATTTTTTCAGGTTTCTGTTTATCTTCCATCTGTAGACCCTTTAAGCTGCCTTCATATTTGGATGTGGACATTGAAGTATTGCTGACCAGTGCCAGAGTCACAGGGCTATCCCGCTGTGCTTTTGATCTTCCCATATGATTAGATTTCCTGGATCATCCTGTTCCAGTGTGCGCGCACATATGTGCACACGGGAATCTTCTGGCACATCTCCCAGGTGCGTTAGTGCTGGGACAAAGGGCCTATTGGTGCTCTCAGAATGCAATATTGATCACTTTGGTTGGCTTAGAGCCAGACTGAAGATGGCTGCCAAGTCCATAGGCTTCTCTCATTGCAAAGTGGTTGACAGTGCTTCCTGAAAAGCAGAGTACATTTTTAAAAAAATATATATTTTTTATTGAATTTTCACAGGGAGGAAGGGAGAGGGATAGAGAGCTAGAAACATCCATCAGCCACCTCCTGCACACCTCCTACTGGGGATGTGCCCGCAACCAAGGTACATGACCTTGACCGGAATCGAACCTGGGACCTCTCAGTCTGCAGGCCGACGCTCTATCCACTGAGCCAAACCGGTCAGGGCCAGAGTAAATTTTTAGATGCCTTGATAAAAGTTGTTTCTAAATGGAACTTTGTATTTTTGCCAACTATGGACAGTGCTTGGAATTTGACTCTGGTCTTTCAACCCTTATGATCTGTGATACATTCTATATTTAGTTACATTATACTTTCCAGTATTCAGTGGAGTTTCCCCCACTCCTCCCATGGTTTTTCCACAATTTACTGTCTAGTACTGGGCTTAGGCAAATCCATAATTTTAGCTTCAAACTTAATGATAGTTCAAAGGTCAAATTCACCAGGATGAGGGGGAAGAAATGTCCTCCTAAGTCTTAAAAGTATACCTTTTGTGTACAGGATTATGAAAATTACAAATTCAATTAATTCAGAAAAGACCTTGATGCCAATATTTGACCTTTAAAATGATACAAATCATCAGTGACCACCAGAATAGAATAAAAAAAGTATGACTATCTTCAGGATGACTTCCTTCAATCAAGAACATGGCTGCAAATTTCCCACCCATTCATTGCAAGCTTCTCCATTACCCAAAGAAAAATACACCAGAATTTTATTTTCTCCTCCCCCACCCCAAATACTGTATCTAAAATTTGACCTACGCAGGCGATAAGCCAGAGTGTTCTCTCATTTCTGGAGTTCCATTGTTTTCACCCCCACCACCTTCCACACACCAAAAATGTGTCGACTGCCTGCTCTCTCCTCTCAGAAGAAGGCACATTTGAATAATCACAAAATGCCTCAGTTCAAATTTATTTCATGTATGAACCTTTCCTGTCTTCTAGAGAAATTTTTTTTTTTTAACAAAGAGGTTATAAGGAAGGAACACTCAGAGCAGACTTTAGATGTCATGGCATCTATAAGAGGGAATGGCTGAGGAGAGAGCTTTGAGTCCCGTCATGATTTTTATTCCAATAGTGACACCCTGGCCCTTACGACTATGGGGTGTTCTGCTGTGTCAGGGGGGGCGAATCGGCTGTTTTCATTAGCTTTATTTTATTGGACTCCTGAGAGATGCCACAGAGCAGGTCCTTAATCCAGGCTGAACAGAACTTCATCTGAATTCCAGACATTCCAGCTGTAATGGAAAGAGCTTCAGAACCAGGTAGTGTGGGTAAGTTTCCTCGTCCCATCTCTGATTCTGTGGAGGATAGCTCACCCCTTCAAACCTTCAGTTGCCCTTGTATGGAGCAAGGATAATGGTACTTAGTTTACGGGGTTATTATATGGAGGTTAAGTGACATAATGGGCGCGAAAGGCCTGGCACAGTATTTGACAGAGCCGATTTCTTTAATATAGTCAAGAGTGGTGTGTTCTTGAACGTGAGTAGTCTCCATCAAGCTCCGTGGAGCTCACTTCGTCCTGACAATTTATGAAATCTAAAAGCTCAAGCGGTGATATTTTTAAGCAACTATTTTCCATGGTTATGATATCACCAGTGTCAAGTGGAAACTTGTGATGACAGCACAGCTGTGAACTCTTTGGGTGTCATATCCCTGGGAAGTAGGGCGATGTGACAGTCCCGGAGGAAATTGCCATGTTTGGCCTTTTTTAGGTTCACTTACATTCTCAAATTCCCAGACAGGGCTGATTGAATCTCTTTCATTTACTCTGAATAACACACCTCAAATCCCTTCTTTGAAAGCAGACATATTATAAATAAATGTGTAGTATGATTATCCACTCTATATTTCTATCATGTAGAAGTGGATCTTTTTTGAGGTTAATAACAGTCTGTTTTGAAACTCATGTTTCAAACTCTCTGAGCAAGAAGCTTACTAACAAAAAAATTTGAAATTAAAGTGAAAAATGAGAGGGGTTCAATGACAAATCCAGGACAGCCCGTTGATTCAATAGAATGAAGCTTTTTTTTTTTTTTCAGAATAGTAACAGCAGCCTTGAAAATCTAGACATTAATATTTTGACCCAAGGAAGCTACTTCCTCTCCACACCCTTAAGGGAACACAGTGTTTTGCCACAGTTGCTATGCAATGTGCCTGGTACTGTCTGTTAATCCTACACATCTTGATGTCATCCAGGGACACTAAAAGCAGGTAGTAATTAGGAATAGGGCTCAGGTTAATATAGGCAGCACTACGGTGAACAGACCATCAGAGCCCAATCAAGGATTAAGTAGGTTTGCAATTCAAAACCTGGATTTATGGCCTTTCCCCCTCAAATTTTGAAATCTCATGTTTGAGTTCTCATCTCAGACAATCACTTCTCAGCATTTATGATATTAAGACTCCATGCCTGTAAAATATAGGACAATGATTTTTTTGTTTTTCTTTCACTGCGAAAGTCTAGTAGAGAAACACGGCAAATGGAAAAAAAGGGAAAGCCATCCTTCTGTGTTCATTCTCAGACTCTCTAATTTATTAGGCAAGGCTTTGCGTTGAGGTGGTTGTTAGACTATAAAACCTTCAAATCCACATGGTTGAGACAAAACTTCCTGTCTTCCTCATTAAACAGTATCCATTGTTCAGCTAACTCTTTGCCAAGAAAAGTTGAACAGTTGAGATTTTGAAAATATTCTGGTCTGGTAGAAAACTCATAATGGTACAGTCTACTGACCCCACCACATGCTATTGTGGGGAATTTTGTTTTGAAGACTCCATGCATCCTCCCGCCCACATTTCAATCACCACATTAGCAGCTTCCTTTACTGCATGAATGTTTGTGTTCACCAACGCCAGACCAATGACCTGTTAGACTGACAATGGCACCAAGAGCGCATCTCTTCATTTGTAAATATATATGGAATGTCCCATGTATACCTTGTGCTGTACGTGGAGCCCTGAGGAATACAAAACTAAGTAGAGAACATGGCTCTGCTCCAAGGAGCTTGCCTAAGAGAAAGCAGGATAGTTTCCCTCCAGGAAACAGAACTTAGAAGTCAGAAGTGACCATCTATCCCCCAGCATACTGTCTACTCCTGTGGTCCTAACCTGGAGTAATATTTACAGAACAGTTTTAACAAGTCCTCAATGTTTTCAAATGAGAAGATGTAGCATAAAGTTCTGGATTTATGACTTCTCTTAAAAAATGAGGAGTTGTGGCAACACAGATTCTTCCTTCCCACATGGCAATCATGGGGTAGAGAGCACAGTTTTTCACAGTCCCCATCAAAAATATCACACACACACACACACACACACACACACACACACACACACCAGAGGATAGAGTAGTTCCTATGTGAACGATGGAAGTTTGGAAAAGGCACAAAAGGAGGTGAAGCAATAAAAAGAAAATTAATAGATTTTTCACAAGTTCAAATAAAGGGCTAATCTGCAAAGACATAAGCCAGATAGGTTTCTGAAAGAAAATAGTAATATGACTAGATTTTTTTCACAAAACTGCTAAAGGAAAAAAATAAAGCAAGAATAGATAATGATCAGGACTTTTAAAACATTTATAAAAGATGAACAGAATTATGAAACAGTATTTCATACAACTTTTAATAACAGCAAAAAAGGAATAATTTCCTAGCAAAATAAAATTACCAAAGACAACACAGGAAAACAGTAGTGGATTAATTATCACAGACGAGATTGTCCAATGATTAAATATTTACCATTAAAACAGTACCAGAAACAGATGAACTCATAACTATTTTTCTCTAACTATTTAAAAATAGGTCATTCCAATGTTGGTTTTACTCTTCCAGGTGTAGAAAAAGATGGAAAATTCCTCCAACTTATATTTCAAAGCCTGCATGGCTTTCATATTAAAATCTAACAAAAATAGTGCAAAAGAGGGAAAGTAAAGGCTCATTTCACCTACTGATAATGATGCAAACAAGTCCTTATAAAATAGAAGCAAATAGAATCTTGTGATAGATGAAAAGAATAAACAGTTATTTTATAGGTACAGTTTATATGGCATCTTATTGTTTTATAAATTGGAATATATATCGGTATTTATGAATCTATACATTTGTATACAGAGGGATGTGACTATACAGGAAATGTATAGTAAGTTATTAGCATGGTATGGCAGAGTTCATCATTGTGTCTCCCTTGTTTCTCCCAGTTTCTTTCTCTTGCCTCCCAGTATTTCCCAACTATCTCTGCAGTTAGGTTGGGGCCATGTGACAAGTTCTGGCCAATGGACTGTGAGTAAAATGGGGAACTTAAGAAATAACGTGCCTTCAGCATCTCTCTATTCCCTGCCTTGGAAAGCTAGGAGGAGACAGGTTCCAGATGTCATTGCTATAACTTTGAGGAAGACTGCCAATCCACATTAAACATTGCATGAAGGAAATGAAACTTATTTTGTTAAGCCTTTGCGATTTGGGCATTTTTCTCTTATGGAAACTACATTATCCTAATCCAGAGATTAATATTTTGAAATGAGGTATTGCTGAAATTAAAAACCTAAATTATATGCCTGTATTCATGTGAAGCAGGCAGTGATAAAATGGACATCAGAGGAAAGAAAGGATAAAATTGTTGTTATTCAATGGCGGAGAGAGACCACCACTTGTGGTAACTTGGGCATTAGGCCAGACCACATGCATAGCAGAAGAGATTAGAAAAGATAACAGTTACAAATAAATATTGGCTATTGCTGATTGCTTCTATCAAAATATTATAAGGAAGTAATAAACTCAGGGAAAAAATGGCCAATATGCAAGCAGCATTTTTTTAATGACAGAAAAAAATAGAAATTTGGGATCATACAGGGCTGGAAAAACTGTTTATCAATCTCAGAAAGTATGAGATAATAACAACCAAAGAAAATATAAGAGTAAATGTCCCATCTAACCTTCTTGTTGGCAAAAGTGATCACATTGTGATCTCTCACCTTGAAGCCTGAAAGCCTCCAGGTGGCTACGTTAAGAAAGACAAGTGTAGAGATAAGAAAGCAACGATATAAAGCAGACTTGAACACTGTGCTTCAAAATGATTTCGGGGGTGGTTCCCGACACGTGGCACTGAGAAGCCTACTCCTTTTTTTACTCAGTGTTAAGCCTACCAAGCTTTCAAGGAACTACATCGCCAAACAAACTAGCGGCTTAGACTACTGTGGGACTTTGTTCACAACATGGAGACATCTACATCCCATCAAAATGAATTACCATCCCATGGAAACAACCAAGAAACAAGAGAAAAATACATAGAAAAATGTTTTGCACATCAGGCACAGGGCAATGAATGATCCTTGAGAGATGGGAGACAATCAAGATGAGCCTTACAGGTATACAGTTATTCAAGCTTACAGGCCAGAGAAAGCTTCTGGTCAAGGCACAAAAGGGGGAATTTAGAAGCGCGGCAGGTCTCCCTGAGTTGAGGAGACCAAGTGAGGAATGGGGGATTGCAACATGGCTAGACTTCGCAGCCAGAGTACCTGAGAGAAGAGAGCTGCACAGAGAGAAAGTGCTGGACATCTGCAGAGTGCTCTTCCTGACTATTCAGCTAAATATTGACCCGCACATGCATGGACTGAAATACCCACGCCCGAGGAAGAGACCACCTGAAAAGATTAGAGGCAACAAACAACCCCACCAGCCAGCACGGGAAACCTCATAACGCATGGAGCTGCATCCATGGTTCTGTTGTCTTTCTTTGTTTGAACAAAAGGGAGAATAACGCAGCAAATTTTTCCAAGGGTTTAAAGAAAACACAGAAACAAAGGAAATGATTCCAAGAGTAACATCTCATTTTTTAGTCATCAGATGCTGATTAAATAGTCATTCATGACCCATTGGGCCGTCGCCGTTGCCTTATTAAGGATTCTAGCTAGTGTGAGAATGACTGACACTCTAGATCAGTGGTTCTCAACCTGTGGGTCGGGACCCCTTTGGGGGTCGAAAGGCCCTTTCACAGGGGTCGCCTAAGACCATCAGAAAACATATATAATTACATATTGTCTTTGTGATTAATCACTATGCTTTAATTATCTTCAATTTGTAACAACGAAAATACATCCTGCATATTAGATATTTACATGACAATTCATAACAGTAGCAAAATTACAGTTATGGAGTAGCAACGAAAATAATTTTATGGTTGGGGGTCACCACAACATGAGGAACTGTGTTAAGGGGTCGCGGCCTGAGGAAGGTTGAGAACTGCTGCTCTAGACCATGGCAGTATGGAGAAAACTGCCTGGCTCTTTGGGAGCCTGTTATTTGGAGATGAGGAATGCCAAAGGCTCCCCGCAAAGAGTATGGGTCTGATCGAGCTCCAGGGTCACTGAAATGGGGACCTGACCAGCGGGAGGTGGGAAGGGTGCGTCCTTCTCCTGCCCTGTGGGCCTCTACCGCGGTTGTCCAGACCGCCACTCGCCCAGGGCTAACTCTGGGAGTCAGATCTTCATCCTGTTACCCAAGAAGCCGCAGGTAGCATCTTACATAACTGAGCGGAGGGACATCTCTTGGCGAATTTCCAGGTCGCATCCTCCTGCTCCGGCTCAAGGATGAGAACCGACCCTGCTGACTTACTTTCAGACTTTGTGAGTGGGGATGGAATCGAAAACATTTCTGATCTCCAAGTGCTAAAACTGGATTTGATGCACACATAGACATTCAGCTTTCGTTTCAGGGAAAGCCCAGAACTTGGTATTTCAGGTTTGCAATGGCACCTTCTCCTTTCAAAGGCGACTTCTCTGGTCTCTTCTATAAGCATTGCCATGCCTCACCCTGGCCACAGAAATTCCCTCCACACAGGATGGTGAATATCACAGATTGTGTCTCCCTTCGGCACTTGGCAGCCAGGAAAACAAACAGTTAAAGTGAGCCGGACGGTGAGCTGGGTCCTGCTGAGCCATGGAAGGATAATAACATATATCTTTACCTAGATGTAGAGACGCATAGACATACAAAAGCCTCTAGCTGCCGCATGTTGCTTCCAAAAGCCAAGTCCACGTTTTTCTGGGAGACATTTAAGGAATATCTTGGTCTCAAAGATGCCTCATGCTCCCCTGTAAGTTATGCCTTGCTTTCCCCTGGCAAGCTAGTTCGGTGCCGGCATCATTTTAGGGCCGTGGTTCTCAACCTTCCTCATGCCGCGACCCTTTAATACAGTTCCTCATGTTGTGGTGACCCCCAACCATGAAATTATTTTCGTTGCTACTTCATAACTGTAATTTTGCTACTGTTATGAATCGTCATGTAAATATCTGATAGGCAGGATGTATTCTCATTGTTACAAATTGAACATAATTAAAGCACAGTGATTAACCACAAAAAGAATATGTAATTATATGTGTGTTTTCCGATGGTCTTAGGCGTCCCCTGTGAAAGGGTCGTTCGACCCCCAAAGGGGTCGCGACCCACAGGTTGAGAACCGCTGCTTTAAAGGAGAAAAGAGCAAAACACCAAAGGGTTTCTCTGCGCCCCCCCCCCCTTCCTTATGCTTCTGCATCTCCATGTCCCACTTATGCGAAGTTGATTCCCTCCAGAACCCGGGCCAGCCTCAGTCTTCATTCTAAGGGGTTCCCTCCCTTCTGCCCAGCGGCTCCCCACCATCGACAAAGGCTGTTCAAGCCCTCTGCCCTTCCTTCGTGTGCTTGTTTGTATTTTCCCTGCCTGAGGTTGGGCTAACTGTGGGGCTTTCCACAGAAGAGGCAGGAGTTTGGATAAGCCAGCAGTTGAAGCAGGTTTTATGACCAGCCAGCGTAATAAAATGCATTCAGGGGTCACCTGAGGAACTTTAATCAGCACCAGGGGTCACTGGATAGCACTTCTAGACAGGAGAGACAGAAACGAGGAACAGGGATTCATGGACGGGGCAGAAGAGCTGGGGGAGGGACCTAGGGATCACAGGTCGTCAAGTTATCAGAAATAACGTCTGAGAGAAAAAAAACATCAGTGTGTTTTGCAATCAGAAGTGGCAAAAGGAGCCACTGTAGCCCAGTGGGAACTAGAGATCTGCTGCAAGTTTAGATGAGGATTTTACCCAAAGACTTAAATGTTTCCCCCTTGTGCAGTTTTGCACGAAAGTTTGGCCTTAAGATTGGTCTCAAGATGGATATCAGATATCTCACCCTGAAGGGAGAAACATTCCCACCAAATCCTCCCCCGAAAGGAGAGAGAAAAAAAATTCTGCATCCAATAATCAGGGCTTGGGCAGACAAATTGGCACCACTGTTTTTTTTTCCCCCCTCTTCAGCCTCACTTTTATTTTCTGTTAGAAATAAGACTGCAGACTTGAGTCACAATTCACAAATATTTGGTAGTATTATGTTGCAAGGAGCTGGGGGTGGGGGGGAGCGGGTAGAACCCAGAAGGTAATTCTTAAAAGCTTTGCCTTCACTCACGCAAACAAACTTTATGCTGCTCAATAAATCTCCTGTTTTGTAAGTGGCCATTAAAATAACAGATCATTTGATTAAATTTTTGTTTCCTTTTCACAACAGTCATTTGGAGTTTTGGGGGACCTCCAAATGTGGCCTTGGCCATGATGTCATTAGCATTTTATTAATGCATTCAAAAGGTTAAAAGCTCTTACTTTTTATAGGGCTTTTAAAAGCAAACATGTGATTGTCTCTTGCATAAACTGACTCTGAACCCATTAAAATGTGACAACAACTTCAGAACTGACCCTGTTTAAGGGTAAAAAAAAATTGATCAAGGATTTGCCACATTTTTAATTGCTTTGAATGATACGGAAACTGAACAGAGGCCAATATTTGGGAATGGAAAGAATTAAATCCAGGCCAACACCTTTTGATATAATAATGATATTTTTTAAATTAGGGGTCCCCCCCCTTTTTAGAGTTGAATGATTCTTTATGGCACAAAAATAGTTTATAGTTTGAAAGGTTTATTTTTTTTTTCCTCTCTAGTTCAGTCACAATGTAGCCAGTTTGTCATTAAAAATAAGATGGAAATTTAAAAAATATATGTTTCAGGTGCCCTAGGCTGAAAAACAATATATTTTAGGGTGGCAAATTTTTCTTTGTTGTTTATTTGGCTGGAAAAGCAAGTGTGGCTGTGTAGATTTGGAAGGATGTTATCAAACTTTTAATTTTAAATTGGGTAGTTTGGGGAATTATGTAATAAATCCACTATAAAATACTAAAACCAGTGTGTTTTGGGGTCTATGCAGCCATTTATTGTTATTTTCTATTTTGTCTCATTCTCATCTCACATATTTTTAAGTTGGAGTGACCCCATCGAATAATATTTTGCGTACAAAAGAGAAAATTCCCGCTCCCCAACTTCTACTCAAAATAAGACTGTACATGTTCCATTCCAATTTTTCCGATTTTTAAACATCATTGACCAGGAAGAGTCTTCTACTTAACTTGTTTTATTCTTTTTTGCATGTGACTGGTTGCATTTCTCACTCTAGTACATTTGTTTTATTCAGAGCACATCAGATCTTTTTTTTTTTAATCCCTCACAAATGAACTACTGAAAAACCACCTTCGTTAGCCTTCTTTCTTTTCTTTTCTTTTTTTTTTTTTGTATTTTTTCAGTGTTTCTTTTTTAATTGTGTCTGTATTCGGAGGCATATGGGGGGCGGGGAGAGGGGGGCTCCATAACTAGCAGGAGCCGATCAGCAGATAAGCTTGCATAACACACACTTAATTACACAAGCGAGTCTTTCTGGAGAAAGTCTTCTGACAATTACCTCCGGAAATAAATATACCTTGGTGACTGTCAATAGTAATAAAACCTGCACAATCGTTTCTTAAAGCTTTTATTGTTTGCCTGTAATTAGCA
The DNA here is from genome assembly GCF_000327345.1 of Myotis davidii. NCBI lineage: Eukaryota > Metazoa > Chordata > Mammalia > Chiroptera > Vespertilionidae > Myotis > Myotis davidii. The sequence continues at coordinate 543,194 of NW_006293313.1, read as the reverse complement.
TGCTGATGTGATTAAAGCTGCGTTTGACTTTTGATAAACCCCAGACGCCTATAGATAACATTTCCAGGAGTTCAAAGCTGCTTTCATTAGAAGCGATATTTATCTGATTTGTAACCAATCAATTGGAAATAAAACTTTCCCGGGGCATGCCGTTAAAACAGCCAGCAGCAGCCCTGGCTTCCCCAAGTCCCTCTTCTCATCTATGTCCTTGAATGAGATGGATTCCATATGGTTAGGCGCGGGAGACCCGGCAGGGATTGAAAAGGTAGAGAATGCAGCTCTGTGGAGAGTCCCTCCAGACGTAGTGCCTTATTGCTTCTCGCTGCTATTCGAAGGCACGGTAACTGCTGTAACCAATTTTCTTGAAAAATACACTTTCGTGTGGCGGCAGAAAAAGCCTGCAGAACTGGAGGTTGTTAAGGGCATATTTGGGATGTTTACTCTGCGTCCATATTTTTAAGTTATGTCTGATTCTTTTATCAGACCCTTCTCATTCTGACTTTAACTGTGTCCTCTTTGCTCTCCCCTAAATTATCCGCCCCTTTTTCCATACTCACCTTCTGCCTCCTTTCTTTCTCCCTTCCTTTTCTTCTGTTTTTTTTTTGTTTTGTTTTGTTGTTGTTATTGTTTTTGTGTGTTTTCTATAATATTTGGTTTGCGATGACTTTACACTTCCTTGTTCAAAATTACAGAGCTCTAAATTTTGAAGTTTTGACAGACAAACAGAGATCTTCAAAAGGTTATCTGACCCAGCAACTAGATTGAGGACGTTCTAAACGTCCCTAAGCGATAGAGACGCTAGCAGTACCTCCACGTTACCTTGGTGACTTCGCAGCCTACGTCTCAATTTCTGTACAATTCCACCTTTGCACAAATCTACTTATTCTTGTTTTCAATATTAGGAAGAATAAAGAAAGGACAGAAGAGAGAAAGATTAAGCCAGCCTACCTTCAGAATCTGTATGTACTAATTCAAAGCACTTTTTCCTTCTTATCCTCCGCACTCCCCAAACATTTCATATTTTTAGAAACCAAATAGAGAAAATAAAAAAGATTTTCTATAATGGAACCAGTGTTGACATGTAGACCTTTATGCATTTCCAGCCATGGCTCGTTAAAATCTGTCTTTAGCTAGATGGCAAACATGTGCATAAAATGCTATAGAAATGCCATGCTTTTAAAGTGGAGTTTGAAAGTGAGTGTACATAAACAAAATACTTTATTGCTATTAAAACGGAAACGTGAAATCTGTATCTGTGCATCCATTTCCACTAATCTGGACGTGTTCGAAGGCTCTTGATTTTTATTTAATTATATGGTATCCCAGGGCCCAGATCAAGTGTTTTTCTTAAACACTGTAATTTGCAACTTTAAAATCTTACATAATTCCAACCTTATTTAAGCACATGTATGTCTTTGCACAGGCCATTCAAGCATGTCCTCTTGAAAGCACTGATTCTTTCTAATCTTAAAACGACCTCAGTTACGGCATTTAATATCTTGGATATGAATGCCATTTCATGTACGTATCACCTAGAGGCAGTTGCATTTAAAAATTGGAGAGATAGGAGAGGGGGAATTTTTCCTGTAAAATGAACAACTAAGAAGATAGCAAGATTGGATCTGACAAGTATGTCTCTATTGGTCTCGGGTTTATGAATATGCCTTATAGCAGGGGAATTTCTGGAGAATGCCAGGCTCAGGGAAAAGGTCTGTGGTATGCTGTGTGCCTTTTGAAAGAAGCTTTTTATCAGAATTTAAACATTTTCCTTTCCATTTACTTTACAAAATATTTTAGACATCATTAAAAGTCCATTTTAAATAAGAAGTGGTCTTTCCTTTAAATGCATTCTCTCATTTCTCCATTTCCTAATTAATTCACATTAAGGTAAGTTTGTTGGCAAAATATGTTATGCTACCAAAACACAAAATATTTATTCTCATCATCTTGATTTTGGATCCATTAATTTAAGATTATTAATCAAGTGTTTGTTGGGTAAAATTTTCATTTCTGTTGAAAAAAAATATTAAGTCTATTTTTGAAACTAAAGTTGGAATTTTTTTGCACATAAATTATCTCATATTTTGGCAACCATATGATCACTGAAAAAGCAGAGGTTCAGAGCCTTCAGAACTTGAGCAGCGCCTTTAAAATATACTCCGCACATAACTGAAACCACAGTGATAATATTTCAAGTAATAGAAAAAAATGGTTTGCAGATTTACAAAGAGAGATCATGTACTTCTGCAAAGTTTTACTCTCATAAGACTTGTCTGGCTTATGGACAAGTAAGATCAAGATAATATCAGATCAGGCCTGGCCGGGTGGCTCAGTTGGTTGGAACATCATTCCCATACACCAATAGGTTTTGGGTTCAATCCCCAGTCAGGATGATCAATGTTTCTCGCTCTCTCTCTCTCTCTCTCTTTCCCCTCCCTCTCCTTTTTCCACCTTCCTCCTTGTCCCTTTCCTCTCTCTAAAATCAATAAACATATCCTCAGGTGAGGATTTTTAAAGAAAGATAATATCACATCAAACAACTAAAGGTAGGAAATGTTGCTTAACTGGACTTCTTAAAAGAAATTGGTGCTCGAGTATGGGTTTGTATGTGTGTGTGTTTATGTGTTCGTGTACAATAAGGACACATCGGCGACCATGGCACGGTGGTTCCGCTGTTTGTTTTGTGTATCTTCCCTATAATTTACTTCTCTTGAATTACCTGTCAAATATATAACTTCTTAACTTTTTTTTGGTAGGAAAAACACACTTATCTAGTCATTGACTGTAGCTACACAATGACAACTATCAGAATGAAAACTAAATTGTTTCCCTTTATAATGTCTGAAAAATCATGGCGGCTCCAGTGTGATGGTTTCAGTGTTTACCCAAGTATTTGGCAGCATGTAGACAGGGCCACAGGCTCTGTTCCCTCTCTGCTGAGGGCCCTTGTCACCTGTAGATGCAGGATATTTCAAAAGTACTCAGCAGAGCAGCTGCAGAAGTGATTGAAGTGACATTCTCCAGGCTGCATACTTTGGGAGGGGAAGGTTTGACCATTTTTTTCTTGCAGGTAGTCAAGCCAAGTCATTCTAACTCATCTCTCTCACCTTATACCTCAGATGATTTCCTCCCATGTCAGTCTTGGCACTCAAGTGTGTTAATTCCTTTCTTTTTGTTCCCTGAAATTAACATGACTGTTTTGAAATTTTCTGTAGACAATGGAGATTTCAATTTGGTTCATAAATTGTATGCATATCATCACAAATGGCTGTGTTTCTATGTCTCTTTGAAAACAAACAACAAACAAAAAACTCCTGACCAAAAAAAAAAAAAAGAAAAACACTTCTTATTTCACGTTCTACCTGAAAACAGAGTGGGCCTCATGCTTCACAGGCAAGTCTTTCAAAGAAGTAGAATGCCTATCAACTTGGGCAGGAAGAAAGAGAGTTCTATTTCTACTGTCCCATTAGTCTAGCAGGCTAATTCAAGTTTAAGCAACTCTTAATTTGTCAAATGGATGGAGTTTACTTTTTTTTTTTTTTACATTCCTGATCTGAAGCACATTTATGAGTGTGTTCCGATGGCAAGTGTTTTTTCCAAAGTCCGATCCCACGTTGGTGGAAATGATAACACCAGCTAAATACACGCCAACTCCGCAAACGAAAAGAATGGGGACGCAGATGCGCCCGGCAGAGTATTTCAGCTTATATTCTGTGTGTTCATGATGCTCTTTAGAACTTACTTCATCTCTATATGAAAGTTGTTTGCTTAAATGTAGATTAAAAACAACCACCATCAACCCAGACAGTGGGGTGGTGAGGGCCTGTGGGCTGGAAGGAATTGAAGGGGGTGGGGTGGGGGGTGGGCAGGGGAAGGACTATATGAAATACTTTCAACAATAAAGATGTTTTAAAAATAAAATTAAAATAAATACAATAAACACAACCATCTTCTTTTCTGGTCTATTGGTGGCTTGATGGACAGTGTGATTTCATTTTTCATTTTCCAACCACTTGAACCATATGGTGACAAAGCCAGTTAAAAAAAAAAGTGGACCAATACAATGTAATGGAATCCTATCAAGAAATGAGTATAGTAACCACTACTCTTTGGGTCTCAATAAAACTAGTTCTTAAAAACAACTTGGAAGGTTCTTTGCAGGAAGAATTTTTTCCTCCACACAAAATGGTGGTGTTGAGCGAGTCTGCTCCCCGGGGCAGCTTTGGGGAGCTGCAGACTTGCACAGAGAAGCGGTCACGGTCACGGGCAGCAGGCGTTGGCATTCGCCGGCGTGTCTCTGTGACCCTCCCTGAGCCGGCTCTTTGGAGGCTGCAGGAAGGCCCGATGGAGGTAGACAGAGTCGGCTCCAGGGACACGCCTGCGGTTTGCTTGGGTCTTGGCAATTTTTTGCAGAGTCACTGCAGAGCCCAGAAGAAAGAACACTTAAAAAAAAAAAATAGAAGTTTTAAAAGAAACGAAAAGGAAAAGAGGGAGAGGGAGAAGAAAGAACAGGCACTCTCAGCTCCAATGGAAGCAATGCCAAGAAACAACTAACTGAAAACAGACCGAACCAAGACGAGAAATGAGGAAAGAATAAAATGGTTTGGAGTCAGGCAGACAAATGCATGAGAAAAAAGTGCACATGGCTTCAGAGCCGGACTTGGCATCCAGCTCAGAAATGTGTGTGCGCAGTTTTTCATTTTTATTTCTGGGAGAATACTTGGCAATTTCTTCTTACTGAAAAGGATGAGTTCTTTTCCTTCTTTGACCATAGTGGAGAGACCACCCCCCTCTCTCTTTAAAAACGCTACCTCCTCTAACTCAGTGCAGTTTAAGGATGTTTTCTTGTGCTGAATGGCTAGATCATTTCCTACTGTCTCGAACCAGATACAGGACTAAAACCCCAATGCCTGGGCCTCCTGTTTTTTCAACCAGTTTTCTAACACCCTCCTATGAGGAGATGGAGGATCATTGGTTTGTTTCCATAGAAGGCAGGGTATAACTCGGGCCAGTTTTCATTCTGTATTACCTGACGAGTCTACGCAGCCTTGGGCCTGAGGCCTGCCAGTATTTGGTTTATTAGATTTAATCCACTAATGAATGTCTGAAATGCTCGTCTATGAGTATGAATTTTTAATGCTGTCCTCATGGCCTCTGCTGTACTTTCCTGCTTATAAAGCAGGGGTCCTCAAACTACGGCCCGCGGGCCACATGCAAATACAAATATTGTATTTGTTCCCGTTTTGTTTTTTTACTTAAAAATAAGATATGTGCAGTGTGCATAGGAATTTGTTCATAGTTTTTTTTTAAAAAACTATAGTCTGGCCCTCCAATGGTCTGAGAGACAGTGAACTGGCCCCCTGTTTAAAAACTTTGAGGACCCCTGTTATAAAGGGAAGCTTAACACATTCAAGTCATCCGTGGAACTATATGAGGTGGTGAGGAGGGGACACCTGGAGAGAAAATGGACCACTGTGATGCTAATTTCCTTCTCACCGTTGACCACGAGGGGTAATTATACATAATTTGTAGAAACAGTTCTCCTGGAAGGAGGAAACCCAAGGGAAACACGAAAGTTTGTTTAATCTAAATTGAATACCTTTTGGATAAGAAATGCAAACGTGGTTGGAACTGGATTCTTCCTCTGTGTCCTGGGGCTTCTGACTGCCCTGAAAGCCAGGGCCGCAGTGTGGACATTCTTATGTGGACCTCACTCTGCAAGGCTAGCCTTGATGAGGCAAGACCCTCTGAACAGCTGCCAGGGACTTTTGTTTCTGGCCATGACAGATGTGTTCTAAAGGCACTGATCATAAAGTAGTGGCCTGGTGCACAAACTTTTGCACATTGAAAAGAAATTAATTAGAAGAAGTATTTTAATATCTGTATTCACCCTTTCTCTTTAATAGAAGTGTCAATCAAATTCACGATTGACAATGACAGATGGAAACTCATGTGTGTGATTGGCGCCAGCGAGAGCTTTAGATGTATCGCGCAAGCACGAGTCAACTTAGCCTTTTATAGATATATAGTAAACTTGCTTAATTAGACCTGCTTTCCGATGTAGCTAAACTCTTTCCAGCCCACTGAAACACCCCAACTTCTCTTTCATTCGGAAGGAAGGTTGAGAACCACTGTCATCTAACCTGACGGGTTACTGTGGCTTTAGAAGTTAAAGGAGGCTGGCTGATGGGGAATGTCTCTACTGCTGAATACGCTTTGTAATCTGCCTTTAGGACCAAATCGTCACAGGCAGTTTTCTTGTGCTGCAATAATCACAATCGTAATACCTTTGTGGGGTGAGAGTGATTTCATGATTTCACTTATTCCGCATCACCATTTTACCAAGTGGCTATTCCTCTTTTACAAATGAGGGCGTTGAAGCTCAAAGTGGTAAAAATGTGGAGATGAGATTCAAACCCAGTTCTATTTGGTTCTAAATCTCAACCCTGTGACAACTTGCATCCTGCTCTGTGCTGTTAGACCAAGTAGGACAGCATTCCAGCAGAGCATCCCTGCAGACAGTGCTGCCCAACACCCCGATGACAGGAATCCACTTTTCCATCTCGGTCGCGCGTTCCAGTGTTTGAGAGTTCTGTGTTTTCTATATTTCTCTACTTTGAATCTGACAATCATCATTGTGAAGCCAAGAGGGACATTTAAACAACGGTCTGAAAAAGAAGTGTGTTGTAACAGGGGGTAGAGAAGAGAAGGGGCTGCTGTATTCCTGATGGGTCCCCTGGCTGTTCTCCAGTTTCTGGTTCTCTTGCCCCAGGTTCACTGAGTGTTATTTTCCATTTGTTGGAGCATTTTCATGACCAAAATTTTGGAACTGTGCTTGCTACACGTGGCTATTAAGAATCTGATATGTGGCCTGGCCAGGTGGCTCAGTTGATTGACGTGTTGTCCCGTGCACCAAAAAGTTGGGCGTTCGATTCTTGGTCAGTGCACATACCTAGGTTGTGGGTTCAATCCCTGGTCGGGGCACATGTGGGAGGCAGTTGATGTTTCTCTCTCTCAAATCAATGAAACCATATCCTCAGGTGAAGATTAAAAAAAAAAAGAACTTGATATGAGGCTAGTCTAAATTGAGATGTACTCTAAGTGCAAAATACACACTGGATTTCCAAAGTTTCATATGTTAAAAAAAAAGGATATTAAATTCCTTGTTAATTGATTACAGGTTGAAATGATAATGTTTTGGATATGAGTTAAATACATTGTTAAAATTATTTTGACTTGTTTTTAAATATGTGGCTACTAGAAAATTTTCAATTATACATATCCATATGTAATTTGCAGCTTGTGTTGTATTTCTATAGGAAAGCATTGTTCTGTATATGCCCTCAAGGATGGACTGTACCAGATGTTTAACATGTAGTACATCCACTCCTTGCCCCATACAGTCTCAGAGATGAGAAAAGCAAGCGCTTCTTCACCTTCCACCCTATGTTAGTTCAGTGCTTTGAGTACAAGGTCCTTTGTAGGCTCAGAGAGATCATTGAGTCTTTGACATGTGGCTAGTGCTAGAGTGAATATATCCTTTAGTCATCCTTGTTTAAAATTGGAATTATTTCTTTATTTACTCCAGAAATATTGCTCTTTGTGTTACAGGGGAATGTATGGCTCTATTCCTTGAAAACCATGAAGTTAGCATGGGAGAAATTCAGGCTTTTGTCCCAGTTTTGCTGGGTGTGGGTAGTGGGTAGGGAGAGAGGTGGAGAGTGGGTAGGACAGGCAGAGAGCTCTGCGAGGTGGACTCTAGGTCAGCGGTTCTCAACTTGTGGGTCGCGACCCCTTTGGCGGTTGAACCACCCTTTCACAGGGGTCGCCTAAGACCATCCTGCATATCAGATATTTACATGACGATTCATAACAGTAGCCACATGACAGTTATGAAGTAGCAACGAAAATAATTTTATGGTTGGGTCCCAACATGAGGAACGGTATTTAAAGGGCCAGAAGGTGGAGAACCACTGCTCTAGGTCGAAGGGTGCTCTCAGACCACCCTGCGTGTCCATGACGAACACAAAGCTCTTTCCGAAGCCTGAGTTCTCCATCTGAACACAACAGAAGTGTATCCAGAGCCACCGACCCTGTTGAAGACCTGAGTCCGCTCTGATAACTGTTCCCCGAGAAAGCAAATGGCCTGCCCACCCCTCCTTCCACTCCCCAAACACCTAGACCTGTTTGTTCGGGTCACAGAGAGGAGCTACAGCTGATTTCCATCTTGAAGGGAGGGATTGTTCCTGCCCATCGGCCTGCCTGCCTCCCGCCTGCCCGCCTGGGACTGCAGCTGAGCCATATTTAGCCTCTAAAGCTAGATGTTTTAGTGCCTGGCTTTTTTTAACTGGCATATGTTAAGAGCTTTGAATTAACAGGTGCATAAAAACTGTCAAAAAACACTTAAATCTCAAGACAGACTGTCAGTTGTATTAAAAAATATGGTGTTACATAACCATGTACTCTCAACACGTCCAGCGTGTTACCACTTGGAAAGTCTTTTCTCCTTCCTAGCAACCCAGCAATGTTAATCCATCCCATGTAACAGAAGGCCGTGGTCCCTTCACCTCTCGATGGAGGATATGGGTTGGATGTGTGTGCATGCACGCGTGTCTGTGGGGCGTGGGGGAGGATGAAAATCATGGAGGGGGAAGTTTTCTCTTCTGCAACGGAATCTTCTTTCATTTTCCAAGATCCCCATTTGTAAACTAAGCTAATTGAGGGGGAAAAGAACTCCCAGAGCTCTGGGCGGCACACTTGAAATTGTTCCTTTTAAGGAAAACAAACAATTTATCATGTAATAAGGTGACATTTCAATTAAAATTAGCAGAGGATGGCAGTGAGAGGGAAAAACGCATCGTTTAGAGCTTTGTGAATTACAACTATTTCAAGCAAACGTATAAAAGACACTACTTGGTTGAAATCAGTTAAAGCAGAGGATAAATAATGTCTGCCTTCATGATATTCACAGTCACTGTAATATATTTTTAAAGACAATAGGTAGGCATTAGTAACTCTAAAATGGGGATGAAAGAACCCACCATGTCTGAGTGAAGTACTCTCTTGCACGTAATATGCATCATAAAAGCATCTTAACTTAAATCAAAAGTTTAATATGGTCTTGCTTGCATTTTATAGAGTGATGTCTTGGCTTCAGCATTGGGTCCTGATCTACCAAAGAGCTGGATGACCATGGCCAACTCAGTTACTTTTTGGAAGCGTCATTTATTTTTTAAATTGTAATGTGGTAGTGGATGGGGGTGGGATGGGAGAGAAAGCCTTCTTAATATTTACTTTGGTTCTGAAACAAATAAAAGGCTATGGTTTATGAAATTCTACCTGGTAAAAGTGTCCCTTCTGGATGTCCCCAGGTAGACTGCTAGAGCCACGAAACTGAAATGATGAGGCGGGTGTTTGCTTGCTTTTTGGTTTTTCCTCTATCCTGACATTTAGATTGCTTTTGGTTTTTGCTTTTTCATGTTCACGTGCATTCCAGAGGGCTCTTCTAGGTCAGGTGTCTCAGGAAATAGGCCCTGAGATGGAGATGTGCGCACAACATTTTATTGGGGAATATGTTTCAGGACAACTGTACAAGGTCAGGACAGCCAGGACTGGGCAGAGAGGGACTGGTTGTGATGCAGTTACAACAAAGGACTCAGCCAGTCCCCGGGGGAGTTCTGGCTCCTCGTTCTTCCCAACTGAGTCAAGGGGGCCAGTGCTTTGCACCCCAATGTTTAGTCCTTGGTTGCAGACTGTCTTTGCCAAGGGCAGCTTCTAGAGCCTAGGACAGTGGTTCTCAACCTGTGGGTCGCGACCCCTTTAGTGGTCGAACAGCCCTTTCACAGGGGTCGCCTAAGACCAACGGAAAACACATATATAATTACATATTGTTTTTGTGGTTAATCACTATGCTTTAATTATCTTCAATTTGTAACAATGAAAATACATCCTGCATATCAGATATTTACATGACGATTCATAACAGCAGCAAAATTACAGTTATGAAGTAGCAACGAAAATAATTTTATGATTGGGGGTCCCCACAACACGAGGAACTATATCAAAGGGTCGCAGCATTAGGAAGGTTGAGAACCACTGGCCTAGGGCAACTCATCGGAGAGAAAAGCACCAGTGAGCCATCCGCAGCCCGCACTTCCCACAGCTGGGGAAAGGGGCGCCTCAGTCTTGAAAGGTTCAAGGGGGCAGTGCACAGTACCAATTGCAAAGACAAATACAGGAGCAGTTCTCATGGTTCTTAGAGTTTCTCCCTTACTAGATGTGTGACCTTAGACAAGATGCTTAATGTTCCTGCTTCTTAACCCACACTTTCCGCATTCCCAAACTGGGGAGGATTACAGAACCAGGCAAAGGTATCATGAAAACTAAAGAAATAATATTTATAAAGCATCCATCAGAGCGCCTGACAGGTAACGGGCTTTTAAAAAATATAAGCTTCAACCTTGTATTGAATGATAATCCTTCGTGTCTAAGGAGAGTTTCAAAAGAGAAGGAAGAGCTGACAAATACTAGGTGGCCCCGGAGGTTAGTCCACAGATGAAAATGTTTTCTTGTTGTAAACTGCCTTGTTCCATTTGGAATCTGGGTTGTGCTTTCCACCCCCTGAAGGATGTCATGCTTGTTGGGGGGAGGAGGGGGACAACACATATTGAAATGATGTAATCTCTCCCACCCACAACCCCCTCATCTCATCTCAACACCACCCCCCAGCTCTGGCATTAGTCAGCGTTCACTGTTAATAACTAGGGACTGAGATAGGAGGTATCCCCCAGACAGGCTCTTTCTGTCCTACTTGTACATGAACTTGAGGGGCTCTCCCTCTGTGTCCTGCAAATTCCACTGACATCAGTACATTACGAAGCATAGGGTTTGGATGAGATAGAGGGGAGGTGGACAGAAACACTTAGTGATTTTGCCAAATTCCTTTTCAAAGTGGAAACCAAGCCAAAAACAGATGGCATGCCCAGTTCCCAACACGGTTTTCCCACTGGAAGGTATTAATTTTATTGCTGTTTTATCCTTATTGATGGGGAACAAGTTAGTTTCTGTAATGGGTAAGGGTTTTTGCCAGAAGGAGTTACATTCTAAGGAAGATCAAAGTGTGGGTGTTTGGTCTGATACACATTTCCTCTCTGTTTAAATACTGGGCCTTATGTTCTGTTTCGAAATTCTGGTGTGCATGTCCAATAGTTGGGGCTGATTGCTCACTTTTTTTGAGAGAGAGAGAAAGAGAGAGAGAGAGAGAGAGAGACCTGTTGTCCCATTTATTTATGCATTCATTGGTTGATTCTTTTTTTTTAATATATTTTATTGATTTTTCACAGAGAAGAAGGGAAAGGGATAGAAAGCTAGAAACATCGATGAGAGAGAAACATTGCAGCTGCCTTAGAGAGATCAATCAGCTGCCTTCTGCATGCCCCCCAGTGGGGACGTGCCCGCAACCAAGGTACATGCCCTCGACCGGAATTGAACCCGGGACCCCTGAGTCCGCAGGCCGACGCTCTATCCACTGAGCCAAACCGGTTCGGCAGGTTGATTCTTATATGTGCCCTGACCAGGGATCAAACCTGCAACCTTGACTATTGCTTACTCTCCCTTTCCTTCTTCATTTGCCCCCAGAGTTTTCCTTCTGGCTTTTCTCCTGCTCAGCATCAGCCAGTCTGGTGCAACCAGCACAGCAGGCCAGAGAAAGAGATGCGATGTCATAAAACCAAACCCTGTTGGTAAATATTTTGATTTCAGAAAAGCTGAAAAACAGTTGTTATTTCGGAAGTTGGAGGGCCAGGTTCAGGGAGGAAATTCCTGAGAAGGAACCTGGCCCTGAAAATGACAAGCTCTTTAGCTGGGAGATATTTTTACCTTTGAATATGGAACAGGAAGATCAATTTCTCCAAACATTAGAGTGAAACTGAATCGTTACCAGCCCGCCAGCAACATATAATAGAAAAGAAGAAAATCACTTGGGCCCCAACCATGGAGAACTTAAAACCATGACAATAAAACAAACGGAAAAGACCCAAACAAACTAAAACCGCTTTTCATTCCGCTTGTGAGTACAACAATCCCAGCCCTCAGGGCGTATCGGTTTTTATTTTCACTTATTTACATTCAGGCGTTCATTTTGCCTTTCTTTAAAAGAGTCTGAGGTGTCTAAGGAACGAAAGTAGTTTTTCTCGATTATTTGCATTAGCGCTATTCATTGTGTCATCTTGGTGATAATGTAAAGTTTCAGGTTTTTTCTTTTATTTCTTCTTTAAAGAAAGTAGCTGCCCTGACCGGTTTGGCTCAGTGGATAGAGCGTCAGCCTGTGGACTGAAAGGTCCCAGGTTCGATTTCGGTCAAGGGCATGTACCTTGGTTGCGGGCACATCTCCAGTAGGAGGTGTGCAGGAGGCAGCTGATCAATGTTTCTCTCTCATTGATGTTTCTAACTCTCTCTCTCTCTCTCCCTTCCTCTCTGTAGAAAAATCAATAAAATATATTTTTTTAAAAAGAAAGTAGTTAACAAGTGTGTGAGAAATATTAGTTAAAACTCTGTTCACTTTAGCCCTTCAGTTTTGCTAAAAAGAGATGGTCAACGGCCTCATGACTGATTCATACCTGAATTTAACTGATTGTGTTTATGTAGCACAAACCTCAAAATAAATGGTCTTGTGCTGAATTACAGAGTTGTGGGGGAGGGGGGACAGCATTGAATGCTCATAAGACTGTGGGGAAGGTGGGCTGGAGGTGTGAGGAGAGGGTCTTGGGGTGATCTGACACATTCTAAGCATCTCTCAACATTCCCTCGGGGCCTCTCACTTTTTGGACCCTCACCCCTTCCTTTGCCTTGCTGTGCCATGGCCTTCCACCTTCACTGCCCTGGTGGCTCACCTGCTGGGTGAGCAATTTCTTGCTCTGCAAATGCTAAGTTCTCCCCCTTACCCTTTCACATGCCCAGAGTTTCTATCTCCTCCCACCACTTTCAAACTTGGATCAACACATACTATACATGCTGCCGTGTCTACTATGCAGCAGCCACCAACATGATGAAGTCCAGAAGGGTGGGGTGCCCCACCCCACGAAGCAAACGTCACCCAATGGGCAAGAAGAAATAGGTGGGAACTGTCCAGATAAATTCCCTCTTCTCCCTCACTCCCATGGACCGCCCTGAAACATCATTTCTGAATACAGCCTGTGTGCATAGGTTCCTGCTGGACATGCCTGCTGTGCTCCCAGCTATGTCTTTTACTGTCATTGCAAAGCACTGGCCAGCATAGTGTTGCTTCTTCCTCCCTCCATCTCACCTCCCGATTAGAGCATCAGCAGTGCCTGGGGAACTGTCTCCTGAGAGGCCTGAACTAAGACAGGAGGGCAGCATGAAGTCTCCTGAGAAACTAGTCTTCTCAACAATCCTCACGGACTGCTGTCTGAATCGTAGGAAAAGGATGTCCAAGTACAAATCCCTCTGAGATGCTGGGGATGCAAGGCAGTCCCCCGTTAAGATCCCAAGAGAAGAGGGGGCCCAAATATGTATCTATGAAGGGAAGGGGAGGAGAGGTTTAGTGACTCCTCAGAGCAGCAAGTCTGCAGGAATACGTGGACACAGCGTGGCCCTGAGCAATCAGTGGATAGAAGTAGCCCAGCCTTAGTGGTTGTGATGAGGGATCTTCACAGGAAATCCCCTAA
>NW_006293313.1:527183-529466 GCF_000327345.1 Myotis davidii | reverse complement strand
CTGGAGGTTTGAGAGAACTTGCTCAGAAGAACTTGTGAGGTCCCTCTTAGTAGAAGTATTAGAATTATTTGGAAATTTGGGAAAGGGGAGGATTGAGAAAGGGTTAACGGTTCTTAAATACAAGTTGGGCCAAAGCCAACCTTGATAATGCAGTCATTAACAGTGACTAGCAGCATTTTACACTAGCTAGCCACAGTGTGATAACTATTTGTGGTCTACTCTTGCGGTGTTTCTGTGGAGCAGAGTGACCACTGTGAGGCCACTGACTAATGGGATGTGCCATGAATGGCTCTACTTTATTTGTTTTCCTACATCCTCAGCCCATTAGCCAATCTGAGAGATACTCCATTTCTCTTAGGAAAAATACCATACTACACCACAATGTCAAGATTTCTGAGTAGGACATTCAAGTAGACACTTGAAAAGGTATGTTCCAGGGGTTGGGTTCCTTATTCTAAACCCTCTGCTTATAATGAAAGCCTCCAGATACTCTCAAATTATGCTTGAGAAATTATTAGTAACTAGAAACCCAGTGCATGGATTCATGCACTGGGTGGGGGGGGGGGGTGGGGGGGGCGCCGCGGCAGGGGCGGAATTTGTGCAATGGTGGGAGGTGTGGCCTGTGGGGATTGGCCCACTGTGGGAGCGCTGCTCATCCCGGTCAGCTGAACGGCTATTTCTGCTGTGGGAGCAGCCACTCATGCCGGTCAGACGAGCAGCTGTGGACCTGCCCTCTGAGCGGCACTCACACTGTGGGAGCACACTGATCACCAGGGGGCAGCTTCTGTGTTGAGCATATGCCCCCTGGTGGTCAGTGTGCATCATAGCGACTGGTCAGTCAGTCGTTCTGGTCGTTTTGCCGTTCGGTCGCTGGGCTTTTATATATATAGATTATTAAACTTGGGGGATAAAGTGAGTACAGGAAAAAGCCAACAATACAACAGTTAGGTAAGACCGAGGGCAGAACGAAAGACTTCTTCCTTTACATCTTAGATTACCTGTGTCACAATTTCCAAATCCAGGGACAACAGAGGGGCCTGCCCAGTTGTATAGCATAAGTGTCTATATATCAAGGAGGTGAATACAACATAATTGCAGTCATGAACATATTCCCCACAAGCTAGTCAAAATAGCTCAAAGGTTCATACCAGCTATACTCATTAAATCCCTATTTTGGAATCTTACGATTTCTTTTTTCCTTTTAACCCTTTCTTTGAGTAGAGAGATTATTATTTGAAATTTAAAGTAAAAACAGTGACATAGCAATAAAACTGCAGAATTGTCACACAACAAGATTTAAGGTGTAACATCTATGTTATTGATATCTATTTTATTTATTACATGACAAGATTTAAGGTTTAACATCGATAACTACTGCTTATTCTAGTTGATATTCAATTGTGACATGTTTAGATATACATTATGATGTATACACAAAAGTAACAAATGGATCTTGTGCATTGCTGTTCATTCCCTGCCCTTCCCTTCCTTTATCCCCTCCCCACCTGTTGGTATAACTATTTTTAAAATATATTTTATTGAGTTTTTACAGAGAGGAAGGGAGAGAGATAGAGAGTTAGAAACATCGATGAGAGAGAAACATCGATCAGCTGCCTCTTGCACATCTCCTACTGGGGATGTGCCCGCAACCCAGGTACATGCCCTTGACCGGAATCGAACCTGGGACCTTTCAGTCCGCAGGCCGACGCTCTATCCACTGAGCCAAACCGGTTTCAGCTGGTATAACTTCTTAAATTCAACCCACGGATCAAATTTTATTGATTTTTCCTTGATTTATCTTAAGTATCATAGCACTTGACATATGGTAGATATTCAAGCAATGTATGTACAAAGAATGAAATTTATCAAAGGTAATCACTCTAATGGGTCAAATCTCTTAAAACCATCTCCTATTCTAAAAAATCTAAACAGTCTTTCCTCAGGCTGAATAGATACTTTTCAAAAGAGGACATACAGAAGGTTGAGAGACATATGAAAACATGCTCAAAGTCTCTTATCATCTGAGAGATAAAAATCAAAACAACAATAAGGTACCATCTCACACCTGTCAGAATGGCTATCATCAACAAACGACAAGTTCTGGAGAGGATGTGAAGAAAAAGGAACACTTGTGCACTGCTGGTGGGAATGCAGACTGGTGCAGCCACTATGGAAGACAGTATGAAGTTTCCTCAAAAAGCTACAAATGGAACTCTCATTTGACCCAGTGATCCCACTTCTAGGAATATATCCCAAGAAAACAGAAACACCAATCAGAAAGGA
>NW_006293313.1:521689-527116 GCF_000327345.1 Myotis davidii | reverse complement strand
GTGTGTATTGGGGTTGGGGGGTGGCCGGGGAGAGGTCAATGGGGGAAAAAGGAGATTTATGTAATACTTTATACAATAAAGAATTTAAATTAAAAATAAATAAATAAAGCAATACTTAATCAAATATTTTAAAAATTATAAGATGCATAATTATTTTATGTAAACACTCAAAGAGAAAAAGTAAAATGCTGCCAACTAAACTTAAATACATTACTTTTAAGATGCATCCTGAATTCACAGGTTTTAAAACATGAAAAATGTGCATCACCAAGTCAATGGAAAACCATCATTCCAGCCTTCACTGGGAGAAGATAGTAAGAAGATAACATATAAATAAATATGTAATTATCAATAAAATATAATTACAAATTGCGGTAAGTGCCATAAAAAATAAAATAAGGTGCAGGCTTCCCTTGAAAAAACAAACAACAACAAAAATAAACTTGGTTTTAAATTGTGATCTTTTCAAATGAACAGACATTTGTGGAGGCTTTCAGCTCAAGAGTCTGCCCAATTGGACTGTCATTTATTTACTAAAATAAGTGGAAACTTTGATGCACTGTATAAAATATGTAATGCAGATTAAATTAACTCCCTGAAAGGGGAGGCCATAATCTATTTTCTGACCAGTGACAAGACCCAGAAGAACCTGAGAAGTTTCAACCAATCAGCAATGCCTTGATCACGTGATGCTCACAAGCAGAATGCTTGTCTTCCATCAGATCTCAGAACGCAGTAACTGACTTGAGCAGCAGTTGGGTCTTAAGTTCTCTACCATTTGAAAACATTTTTATGAGTAAAACCTTCTTGCGTTCATTGTCACTCATTTTTTTTCCTCAGTTGACTCAATGATTTAAGTCAAGTTTTTTTATATTAATATATTTTATTGATTTTCTACAGAGAGGAAGGGAGAGGCATAGAGAGTTAGAAACATTGATAAGAGAGAAGCATCGATCAGCTGCCTCCCGCACACCCCCTACCGTGTTGTGCCCACAACCCACGTACATGCCCTTGACTGGAATCAAACCTGGGACCCTCCAGTCTACAGGCCGACGCTCTATCCACTGAGCCAAACCAGTCAGGGCTTAAGTCAAGTTTTAAAAATAGATAAGACTGGAAATAGTCACACATACACCTTCCCCCAACACCACTGGATTTAGTGGACAATAAGTTTCAAGGCTATTTTTACCTTAGTTTAAAGGGTAAACTAAGTTTACGAGTTTTGCAAAAGGGCAAAATAACCCTGATGTCTTTTTTTTCAGTATTATTATTGTTTCTGATGAGATATAAAGAAAAGCATTTGCTAATGGAATACAGCATTGATTTGAAGGTGAGACCATATTTTTTCTTCTTCACGAGAGCAATGAAGACTAATACAACCATAAAGCAATGTGCTAAAGTCGAAACTCAAGGTTTCATAAGAAAACAGCTATGGAGATTTTCCTGAGGTACAAGAGTCACCTGAAAAGATGGGCAACTGGGATCTCCTGAGCCAGAACTTAGAGGTCAAAGAGTAAGAGAAGGAGAAAGATGAGACACATGCGTGTGGTCATGGAGGGCCCTGGGGCAGAAGTGTGGAATGCCAGCTGCCAGCTATGCCAGGTGACGGCTGATGCGGGGATTGAACCTCGGACTTCAATCCCCGCTGCCTGCTGAAAAGCTCCGCTGTGTCACCAGCAGATTCTGCCTGTCCCTGGCCTCCTTGCTAAGACCCATGGAGTGATCCGTGTCCTCTGCTCTGGACTTGTGTCATTCTGGACTCTTCTTTTGTGGGCCAGATGATCACAAGAGGCCTAGGAACAAACATAAGACACACAGCCTTGAGGCAACATGTTTTTAAGAACCCTCATTGCTTCCTGCTTTTCTGGTTGGGGGAGAAAAAAATGCGAAATAAGAATGGGTGGAAGTATGGTAAAGGGCACTGGGCCTGCTTGTAATCACAGGTGCCTTGTTAGGACTGATTTATGTTTGGCCAACTTGGAAAATGTTTTTACCAAAACAATCCAGACCTAATTCATAGAGCTGTGTAGTCTTTCACCCTCAATCCGATTTAAACTCCGAACATGATTTAAGCTCTGAAAAGCACACGTTGCCTAAGGCAAGAATTTAAAGTGAGAGTCAAGTTCGCAGTCTTTTACAAAGTCTACTTTCTCACCCCCTGTCACTTCTCTAGTTACCAAATCTTTTCCAACCTGTCTGGACCTTCTGCGACTCGGACATAAATCAGGAGAAATGTGGTTGGAAATGGGTTCCTTTTCTTCAAAGCAACTTGTACCCACCTCATTGGAGCATTAGAAATCCGTAATGGCACACATGGTTTCCATTATGCCAAGGGGAAAACCTGCCTTCACTGCTCCGAACTGTCTCTCTGGTGTATGAGATCACAGTCCAAGTTGATTTTTTTTTTTTAATTTTAAATGGGAAGAATTCACTTGGGTTAAAATCAAGAAGGGGCCTTCTAGGACCCGAGATCTCATTGCTTCTGCCGATAGACACACAGAGAAGAGGCTGTTGTTGGTGGCTTGGCATGGTCTGTGATATGAAATTTCTGGACTTTAAATACCACTATCCTCTTGGGATTTCAGAACTCCTCTGAGGCTGTCCCCAGCCTGGGCCAGATGATCACAGAGGCCTGGGAACAAACATAAGACACGCAGCCTTGAGGCAAAAGCAATATGTTCGCAGCTTTTTTTCTTCTTCTGTTTTTCTTTTTTATTACTCTCTCCCTCTATCTCCTCCCTGCCCTCTCTTCCACTCCCCCTTCTTTCCTTTCCTCCTTTTTCTCCTCCTCCCTGCTCTTCCTCCTTCCTTCCTTCTTTCCCTCTTCATTCCTTTATTACTGATGTCTTTTACTTTATCTTTGAGTTTTATGATGTATTTCTCAGGTACAAAAGGTTAAAAATTGATAAATATTCCTCAAGTGCCTTTTTTCTAGTTCCCTCATTTACTTTCTACGATTATTATTATTATTTTTACTCTGCTACTGCTTTCATCAATAGGGAATAGCATTGAAGTTCATAGACAAGTGCATTAACTGCCATAATAAATGGATCTTTATGTGCCATTGACAGACCAAGCACCTACAAGAAAAGCTCCTTATCAAAGCTCCTCCCAGTGAGTACATGCATACACCCTGCCCTGCAAAAATTATTGCAAAAATAGATAAGAACTACTGTTTATTGTGTGCCGAATATTCATGAATGCATTTAATAAGCATTAACTGAGCACCTACTCTGTGCTAAGAACTCTTCTAGGTGCTGATAGATAAAGCAGGGAACACATGAGACGAGGCTCTGACTTACTGGGTGGTGTAAGAGACGAGGCACTTTGTACATAGGACTTTATTTGATGTCCCCAAGAACTCTGTAAGCTATGCTAGTGTATTATGATTCCCAGTTTACACATGAGAAAAATGAAACGACAGAGAGGCTAAATTATCACAGTTCCTCAAGGAAGGAGCCTGGATCTCCACACAAATTTATCTGATTCCGAAGCCTTTCTACTTTCTGGTATCCGCACGGCCTCAGAGGCGAATGAAATCCTGAGAGATATTGGAGGGTGAGGCCCACTAGGCAGAGCGCCAGTTGAGAGGGATCCAGATGAGAGACCTGGCAGAGGCTGGAGCAGCCCCGGAGAGTTGCATGGAGGCATCCAGGCTGAAGGATACAAAGACCGAGTTTAGACAAAGACGGGAGGGAAAACGGAGCAGAAAGGGGCAGAGGCACATGTGTGCATGGCTGAGTTAGACAATGAATAGAGACAGCTTAAAGCGGGGGGAAAAAAGGTTCTTATCGGAAAAAAATCAGGAGACAGCCAACGAGAGAGGCAGGTCCGGGGCCCATTGTGGTGTGCCAGGAAAGCCAGACTTCGCACTGCAACCTGGGACGGTAGAGAGTGTGGGAGACTGGACGTACATGTGACAGTCAATGTCCTCCTACGCTATTATTGCTGAAGATTTTTTTTTTTTTTTTTTACCTCTTCAAACTTATCTTTTCCTTATCGGTGAAATAGAGGCTAATCATCAACATGTTGTTGGTTGACTTCAAGAATGACCAACGGTGGAAAACCGTGGGACAAAAGGACTAGCATTTGATTAGAACTCCACCCTGGATATATGTTTTAATACCCACTCAGATTCTCCTTTGGGCAGGCTTGGTGCTCACACAACTGGAGAGATACATGAGTATTTCGCCAATAAAACTGGTTGAAGAATGTGAGAAATGTATCTACTGCATGAAGTCATTGTTTCATATTTGCCTGAAGCTCCCAGCGGACGCCGCACACCAGATTTTTGTTCCCCTCTGCTTTCCACATTGCTCTTTCCCATGAGGAGATTCTTTTGATATCAGCATGGGGTCTGTGGAATTCTTTGGGGGTGAAAGGTGTCTTTTCTATTATAGTAACTTTTTTACTTAACCAGTTCACGTCCATGTACAAGCTGCTATTGATGCAACAAAATGAGAAGAGGCATACCAGATTCGTTTCTTAATTTTCCTCTGGTCGGGCGAAGTGGCTGAGCAAATTTGTTGAGCAGCTGGAATTGTTAAGGTCACACTAACATTGAAATAAGAAGGTCCTGACACCAAGATATCCAGAGATCTGAATAATTCTGGGCTGCCTCCAATTTTAAAATCCATTTCTCCAGGCTGTTCTTTTCTTCTTTCCTTTCTCCCACACTGGTTTCTGGCTTTTCCCCTTTTACTAATGAGCCTAAGGCTCTGTGAATTTTTAAATTTTGCTTGCTGTAATGGAAACAGTTCCTATGGTATAACCTTTAGGTCAGTTCTATCAAATAGTATTTGCTCAGTCTGTTCAGGAAAAAAAATAGAATAAAATCACTTTCTTCAGCCCAGATCTTGTGTAATTGCACGAATTCGCTGATTTAGCTGGCTCAGCAAACCTGTCCCAAGGTGCTTGGACTCACGGATGGAAGGGAATTCATTATACATTCCTTGCTCAAATGGTGACCTGCCTATAATGATGGGAACATCAACCCTGGTCAGGCCCCTGCTTTCCCTTTAGTCTCATTTCTTCTGAACTTCAGACTAACTTGTTTTTGGCTGCATAGCCTGAGGACGTAGTGGAGGGGTTGCCTGAGAGGAGGATTTTCACACCATGAAGCTGGTAACAGTTTTGACTTCAATGCCTTGAAAAGTAGGTGATTTCAATTGCCCTGTTTCCTTTCAGGGAAAATGCTTTCTTTGCACCTAAACAATCTTCCGGTGCTTTTGACTGACAAGCATATTGTTATGATTATGACCGGACTTCTTGACTCCTGCAGGGATAGCATTTAAAACTGCCCCGAGACTGGCACAAATCAAAATATTCATCAACTTAAACTATGTCAGCTAAAATGGAAAAGCCAAAATTGTAGTGTTTTATATCATGTCAGAAGCCCATGAACACAGTGCAAAACTGCTTAACTCT
>NW_006293313.1:473708-521672 GCF_000327345.1 Myotis davidii | reverse complement strand
CTGCCTAAAGAAAAGTGTCGCATATAACAGAAGGTATCTGGATATTTTTTCAGAACTATACCTACCATACAAATGCCTTGTATTTCTCACCTTATAGTATCCATTGATTGTTTGGGATTATTGACTCAACTAACTAACTTTATTCCCATGGATTCAGGTGACCCTTCACCTATTTTGTGCAGCACACTGTTCACCTTTATGCAGAGAGAAACTAAGTTCTGGCCCACGAGTTGCTGATGGTCTGTCAGACACGTCCATTAATAGCTATAAAATACGAAGCGTGATAAAGGTGGCATGATAGGTACAGGTAAGCTGCAAGGTCATTTAATAAAGGCGAAATCACTTCCACCCTGGGAACAATAAGTTAGACATCTAAGTGTGGATGAAAAAGGGGTCACATGCTAACCTGACAAGCTCAGGGAAGGCCTGCATGGCAGTCTTGCAAACTCAAAGACCTAAAGTAACCACAAAGGATTAATTTAAATGGTCTGAAATTAAAACTATAACTAAAAGCAGCTATGGGGGGTAGTCTCGTCCTAGGCCAGTATCTTCTTTGACAAGCTCAATCTTTACCTAACTGAACCTTTTTGCGTCTTACATTAACATATCCTTGAAATGTCAGGGTAACTTGTAACTTCCCTTCTTCAGGACCCCTCAGGGCACAACCAAATGTCCTGGGCCCCAGGACAGAGACCACAAATTCCTTCATTGTTATAGTTATAATGTTAATTGTTGACGGTTTAACATCCTGTACCCACCTAAGTATGTGTCTATCATTTTACTTTTTATCCAACCCCAGAGGTTCTCCCCCTCCTTTGCTTTCTCCCGCCTCCATTGGATTTCATGTCACCACTTATGTCTCCTCCTTTGTAATGTACAAAACAATCCCAACACATTGAGATTCTGCTTCTCGGCAATTGTCGACAGTTTGGCTCAAATAAACTCACAAAAATTCTTTGCAGGTGTGAATGCTTTTTATGTTAACATAGGGGTTATCAGTCCAGCCTCTACTTTTTCAAGAATTTTCCCTCCCTTCATTGGTGATGGGCACTTGGCAGCCTTTATATAAAATGGGATTCTGTCCTGCCCTCTAAGCATGGCTCGGCCACAGCTGTTTGACCATTGACCAAGCTCATGGAGTCAGAGTCCCTTCCTTTAGAATTCAGATCCCCCAGTAAGTCATTTCAGTCCCAGCAGGTAGCAGAAGGAGTTCAAATTTCAGCCTCGTCTACAGAGGGACCAGAGAAAGTCCTAAAGTGAACACAGCCAACAGGCAGAGAGAAGAACAGAAACCACAGAAAGCATGGTTTCGGTGGAAATTCAGATCTCGGGTGCCTTCAGAAAGCAAGGTTACTTTTCTGACTCAGTCTCCGGTCCTTCCCACCCCTCCTCCCAGCACCAGCGTTTCATTTTTAGGGAGAGGGTGGGCAAGAAAGAGTTGATTTCTTTTTCTTACATATCAAAGAGCCCTATCGAATGCAGAACTCTTTGTAAGAAAGGAGGGGACTGGTTGGTCTCCATTGAACCGAGAATAAGAAAAAGAATAGGAATCCTAGTGTAGCAGGATAATATTTTGATGTATTAACAAATGTGTTTTTCCCCGTGATTTCCTGTTACCCCTGACCCTCCCCCATCTGGGCAGCTAGGCCATGAGTCATTTCTTGCCTTCAGGGAGGGTTGTCACAGCAGCACCAGAGAACAAAAGAGACAAATTCTTGGCGTTTGCGTTTAAAAAGCTGAACTTCAGGCTTCAGACAAAAAAGGTTTGGAAGAATATTTGATCAACTTGAGCCAATATTTTCCTGCCCACGTGAAATAAAAATTCCCCTGGCTGGGAGACAAGAGGCTATTCTAAAGCAAAGCAAGGAGGGTTGGGCCCTGGGGAGTCCCTGAAAGGGGCTCTTGCACTCTACCTCTGCCCCCTCCACAGGCTGAACGCTGGCACGAGTGTGGGTCTTTCACATTCGGAGAACAAGGAGAACTGTGTCTTAATTCCAGGTTAGAATCCAAAAGATGGAAAGCCTCAGAGAGATCCCCTCTACCCAGCATTGTGCCAGACAAGCTGCCTGGCACATTTACAGGAAAAGGGTATGCGTTGCCTTGGAGAGTTTTCCATGGTCCTAGACTGGTAAGGGAGCTGAGCCTAATATCTTTGTTGGTCCTGAGAGAGGCAGAGAAGTGGTTAAGAGAGAGCCAGACCTGGAGGGAGCCCACAGTATGGTCCAAGGGATGTTGAAGATGTAAGCTACGTGAGTTGAGTACGATGGACCAGTGGTACCATACGCAGCTTAGAGGAGGCCATCCTGGACAGAAACCCACCAAGAACGAGACCTTGAGATATGTAAGGGCAATTCTGGGAAAGCAGATCCACTTGATGCGCCCGCAACTCTATGAGTTCTGCACTAAAATCTTCCTCAAATGGAAGCTCTGATTGGTGGTTTAGGCATCATTTAGATAGGTCATAGACCTCAGATAGGCTAGAGCAGTGGTCGGCAAACTCATTAGTCAACAGAGCCAAATATCAACAGTACAACGATTGAAATTTCTTTTGAGAGCCCAAATTTTTTAAACTTAAACTATATAGGTAGGCACATTGTTATTAACTTAATTAGGGTACTCCTAAGCTGGCCTTTGCTAAAAACATCCTCAATCTGATTGAGGTACGTTCGCTGAGGTCGACCCCTTCCAACTCTCCCATCCACACTCCTCTTGTATACTTGTTTCGTCTATCTCCTTTCGTTCATCCTCTCTATATGTCCAAACCATCTCAACATACCTTTCTTAATCCTTGACACTACATCTTCTTTCACTCCACAACGTTCCCTAAAATTAACTTAATAAACTTTACTTAAAGTTTTAAGTCAACTTTGCATAGTACGTGCACGCCCACATGTGGTATTTTGTGGAAGAGCCAAAGAGCTCAAGGGGCCCAAGAGCCGCATGTGGCTCATGAGCAGCGGTTTGCCGACCACTGGGCTAGAGTTTTGCTAATCATTCTAAGGGTGGTTCATCTCCTTTATGGTCAGCTTGTACGTCATTGTTTTATAGAACATGCAGGAGCTCCTGATTCAATCTCCTGTGCCATATTGATGATCTATTGCTGCACAGAAAGTACCCCCAAAACTTACTCTTAAAACAACCACCATTTTATTTGCTTCTGATTCTGTGGAAAGAGGAGTAGCAGATTGGTCCTTCTGACCCTAGTCCAAATTGCTAACCCAGAGGATGATGAGAAAATAAAGTAGTTGTTTTAAGTCACTATTTTTCCTCAGTCTTGTTTATTGAGGCATGATTTATTCTGAGTGGAATTCATGCTTTGTAGGTGTATAGTTTCATGTAAGACTATACAGCACCTTATTTAGCTATTTAGATGAGACTTTGGAGTTTACTAGTAGACCTCAGATGTTTGAATGACTTGAGACTTTTGGAGATGCTGGGATGTAAATTGTTACAGTTGCATCTCACTTATTGCTACCAGAATTCGTATTAGTCAGCTCAAGCTGCATAACAAAATACCATCTTCTTGCTGTGTCCTCAAATGGAGTGAAAGAGAGAGGGGGGCAAAGGAGGGAGAGGGAGAAATCCTTATTGTCTCTTATGAGAACATCAATCCTATTGAATCAGGGTCCTACCCTTATGACCTCATTTAACCTTAGTTACCTCCTTATAAGCCCTACTATCCCCAAATACAGTCATATTGGAGGTTAGGATTGCAACCAATTTGGGGGGTAGGGGACATAATTCAGTCCATAATAGGGGCATTAGGTCACAGCTCCCTGAAATGTACACCACCAAGAGAGGTTTTCATAAAGAAATCACTGTAAATGTAGCTTTGGAGTTCGGAGTGAATCCCATTAAGATTGAAAGAAAACATATGAAATTTTGAGAGAGTTGAATTAACAAAGCACTATGGGTCTGAACCAGGAAAGGCTCATGAGACCTTCCAAAATGAAAAGAGGTCTCTGGACACGCAAGTTTCTATGATCGGGAAGCAGATTGAGAGAGCTACTCAGTTGCAAACATGGCTCATTTCTTATAGAGAAGGAAAGATATTTCAAAGTGTGGAGCCGAGAATGGTGGAGAACAGTGAACTAGGGAGCCCCAGGCAGCAGAACTAGGCCCTAGTGATACTCTCTGCCCCAGGAGAGGGAGACCTGACGTCTCCCAGGCTAGTTCTCAGAATGCCTTCACTTTGCCTCATGCTTGTTTTTAAAAGGGAGTGTCTACTGAAGCATCTGTTCTGTCTCACCATTGTATGTTGAGGCGTGGTGAGGACAGGGAACTTCTCATTTTTGTTCACAGGTATTTCGATGAAGAGGAGCCACATTCACATCTGGACTTGATCAGATGACGAGATCCTGGACTCCATGCCTGAAACCACCATGGGATGAGAGGTTGGAGGGACAAGGTGGGTGCATTTTGTATGTGGAATAGATGTGAATTATTGTAGCAAGGAGGGCCGGACTGTGGTAAACTACAAAGATGGCACAACCATTACTCTCATTCCTACACGAATGTCCATTGCAATGTGACTTTCCTGTCCCTTCCATCGGATGTAGAGTCCACTTTGCCACCACCAGATCCGGGCTGGTCTTGGGACTTGCTTTTGGTCAGTGGAATGCAATAGACGGGATGTGTGACCGCTGAGCCTGGGTCTCAAGGAGCTATCTTTGAAATTCACTCCTGCTATCTTCTAACCCTGGGCCCTCCGTGAATAGATATTCAAGCTGGCTCTCTGGAGAATGAGACGAAATGGAGAAAAAGCCCCAGGTGTCAGGTATCACCAATTGCAAGGTTGTGGGTGGGGTTGTCTTAGACCACCCCCCCACCCCAGAAACCCTGTGGAGTACTGCAACCTCCTGAGTGATCCCCGATAAGATCAGCAGAACTTCTAGCAGAGCCTGGACCAAATACTTAACCCACAGAATCATAAGCAAACAACAGTGGTTTTTTATCTCAGACACTGAGTTCTGGGACAGTTTATTATGCAACCACAGGTAAGTGATACTTGTGGCTAGAACGGCAGACTTGATTTCATTTCCCTAACATGTTCCACTAGCAATGGGAAGTCGGGGAGGACAGGTGGGGTCATCTTTCTTAAGTGGAGACTATAGCACGGGTGAAGCTTCTGAGATTCAATTCTCAGCTCATGCAGTCGGATATCATTTCAGAATCTCAATTCCTTCTCACACCTGCTCTCTGATGCTTTAAATTCCTTTAGTTGGGGGTTAAGCTTTCCACAACACAAACCGAAATACATTACTTTAAAATAATTCATTACATTAAAATGTAGAGACACTTGGGAAAAGTAACCTGACTTAAAGTTTCCACAAGATGTAAGTAACTGTTGTCTTAGTCTATTCAGCCTGCTATCACAGAATACTATAGACTGGATGACTTGTCAAAAATAGAAATTTATTTCTCACAGTTCTGGAGGCTACGAAGTTCAAGACCAAAGTGCTGGCAGGTTTGGTATCTAGTAAGGAGCTGCTTTCTGGTTCAGGGATGACTATCTTCTCTGTGTCCTTACATAGTCAAAGAGGCAGGGAAACTTTTTAAGGTCTTTTAACAAGAACATAAGTCTCATTCATGAGGGCTCCACCCTCATGGCCTAACATTACAAAGACCCCTCCCACCTCCTAATACCATCACATCAGGGGTTAGGTTTCAACGTATGAATTTTAGAAGGACACAACATTTTCAGTCTATAGTAACTGTCTTCAGATCTTTTCTTAAGAGCAGATTTGAAGAGAGTGAGAGCACGGGTCACCTAAGAGAGGGGCTGGGCTGTCTAAGATAAAAACCATTGTTTGCCCAGAAATTTGTCCAGAGTACAGCCCTGGCCTGTGCAATAGGAGATGTGAAGGACCACAAAAAAACTTGTCTGTTTGGTTCAGAAGGTTTTTAATTATCTTCTAAAGTGATAAGAATAAGAGAAACATGGAGAGGAATATGGCAATAAGATAGCTGGCTGCCTCTATGTGCAGGCCTTTTCAGGGCATCTTCAGAGTTTGGAAACTGGGTATCTCACTTGTCATCCTGGTGAAAGGCCCGCCTCCACCATAGCGTGGGGTTCAGTTGGTGACTAGTTCTAGAGTGCTCCCTGTCTTCCAGCAGCAACTCAGTGAGGAAGGGAAAGCTCAGCACAGAAGGCTGTAGAGGTTTCTGGACCTATGGGACACAGGGCCATGTCTACCGGTAGTTTCTGAGTTAAATGCACATGAGACAAATGAGCCACAATACTGAAAATGACTCAATGTGGTTGCTTCAGCTACTTTCAAGTTATATAAGCCAGGTTTAAGCAACTGCAATTATAATTCTACCAGACTATATAGTTCCATTTATATGGCTATGGACTATTAAGTCTGTGTCTGTATTGCCTGGTTTTTGCTTGGCTGAGAAAATGAGATGGACAGTTCTACAGGGCTTTTACTCAAATGAAGGTTCTGGTGTAAACATGGAGCTTTAGGATGCTGGATACAACTAATAGCCATGGGTAGTATACACAAGGTAGTGTTACCCAACAACTGAAATAATAGCTTATGAAATAACTCTAACTCCCATTATTCATTTCCTCCTCCTTCTCCCTCTAGTAGCGTGACACTATACATTGCAAGGTTATTTCAATCCTCATATGAACTTTTGGCCTAGTGACTTATCCCTGAGGCATGCTCTAATCACTGAGAAATGTGCTCTGTGTCACGTCTTATTGCTTAATTATGGCTCTATTTTAGGTTCCTAAAGCCATTTGGCTTGGAAAGACCTCTCTTATGTGTGACTTTGAACATGCATCCATGTTGAGTTATCCTTGAGTTTACACCAGTGTGTTCCACTTCCATCTTTTTCTGGCTTGGGCAGTAATTACTGCCCCTTGGTTAAGCAATGCCTTGAATTATTGCAATGGGCCCTTATAATTACACTGTTCTGCACATAGAGGATACTTCAACCTTTTGTCAGAAAGGCATGCGCTTAAAGTTAATTTTCCCAATACTTGAAGTTTTTTGCTTTTTTCACTGATAAATCCCAGTGGGCCCACTGTTTTAAATCAGTGACATGCAGAAACCTCCCTGTTTTTCCAATGTACTCTTGCTCTGGTGACTACATTTTCTTTTTGACTCAAAATCTGGACATATTATCTAAGAGAGGTTTTTGTTGTTATTGTTTTAGTTGTGTGTGGGTGTTGCTCCCTAGTGTTAATGGCAACCTGAAATGCATGGCAGGTCCTAGATACATTCTTGGGTTGCAAAACAACTGGATAGAATATTTAAAATTAAGTGTTTGAAAAATTTGGGACTTCTGGAGGATACATATATATTCAGTGTTCCTACCACTTATTCCGTCCTCCCATTAATCAGATATTATGTTCTGTATCAGCCTCTATTTTATGAGTATCAATCTTAGTCCTTCGCATAGACTAGAAGCTTCTAAGGGACAAAGGCACAGATCATGTACCTCTCATACAGCTCTTCTATGTACGTAGCTGGATACAGCTGTTTGGCCCATTGCATAGGGATGATGTTGCGTTTTTAAGACAGCTGCTTGGGATTAGGAGCTTGCAAACGTAGCCTGACATTAAGGTAAAGGCAGCCTGGATAACAGTGTCCTGATCCATCCCTCCAGAGAATAGTTCAAGTCAGGCCTGGGGTAAATCTAAGTTGAGAAGGGGTATAATTACCCTGGTCCAGAGCGCCCCAGGTCTGGTCTGGCAGACTGAGTTGTATCGATCAGGGCTGTTTAAAATGCTGACTTGGCTCCTTAAGAAATACAAAACCCAAAACATCATTTTTAAAGGTCACTGGGAATGGCCTGGGTCAGAATCACCAGAGTCGGTTTTGTGCCGGTGCCTCAGAAGAGGAAGTTGCTAAAGACTCAGATAAAGCTCCTTGAGAGTACTGTGTTGCTAAATCCAAACAAAGAGTGAGAGAGGTTTATAGCCGAGTTTTTACTCTGTAATTCAAATGCCAATCCAGCAATGAAATATGCTCTAGGAATTGCAATCAGATTTTTATCATCTGACTTGCAAACCAGCTGTGCTCTCAGTGAGTACAAAGATTTACTACCTGCAATTGCTATAATTCCATCAGTAGAATTATGCAGAGATGAAAAATTCAAGAAAAAACTCTTTGTTTTCAATGCAACACAAACCTTGTTTTAAGAAACTCTGTTTCCTTGAAACTAATAAAAAATGGCTCTAATTGAAAGAAAGTAGTACGGAATCAAGGTAAAGAACTCTGAAAATTCAGGAGTTCAATTTACTCTTCAAAGTATTTTTTTTTTTAAAGATAAATGAGTAAAAATTACCACAATTTGGCGAAGACTGTCTTTTAAACAGAACAAGCGAGATAACCCAAAGCAGTTAACTCCTCAATTACATAGCACATCAAGTGCCCTGATAACCTTATGCTCTAACTACTTGAGAAGTGGAAGAGGAGAGGAATTTAACTCCAGGAAAGACAGCTCTACAAAGTGCCCCAATAAACTCATGGCAGCAATTTTGAACCAATAATTTCCTTCACAGAAACTAACAATTACTGTGAATTTGTGAATCCATATATCAAAAGTCTTTTGAATGTATTTTATGATTTTAAAAGATATCAGGGCTATCCTGGAGAAACCAGTGCATATGGTCCTCATACCAATGAGCCTCATGTCTCCTTCATTTGCTCGTGTTCCTCTCACACATGGGCTACAGCTGCTCTTGTACAAAACTGATGCAATAGAACTTTGTCACTTATATCATCACCTGAACACTCAGATACCACCCTGGGAAAGCCAAGCAAGGTATGTTTTTCAACATAATGGTTTCAGTGGACCATTTACAGAAAGCATTTCACAGGGACCAACACAACCCCAGAGTGGGTTTAAGAGGGATGCAGTGAACTTCGTGGTCTGCACTCTAGGAGATACATCAAGGCTGAAAGAGACACATCAAGGGTTTAGAACTGCAACTTGACTATCCCTGTAAGTTTACAGTGAGTCAGTCGGCCAACATGACATAAGTGAAATCTCTGGCTCTCAAATTCCTCATCTGTAAAGTAAGATCATTAAATCAGATGATCTCCAAAGCCCCATCCATTTCATTTATTTCATGGTTTTCATTTCTCCATATATCTTATATGATAAATTCTTAAGGTACTTAAACTGAGTATTAAGTTGTATCCATCTGTTTTTGGATACAATATTATAAACCTCATTTATGGATGAATTTTGCCCTAAGAGAGGTTCATATAAAAATAGCTGATTGTATCTACCATATGAAGATTCAGGTGCATTACTGCCACACACTGCTCAAGAACACATATTAAACTGTGAAATTAAAAAAAAAAAAAGATAAACGAGAGACCACATTGTAAGTGCATCAGATTTGTTTATCCCTTAGAAAAATAGGACTATATTGGACAATGAAGTTTTCAGTTTTTATGCATGTCATTCATAAATAAAAACAAATGGTCTATAAAAATGTCTCTGTTTAGAGAAGCCAGTAATGGAGAGCTATAATTTCAGGTCAAATTACATAATATAAAAATACAGTGCTCATCCTCACTACTAGAAAATAATATTCTCAAACAAACTCATTAAAAAATTATTTTTCAGAAATTCTTATGTATACTATATTACATTTGTCCTTATCCTCTTTTATTTCTTTTTTAAGACTTAAAATGCTTGACTTCACTGTTTGGAATTTCTGATAAATCAGAATTTAATGTGATATTCACAGATTTTGTAACAAAACTATAATACTTATTTACAAATTCACATATAGCACAATGTAGTGGTCAAGTATTAGTGATATAAGAAAATCACCATTTTAACAATTTAAATGCTTTATGACAGGATAATTTATATCCAACATATAAAATACATACTTACTGTAATGTCAGAAAGAAAATGTATTTTTTTCATAATCAAAAGTAGCAAGATTTTCTATATTATTTTCAATCTCACTATAGACAAGTTTTCATTGTTTAAATTTAATCAATGTGCTGATTAAAGACAATTTATTAATAGTAAAATTATACATATAGCATGTTGAGATATATATGTGTGTGTGTGTATGTGTGTGTATATATATATATCTGTGTGTATATGTCAACCAATCAAAATTCAGGTTGTAAACTAGAGCCACTTAAAAGGCAATGTGAATACAAAAGTAATGTCGGCTTAAGCTGGTAATTTCAAAACTGTGTTTTGCAATTTTAGTAAGACCCAAACAGATAATAATCTAGTAAGACCCAAATACTACTTTTGTTAGTTGTTTTCTTTTTCATGTTTAAGTTTTGTGTCTCTTTACTGATGACATAAAACAGGATTCCCAGTCCCAGCACTTCTCCCAGAAGTTAAATGAGTTTGATGAGGTATTATTATTTTTCATTTTACTTGTTCTATATTGACCTGGTCTAAAAACACTCATAACCATGTAATTTTTCTTCTGTTCTTTAAGTTACTTGTTTTCACCCAAAATAAGGGGACACTAAGGAAACTGGACCAAAATCAAGGTGAACTATGGATAAAATTATAATTATTTGAGGCTTTAGAATGGTCCAATATGTTATTTCTAACACTAATCCTAGATTTAAAAACTAATATTGTTTTAAAGAGGCATGTAGCAGCGGTCATGGCACACTCTACAACAGAAAGTCTACTGAAGCCCATATTAGCTGAAAACAACAAACACTGGCCCTTCATGTGGTCAGAGCAGCTGAACCGTTGTCATGAGCACTAGTCTTCACTTCCTGACTTGGGTGGTCTGGGGTGAGAAGGGGAGTGCTCTTGGGATTTTCACACTGTTCATCTACCTCTGGGCAAGCAGTTGGCGCTTGATGCTCTTTGTTCTCAGTAGACCCTAAAGTTACACTCTCCCCGGAAGGCTGTAATGGCCTCTCTCCATGAACCTTCTGTTTCCCTGCTTCTGCCTCTTGTTCATGCAGTAGTCTCTCCACCTCCACCTCAAGCTCCAAAGTCTCCTCATCAGCTTGGACATCCAGTTGCTGCATCAACTCCTCCAACTTCTTGGCCTTGCGGAGCTCGTTTTGCTGTATGATTGTACAAAGGTGCTCAGTGAGCTGCTCTTTAGTATCAGTCTTGCGCTGTAGATCGAGCTTGGCTGTAACATACTCTGCCTCTGCCTTGTCAAACCGCTTCCTGTAGGGACAGGTACAAAGATTGGTCCATTAGTTTTCCATAGTAGACAGAGGGCCGAGCAGCAATAAACGAACTCCAGAATTTGGTAACAAGGTATAATGAAGATACGACTATTAATACTTTAAGAACTCTTGTCTACACGTTAGACAAACTAGGCTGTTGCTGCTGAAACTTCCACAACATCCACACTTGGACTCTCCTATAGATCAACATTCTTCTGCACTTATTGTCTCTTTCCAAAGCTGTGCTTGAATGAAAGCAGGCGAAGAGGGTGAACTCAGTGGTATGCTAGCTCTAAAGGGGATAAGTCCTGATTTGTAGTGTTTGTCAACTTCCATAGTGTGAACACTACACCCTGACGAATTTCAAGCTACAATATAACTGAATGTGGAAGGGGCGGGGGGAATGCACAAAATCTGCTCTCATGAACTAGCTCCAGCTCACAACTGGTCAAATTTATAAGTGGTAAAACAGTAAAAGATGGAGAAAGAATCTCTATTATTTAAATTTATCAGGGTGACATTGGTTAATCATCACATTATCTTAGTTTCAGGTGTGCTTTATAATACATCTGCGTACTCTACTGTGTACTCACCACCTGAAGTATAGTCTCCTTCTGTCACCACATATTTAACCCCCTTTAGCTCCTTCTACCTCTCTCCAGCTCCCTTCTCCTCTAGTAAACACCATTCTGTCTATACCTGAGTTTTTTGTCCATTGGTTGCTTGTTTTATATCCTACACAGAGTGAAATTATATGGTTCTGGTTTTTTCCGTGGGACTTATTTCACTTAGGATATTTTCAAGATCCATCACGTTGTCACAAATGGCAATAATTCATCTTTTTAATGACTGGGTGGTATTCCATTGTATATATGTACCTCATTTACTTTATCCAATCATCCAACTTAGGTTGTTTATGGGGGAAAAAAAAGCAACAAATTATATAGAAAAGTCAAAAGACTGAGTTATTGTGAATAATGCTGCAATGATTATAGGGGTACATAAAGCTTTACCAGTGTTTTCAAATTTGGGGGAAGGTACGCAGAAAAGGGATCACTGAATCATAAGATAGCTCTATTCTTAATTTTTTGAGAAACCTCCAGAGTGGAGGTTTTTCATAGTGGCTGCTCCAATTTACATTCCCACAGCAGTGTGCAAGGGTTCCTATTTCTCCACATCCTCTCCAAAACTTGTTATTTCTTGTCTTATTGATAATAGCCATTTTAACAGGTATGAGGTGGTATTTCATTGTGGTTTTGACTTGCATTCCCCTTATAACTAGTGATGTTGAGCACCTTTTCATATATATGTTCGCCCCCTGTATGTCTTTCTTGGAAAAGTGTTTATTCAGTCCTTTGCCTATTTTTTTTTTTTAAACCTCATCCGAGGATATTTTTCCATTGATTTTAGAGAAAGTGGGAGAAAGAGGGAAAGACAGAGAGAAACATCGATATGAGAGAAACATATCAATTGGTTGCCTCCTGCACATGCTCTGACCAGGACCTGGGCCAGGAAGAGCCTGCAACCGAGGTACGTGCCCTTACCCAAAATCTAACTCAGGACCCTTTGGTCCACAGACCAACGCTCTATCCACTGAGCCAAACCAGCTAGAGCCCTTTGCCCATTTTTAACCAGATTTTTGTTGTTGAGAAATCTGTATCTTTTGATTAATGGATTAAAAAAGGAAGAAAAATTTTGGTGGAGAAGGATATGGACAGTGGTTGGGAAATGAATATAAACGGGACAGGGCACACCAAGCAAATGATACTGGGTGCAGGCAAAAAGTAAAAATCCAGTAGGAGAGAAAACCTCAGGATATGTTTGGGAAGGGTTTCTCAACATTGGCACGCCTGGCAACTCGAACCATGTAATTCTTTGTTGTGGGGAGCTGTCCTAGACATTGTAGGAAGCATAGCATCACTGGCTTTCTCCCACCAGCTGCCAGTAGCACCCTCTAGTTGTGATAACCAAAAATGTCTCCAGAACACTACCAAATGTCTCCACATCTTCTCCAAAGGGCAAAAATGTCCAATTTGAGAATTCCTGGGTTAAGTTATTTTTACCCTCTCCATTCTGCAACAACAGTATTATCAGACTTTTACTAGGAAACTAGAGGCCCGGTGCACAAAATTCTTATGGGGGGGAGGGAGGGCAGTCCCTATGTCTAGCCTGTACCCTTTCACAATCCAGGAACCCTTCAGGAGATGTCATACTGCTGGTTTAGGCCCGATCCCCACAGGGGAGCTCCTGTGTTGAGCGTCTGCCCCCTAGTGGTCAGTGGGTGTCATAGCGACCGGTCATTCCACCAGTTGTTCTGCCACCGTTCGGTCGATTTGCATATTAGGGTTTTATTATATAGATTTTATAAATGTCAGATATGTAAACTCCAGTCTTACTTGAAGTAAGGTAATTCTACTGGGAAAGTCATCCTGCGATTTCCCTTTATTTCCCCTTATATATTGGTTCACTGTGCTTTGACTTTTCTATATAATTTGCTGCTTTTATTTTTGCCAAGAAAAGAGTGATCTCCACTTACCAAGTAATCATTCCATTTAATTTCCACTAACAGTTGTGAAGGCTATGCTGCCTTATGACTGCCTTTACAACTCAATGTAATAAGTAATTTCTAGTACTAGAATTATAGCAAAAAAGAAATACTTGTATCTCCTAACTCAAGATTCTGTCTTGGAAGAAGAGATAGTGAAAAAATAAAAGGCTTTGATTTTAGAAAACCTGGAGTTCTAAACCTGCCTTTGCCATTTGCTAAATGTATACTTGTTTTTTTCCTTGGGTGTGAGGAAGAGAGACCCAGTCAAACTAGCTCAGGTAAAAAGCCAACTTAGGTCCTCCCTCT
The DNA here is from genome assembly GCF_000327345.1 of Myotis davidii. Lineage (NCBI taxonomy): Eukaryota > Metazoa > Chordata > Mammalia > Chiroptera > Vespertilionidae > Myotis > Myotis davidii. Next base: position 507,674 of record NW_006293313.1, on the reverse strand, counting down.
GGAATTTTGGAACTCTGATAGAGTGGGGGGAGTGGGTGTGGATCTGATATAGAGCCACAGCTGGTGGCAACATTGGGTGGTGAGTATAGTAGGAAAAGCCGAAATGCTTTAGAGAAACGGTGGTGTCTGAGCATTGAAAGGATAGCCTTTGACCTCTTGTAACCTATAAAATAATAAAACCCACTTTTTACCTGAGCTAGTTTGAATGGGTCTCTGTTCTTCACAGAGCTCATAGTACCAGGCCATGCTCTGAACCCTTGTTTACTAGTAGCTTATAGATTAAATGATTCGGAGTTGGTAGCTTGTCTTTGTTCTAATCAGAGATGGCCCAGGGTCAGCATCATGACTATAAAACAAAGCCAGGCTCCTGGGGAAGGGGTTGGAGACAAAGCACACAATGACTAAAAATCCAGTGGAGTGACCCGAGGTAGTTTCCTCCAATTGAGTTCTGTTTTATCTGTAAAATGGTGATAATATTACTTCATAGGAGCATTAAGGATTAAGTAATGGGAGTAGGGCAAGTGTCTGGTCTAGGGCCTGGTAGGTACTCAAGAAACAGAACTTCCCCTCCGGAGCACCAGACTTAAAAAGCACTGTCAGTATATCACTGAACATATCTCTCAAATGAAATGATGCAAAATGTAAGGATCTGGTGCTTATACTTGAAAACTCTAACTTACATAACATTTATTTATCACATTTCTTTTCTTTTTTTTTACTGTCCTCTAGTAAACATGGGAATGGGAAAGCTGTTTTTCCATTACCCTCTGTGTTAAGAGAATTGTGCCAAAGGAGCTCTGTTGGATATTTGGATCCTTGATTTCCATACTGTATAACATATCCTGTTTGTGAATGTTCTGGCATCAAACATAAATACTCTAACAACACTCTCTATACGTCAATGACTACCTCGCCCCTTCCCCCCTACTCAATCCTCCCTTCTCTGCAAGGCTGTGGTTGCCCTCAGCCAGTCAAAGTCAGCCAGGAAAGATTTACTGACCTGGGCTCATGAATGCTGAATTGAAATAAAAATTTGCAAATAGTTACCTAGGTTTCCATTAATCTTTCACCCTGGATAAATCACTGAAGATCCTGCATTTTGTTTATTTATTTAAGTCCTTCTGGCCAGAAACATGCATATATATTCTTGTACAGAGTGATTTATGTTTAAAGTATTGATTAGTTTTACAAACTGCACTATGGGCCTGCAGGTCAGGTGGATGTACCACATCAGCCTGAAGACACACTTTGGAACAGAATAGTAAGTGCATTATATATAACACAGTAAGAGAAATTCAGCTGAAATGTAATTATAGATTTAGTTTGTTATTTTAAAGGGACATTGAATGATTTAATTGTTATTTAAAAGATTCTAGAGACTGTGTCTTGGTTTTGGTATCCCTGAAATTAAAACAACAACAACAACAAAAACTCAATCATTAACCCGTGGCATGCCACTAGGTTCCACTGATCCACTTTTAGTTTTTCTGTTTCTTTTATTAGCAATTATAACTATTTGTAAGCATCAACATATCATGATTTTTAAAGTCCTGTATTAGAAGTCCTCTAGAGAACAAAGAGAAAATGTATTTAAAAAAAATAGAGTAAGACTAATCATATTTTGCAATTACTACATAGGTCCATTGGATCCTTTTATAAATCTAGGTTACTTTACCAGATCATTGAGATATTATTTTTTTAACATTTTGCCATTTCATCACCCTATGACGTATTTCCTTCTTACCAATTATTTCCATTTATATTAACAAATTAAAATAATAAGAAAAAAGAGACTGGTGAAATGACCTAAAAGGACAGTGCTATAATGAAATAAATCATTATGGTTCAATTTCCTTACTGCATTGTCCAAAGTATTACATCATCTTTCAAGAAAGTATAAAAGACTGGAAACTCCAGTTTTGTAATCTGCTCTAGCTTTCGTTGAACACAGTAGAGAATTAGTATTTTTTTTATTCTCTGCGCTATTGGCAAAGTAGAGAAAATTGACAGATGAAAACATTTTGCATTTATTAGGTCAAAAGATAACTGTTGTGGTAGGCTAAAAAGTGATCCCACAAAGATATTCTCTTCTTATTCTCCAAAATCTAGTCTCTGAAGGAAGTGTGACCCGGCTGATACCTTGATTTCAGAATCTAGCTTCCAGAAAATGTAAGAGTATATTGCTCTTGTTTTAAGACACCCAGTTGGTAGTAATCTGTTATAGCAGCCCTAGTTAGCCAACACAAATGCACATACAGCCAGTCTACATTCTAGATGGTGATACTGTTCATATACGTGACATCTCAGAGTATGTCTTCAGAAAAACACATCCTAGATGAATGTTCTCAAACTCACAAATCAATGAGTGAAAAGAGGATAAAAAGAAAATGTTATTTTTCATAGTTAATAGTTTCAATAGGAAGAACTTAATCAATCCATATTTTACAAGAATCTGGACGATCCTATATGGCTGGGAGGCTGTAGCTGCGTTCTTTTTTTTTTTTTTTAAATAAGTTTTGGAGTCAAACATTACTTGATACAAAGAGGTTTGTGATGCTTAGGTTCTTATTACAATTTTTAATGAAGCTGTTTTCCACAATCCCTTTTATTCTCACTTCTGTCGATTACTCATAAAATGACTTAAAATTATACATGCATGTGCACGTGTGTGTACATGTGTGTGGGGGAGCGTCTGTGAAACAGAGGTGGCAAATAGTGATAATTGTTTTTCCTGGTATATTGAGGGTTAAAGAAATGTTCTACATGCAGCCACTCTGAGTTTTACAAGCTGGTCTGCACAGCATATGGCAGCACTGTCATTGTTGTTGCCAGCAGCAGCCGCAACAGCACAGCAGCAATGCTCAAGTTGGCTCACTCAAAAGTGTTTGCCCTGATGGTGTTCTACAGAAGCCAATTCCACAGTGAACTCTGGCCTATTCAGTATCCCAGAACCTTTGTGGACACAGCACTGTACCAGGCACTAGAGAACCCGTATATAATTTTTTAAAATCAAGGAAAATCTCCCAAATAAATGGACTACCTGGGGATTAGTAGAAATCTAGACCATAATAGTATATTACCATTCTATAATTTCTCAATAACCAGAGATATAAATTTAGAAAATGTCTTAACTTTATGTATGAACAAGATACAATGCTGGTTCTGGTCACAATTAAGATTATAATAAGATTTTATAAAATAAGATTTTAAAAAATAGCCTCACACATGCAATATGGATATTCACATACAATGATGTCATTTTCAGTACCTTAAGAAATTATCATTTTGAGTTTGTTAAGAGATGTAAAAAAATGCACCATGTAAAATTTTTTTATTTTGTAAAAATTTACTGAAATTTCATTATAAATATTTCTATTTTATGGGATGTTTCCTCCTTTAACCTGTAATTCCACTTTCTTTGTGGTTCTCTGAAGGCTAAAACTATGAAATTTTAAAAATATAATGTTCAGTGTACAAAGGCATCCTTTTCCAGCCTCCTCTAGGTCAGAATTAAAACATAATCAGATAAATTTTCTGTTGAAGTATCCAGAATAATCTGAATTATTCATATAAAAGGCAATAAAGGCAAAAAAAAAAAAGTTCCTCTGGCAACCTTAAGTTACAGAGAATAAAATGTGCTAAACATCTAGGCTTAGTTTGATCTTAATAAAATCTTGGTCACCTCCTTAATGACCTTATTAGTAGAAATCTGGAACTTCTAGTTATCAGCTACTGATGGCATTAATTTAGGCAACCCATTAAATCTAACAGCACATGGTCAAACAACAATTACAAAAATCATGAGGACACCACAAACCTCTTTCTTAAATAATAAACAGTGAATTAAAAACCACAATCAAGCATTTCCGCTTTATTAAATTGTTATATAAACATTCTGATGCTGTGGTTTACCCTGGACTAATGAGGCATTCTGATTGATTTCTAGTGTTACAGAGAAAGATGCAAAACGGAGTCATTAACACAGCATTCCCTTGTGAAAAAAGACAAACCAGGATGATTAAAGCAATGTTGAAAGGACTGAAAACCCTGAAATTGGACTTAATTTTTTGCCTTTTTATCTGCTTGCAAAGTTCATGTAATTCTTTACATGTGTTAGTTCATTTTAAAAATACTCCATGATGATTTTTTCTCTTAAAAAATGCCAATGGCTGAAACCAAGGAAACACACGATAGCGAACCATTTTATACAAAATAGAATTGGAAAGAAAAAACTACCAGCTTTCAAGACAGTGGTATTTTCTTTAAATACTCATAGGCTTTAACAAATAAACTAGATGTTTCTTTAATGAAAACTGAAATGAGAACTAGGCTAATCCCTACGGAGAACCTCAATCAAAATTTCTTTACAGAAAAACCATAGAGTTGGCATTAGAATTATAATTTGGGGGCAAGTCATTCAGATATTTAAAGAGTCTTGAACATTAAATACCCGATGCTTTAGTAAGAAAGACTAAAATGTAAATAAACAATGCAGGAAATAATCTAAAGGGAATATGAACAAGGGTAAGGGGTAGGGCAAAGTAAAGGAAAACTTCAAGAAGAGGAGACACACTTGACACTACTTATTCCAAAACAGGAATAAATACAACACTTAATGCGGTGGTTATGAGGCTTAAACGATGATACACATAAGGTCCTGACCCAGCTAGCAATACACATTAATTAAATCGAACTGCTTGTTCTGAATCAAATTTCTCCAACTCACCGAGCATTTGAATAGTCCAGGCTGGCCTGGTCAATCCGGTTCCTGAGGATTCCAATGTCAGCGGACACCATGTCATCTAAAGCCTGTAACTCCTTCTGGATCCGCTTCAGTTTCACGGTCTCTGCCTGAGTTCTTTTAGATCTAGAAAATTAGGAACATGAATGGGAAAATAAAAACATTCTAAAACCATATATCCATATACAATGTAAATGAAAAAAGCAAGCTACTGTATTTACAATATGAATATGATGTATAATTTTTTGAAATTAGATAATATAAGAAAAATAGAAATAAGTCAAATGCCCGTAACATTTTGGTGTATCGCTAAGATTTGCGCTTCTTCTCCCTATTGTTCCAAATTTTCTATTAGTATGTACTAGAGGCCTGATGCACGAAATTCTTGCAAGGGGCTTGGCTCTCTCAGCCCCAGCTTCGTTCGGAAGGTCGTCTGGAAGGACATTTGGCTGTCCAGTCTAATTTGCATATCACGCTTTTATTATTATAGATGATTTTCATATACAGGGGAAAAGACTGAAAAATTTATCAATCAATAGTTCACTCATAGGTATACTCATTCCATAAGGATGAGAATATGCACTAAAAGAATATATCTGTATTCTCTTTACATTGAAACATCGAACACAACTCTCCAAATCTCTAGCCCATTTTCATTGGATACCTGGAAACCAAGAACAGATGCCTGCATCAAACACGATTTATTTGTCTAGAAACATCTATTTGGTTTTAACTTTCTTAGGACTTGTTTCCCCAAACTGTTATTGCTTTGATTCCCGTTCTTTACGTAAAACTACAGGTCCGCAAAATTTTTCTTTCTGGGTCTCAAAGCCAAGCAGTTTTTTTCTTGTTTAAAAGCACATCCAGCCTCACCATCTCTCAGTCCCCTCACCACCCCCAAGTACATTACAAACTTAAAAAACAAAACAAAGACAAAAGCCAACCTTTAATAATGATTTCACTCATTTCAAAATTTCACACACATTTTCACAGGATAATAAAACTCTCATATAAAACCACATATTGCAAGTAAAGAGCCCTGGCTGGTGTTGCTCAGCGGTTAGAGTGTCAGCCTGTGCACCAAAACGTTGCACATTCGATTTTCAGTCAAGGGCATGCACCTGGGTTGCAGGTTCAATCCAGTTGGAGCATGTACAGGAGGTAACCAATTGATGTGTCTTTCTCACATGGATGTCTGTCTCTCTCTCTCTCTCTCTCTCTCTCTCTCTCTCCAGCTCTCTCTATCTCCCCCCTGTTTTCCCTGTCTCTCTCTCCCCCCTGTCTCTTTCCCCCTCCCTCCCTCCTTTCTACTCTCTATGAAAACCAATGGAAAAAATACCCTCGGGTGAGGATTAACCAAAACAATTTTAAAATAAAAAATAATAAAAGGGCAGAAAGAGTGGGTGAGGGATGGGAAAAGCAGTTCCAATGGGAATGTTCTTGTTTGAGGCCAGCACAACACAGTAAAAAAAAGGGGGTGGGGGTGTCGGACACACTAACATTGGGAGGTGAGAGAAAAAGTGAACTGCACACAGTATGGGACAGTGCTCCCAATGGTGACCCAAGTCATCAATAAAAGCTTAAATTATATATCTTCTATCAGTGGGAGCAGAGTAATTATTTAAGAAAAATGTCCATAGGAAACATAAGATTTGTGGGAGTATAAAACATTTATATGGAACAATCCGCTCCTCTATATGTTAGATGATAAAGGCCCCTTCATGTCAAAAATGAAAACTTGCATTTCTTAATTTACTTATATTGACAGCTATTTACTGCTCCCTTATGAATGCATAGATGGTTAAAACTGAAAGCACTGACACTGATCCTTAAGTTTTAATTGTACCTGTATTACCAGTAAATTTTCTATGATCTATCCTTAAATGACTTCAGTATCATTTATACAGCATGATTTGTTTAATCAGCCTTAAAGAAAATGCCAGTTTATTAGCGTAGACATAGGAAAATAAATATAAAACATGACAGAGCTGACTGCAGATTGCAAACCATCTCCCCTGGTTCAGGTGCCTCACCTTTCCGCAATAGCTTTAGCCAAAAGAGCTTTCTTACGTTTATTTTTCTCTTCCATTAGCCGCTGTTCTTGTTGGAGGACTTCCCAACGAGACTTTTCTTGCCTAGGGAGCAAAAAAGTGTAAAATGAGTTTCTGAAACACCACCCCACACCTTCCCAGTCTCAGTCCCCTACGTATAAAATTTAATCAGCCAGATTATGTATTTTTAAAAAGTCCTTTTGAAAGGAACCCATCTGCTGCTCATTATTTTGTCCTAATAGAAACAAAGGTTATGATTTGAAGTAAAGAAGGCTTACATACCATAAATTGGCCCTTTGAAATCCATTATATGTATATAACCTAGGAACCCACAAACTGGAAGCCAGAATAATGTGGCATTTTTTAGAAGTACAAAGAAACCTGTGTAAGTTAATTATGTATTATATGCAAAATGCAGAGACAAATAAATAGGTCTGTAGCTAACATCATGTTATATTTTTCAAAGTTCTTTTAAAAATCATTTTAGTGATTTAATCATTAAATCATTTTATAGTCTACATTCTTGGGCGCATGGAGCATATTTGTAATAGCTGTTTAAATATTCCTTGCCTGATAATTCCCATTGTTTGTGGGCTGTTTCTCTCGATGACTTTCCTCCTGGTTATGTATCACAATTTCCTTTCTTTGCATGCCTAGAAGAGTTTTCTTTTTCTCCAGACTGAATGTGCATTTAATTTTTTTAAAAAGTGTTTCAATTACAGTTGACATATGATACTATGTTAATTTCAGGTGTACAACATATTAGACATTTATATACCTTACAAAGTCATCACCCTGATAAATTGAGTACCCAACTCACATAATATATAGTTATTACAATATTATTAACTCTATTCCCTTCACTTGTTTTTACATCCCTGGGACTATTTTTATAACTGCCAATTTGTGCTTCTTAATCCCTTCACCTTTTTCACCCTTCTCCTCAAACCCCCTCCCATCTGGCAACTATAAATTTGTTCTATTAGTTTGTTTTATTTGTTCATTTGCTTTTGAGATTCCACATATAACTGAAATCATATGGTATTTGTCCTTTTGTCTGACTTATTTCACTTAGCAGAATACCCTCTAGGTCCATCCATGTTGTTGCAAATGGCAAGATTTCATTTTTTATGGCTGAGTAACATTCCACTGTACATATGTACCATTCTTTTTTATCCACTCATCTATAGACGGACACTTAGGTTGTTTCCATTATCTTGGCTACTGTAAATAAGACTGTAATGAACATGTGTGCATGTCTTTTTCAAATGAGTGTTTTGAATCTCTTTGGGTAAATACTCAGGAGTGAAGTTGCTGGGTCATATAAAGTAATTATTGATAGGTATGTTGTTATTGCCATTTTGTTATCGTCTGATTGTTTTTGAAGTTCTCTGGTTCTTTTCTTGTTCACTGATAACTTTCTAGTGTTGTGTTTGGATCCCTCTCTTCATTTCTTGTATATCTCTTAGAGATTTTTGCTTTGTGGTTACCATATGCTTCATATTTACCAAACTATATTTATAGCAGCCTATTTTTTTTAAGAATATATTTTTATTGATTTCAGAGAGGAAGGGAGATAGAAGCATCAATTATGAGAGAATCCTTGATTGGCTGCCTTCTGCATGCCCCACACTGGGGATTGAGCCCATAACCTGGGTACATGACCTAACTGGGAATAGAACAGTGACCTCCTGAGCCATGCTGGCTGGGCTAGAGCAGTCTATTTTAAGTTGATGGTTCCTTAAGTTCGAGCATGTTCTAAAATCACTACAATTTTTACTATTCCCCTCCATGTTTGTCTTTGTCATTCTTTTTTACTTCTTCTGTGTGTATTTATGTGTAATTTAATTAAACATGGTCTTTGTACTTTTTCCTTTTAACCTTTCTACTTAGAAGAATAGATTAACTCAGTGAGAACCTCAACAGTTGATTGATCCACTGCTTTTACTACATTTGCCTTTGTTGAAAATTTTCTTTCCTGTATTCTCTTATTTATAGTTTTGATCTTTTCTTTTCTACTTAAGTCCTTTGGACATTTCTATTTCTATTAAACCAGTATTTCAACTGGTTTAATAGTGATGAACTCCTTTAGCTATTTCTTGTCTGGGAAACTCACTCTCCTTTGATTCTAAATGACAGACTAGCCGGGTAGAGCAACTTTTGTTGTACGTCTTTGCCATTCATCAATTTGAATATTCATGTCAATCCCTTCTGGCCTGCAACATTTCTGTTGAGAAATCACCTGACAGTCTTATAGGAGTTCCCTGGTACATAACTGCTTTTCTCCTGCTACTTTTAAGATTCTTTGTCTTTAACCTTTGGCATTTTAATTATGTCTTGCTGTGGTTTTCTTTGGGTTCATCTTATTTAGGACTCTGTGCTTTCTGGGCTTGTCTATTTCCTTTGCCAGGTTAGAAAAGTTTTCAGTCATCATTTCTTCAAATAGGTTCTCAGTCCCTCGTTTTCTTTTTCTTCTTCTTCTGGCACCCCTATGATGTGAATGTTGATACACTTGATGTTGTCCCAGAGGTACCTTAAACTGTCCTCATTAAAAAAAATTATTTTTTTTGTTCCAATTTGGTGTTTTCTGCTACTTTATCTTCCAGATCGCTGATTCAATCCTCTGCTTCTTACAACCTGCTGTTGATTCCCTCTAGTCATTTCAGTTATTATTCATTTTTTTTATGGTTTCCTTCTCTTTGTTGAGGTTCTCACTGAGTTCATCTATTCTTCTTCTAAGTTCATTGAGCATTCTATAGCCAACTAGTTTTGAACTCTGTATCTGGCAGATTGCTTTCTCCATTTTGTTGCTCTTTTTTATGTTCTTTCATTTGGGAAATGCTTGGCTCATTTGTTTGAATCCTTGTATTTCTATGTATTAGGTAGATCTGCTGTCTCCCAGGCTTGGCAGAGTAGCTTTATATAGTAGATGTTCTCTGAGGCCCCATGGTGCAGTCCTTCTGTTCACCTAAGCCAGGTGCTCCAGGGGCATCCCTTTTGTGGGTTGTGTGTGCCATCCTGTGGTAGTTGCTTTTGGCACATCAATGGGTGGGACTGCCCGCCTGGCTTACTTGCTGTGAGGATTAGCTGTGACTACGGAAAGCTGCTGTGTAGAGGCTTATCCCATAGAGAGGGAGTCTCTTCAGGTGGGCTGTGGTGCCAGCTTAGTTCACCCTTTGTGTGTGTCTTTTGTGGAGCTGGTTGGGTGATGCTCTGGTGTGGTCTGAAGTTGGTCACCAGTTGTGTTGGTTTTGAAGCCTCTTAGGAGGAGCTCCATTGCAGGCCAAGGTCAGACTCCTGTGGCTTGGGGCCACCTGGTCAGAGTTACAAAGTGATCTGCAGTTGGTTGATGCTTGTGCCAGACTTGGAGGTGCTTGGGAGAGACTATGCTGCAAACCAATGCCACTGTCAGTAGTGTCAGGCTTGGGACCCTTTGGTGGACACCATAATTTGAGCTGAGGCCAGCCAAATGCAAGTTGAGATTAGTCATCACTTGTGTCAGGCTTGGGGTTGCTTAGCAAGAGGTACAGAGCATGCTGAGGACAGCTGCTGCCTGTTTGGTTTGTGAACATTTAAGATTTTAGGAAAAGTCCACAGTATGAGCTGAGGCAGTCCATGAGTTGAGTGAGGTGAGGTCTCAGGGATTCACCAGGGTGGGGCGAACGGTGATAGCTTAGATTGGTACCCGTATGTGCTGGGCTCAACAAAGGAACAATGGCACCTGCCAGCGTTTCTGTCCGCAGAGCGAGCTGGCCCCTGTCCCTCTAGTCCTCATTTGAAGCTAGGCAATTCACTTACTCCTTGCATGTCCCTGGCACTTTAGTAACTCCATGCACAGGCTCCTCAAGAAAGCGTGGGCCTCCAGTAGCCCTCTGTCTCACAAGGGTGCAATCCCTGGTGATTTTCACAGCCAGATGTTGTGGGGACTCCTCTTCTCAGCACTGGTGCCCTGGGCTTGAGAGATGACCTAAGGTTAGGACCCCTACTCAATAAGGAACTCCCACAGCTAAGATAGCCCTCCTGAGTCTTATTGCCACACCATGAGTGCGGGACCTGCCTGCTCTGTATGTCTCTCCTGCCAATCTTTCTCTTTGTATCTTTAGTTAGAGTTCTGTTCAGTTCATTTCCTTTTTAAAAAAAATATATTTTTATTGATTTCAGAGAGGAAGGGAGAGGGAAAAGGTAGAAACATCAACGATGAGAGAGAAACAGTGATTGGCCACCTCCTGCACACCCCACATTGAGGATCGAGACCTCAGCATATGCCCTGGCCGGAATCAAACCATGACCTCCTGGTTCATAGGTCAACGCTTAACCACTGGTGGGCTGTTCAGCTAATTTTCAGGTGGTTCTTGAGGGTGGTTGTTCTATAACTTAGCTGTAAGTTTGATGTGGTTGTGGGAGCTGGTGAGCACAGCATTTACTTACTCTGCCATCTTACCCAGAAGTGACTCTATAGAGTTTTCTATAATAAAAGTCTGCACCATGAAACACCCTTAGAACAATAACCAATGTTTATTTCATTCATTTTCTTTCAATTTGCTCACTTCTTTCCAGCTCTTAAACATTTGTAAACAAAGTAAAAAACTATGAACTAAGACTTGAATGGTGGGATAAAGAAAAACTTCAAAGGTCTGAAAACATGAATTGTCTTCCAATCTAATTCTGAAAGAAGTATATTAAAATTTCCTGTAAATTCACCAACTTGATGTCAACTCAAATTAAACAAGATAATGAAAAAGCTATTTGTTCCTATTGTTGACATTTCTTACAGCCGTATACCAAAAATATCTATTCCCAGACTTAGCAATCACTTCCACAATTATCCTTCTCTCCATTCCTACAGCTTCCATATTAGTGCTGGTCCTTTCTCATTTTTATTATCGCAGTCACCTCCTCACCAGATGCCTTAGTTCCAGCTCAGCCAGAACCCTACCCCAAATATTCTGCAACACTGACACCTGAACATTTTCTCACCATTATTCTGATCAGGGCCTCTCTCCTTCAGAGGGCTCGGTGGTCTACTACAGCAGTGGTCACCAACCTTTCAGACCTCACAGACCACCAGTGGTCCGCAGACCACCAGTTGACGGCCACTGTACTATAGCATCTGGGAACTTGCTAGGCAAGGATCCTCTACTCCCAAGTCCTTTTTCTCTTTCTTAACACAATGTATGCGGGAAACATATTTATACATTTTACGTTGATGGTAGTAGAGCACGGGACATGTATTAATACATTTTTTATAGACTAGCGGTAGAATGCGGGTAACGTATAAATACGTTTATTTTTATACTTTTTTTATTGCTCTAAAGGGATGCTAACATGCAGATATACGACTTCCAAAGGACAAAATTTGGGTCTCTATCACATACAATGGTGAATTATGTATGTACTTCCAGGTATAACGGTAATCAATCTATTCAACTGCAAAAATGGCCCATGCCACCTGTTAGCGCGCGATAAAAACTACCCGCAAACAATGTGTTAATTCTTTACTATTCTCTGGCCTGATCTTTGCCTTTTCCAGAGGAGTGAGATATCATTTCTGAACAGTCTCTGGAGTAAAGCTTTCCTTTCCCGTTCTTAGAGCCTCAGAATTCCTCCTTTTCAACAATAGTTTCTGACATTACATGTCTTCAACGAAAATTCTCCCAAGTACCTAAGAAAAGAATAATTTTCCTCATGACATGCAATCTAAATTGCTGGCTCAATTCAAACCCTTCCCCTATTTGTCTCAGGCCTTTGTTGGTAAACTATTTGAATGTATGCATATGTTCAATTTTGCTCTCATAATTCACACAACTAAACATCTCCTGTCAAAGTAAATAACATATGATTATATGAATTTACAAGTCATAGAATGGCAATTTCCATAAGAATGTGGTTAAACTAAATTCTGGAGGTGGTTGCAAACACAAACAAATTAAATAAGAATAAAGAGAAATCTAATGACGCATGTGGATTTTTTTGATCATCCCTACATGTCTTTTCACAAGTATCCTTTTCTGGGCCAATGAAGATGCAGCCTGGAAGCTGAAGAATGCATTAAATTTGGGAAGGAGTACATATAAGAAATGCTTCTGTGAGTGTCAAGGTTATAGACTCTGGATTCAGAGAGACTTTTATGTGAGTCCCAGCTCTACTACTTACTAGTTGTGTTTTGGCTTTGAGAATACAATAGCTATTCTAAGTCCAAAATAGCTATAAAGTGAAAATAATGAACTAAGTAACATTAAACATAAAATGCCTAACACTGACTGACTTATAATATATTTAGGTAGTAGCTCTTTTTTGACAATTTGTTTATCACATTTCTAGGTTAGAATATGAAAGAGAGAAAATGTTAAAACTACGTTTCTTCAAAACCTAATAGGAAAAAAAAGTAAAATGAAAAATATATCATGGATATATAGACTTACTAACAATTCCACTTTCTTTTTCTCCAATTTGCAATCTGGTTTTAGAGGTACAACCTCAGCACTTATGTGACCATCCCGGGAATTCTCAAGTCCCAGTTCCCTTGGTTGACTTTCTGTGCCCTGTGGTTTTCCATTGCCAACAGGAGAGTTGAGTGTAAGAGGATTAGGAGCAGTAGGGGGAGAAAAATGTGGCTTTTGATGATTGAATCTCTGTTGTGGTGCAGAGAGCAGCTGCTCTGGAGGTAATCTGACTGATCCACCTTGCAGTCCAAGTTTTTGGCTTTGCTCTTGAAGGACTTTTTCTCGCTGAAGTTGTTGTCGACTTTTCTTCATAGGGGGACGCCGGTGTGGTTCAAATGGATCTACATAAAAGAAAATGAAGGAAAATTCCTTTGTGTGAACAGCAAATAATTATAATTTCTCTAAGAAAATAAAGGATTAACATTAAACTTTTTAATAATCCCCCTGCTCTAGCTTAAAAGCCTAAGGAAAAACAGCATCTTCCTGCAGAGTTTAGAAAGTTCTTCAATCTACTGTTAACATTTAACAAAAACTGTCCTACCTCTCAATTTATCTTCAAGGAGAGCTATCTGTCTGTGAGTAAGGCCTTAGAATGCAAAACAAGGCTTTTCAACTTGATCTGATTATTATCAAAAGTATCACCTATTTGACCAAGATACATAGACAAATAAATTCTCTGATATATCTTCAATTTGATTTATGGTTGTGTCTACTCTCCTGAAATAAAATGGTGGTTGAATTTTCAAATGAGCTTCACCTTTCTTAAATTTTCACAGATATTAAGGCTATCTGATACATAAGAAGATGCTATACACAAAATATAACTACATGAAGTCCCTTATTTCTAGTTTACCCTAAATTGTTTTCTTTCATCTTCCAGAACAGTCCAAGGTTGTGTTCCCCAAAGTCTAGTTAGACTTTAATCAATGTATGCAACCTAACTTTAATAGCAGCCTGATCAGAGCAATAGAGGAAGATAAAACAAGTCATATTATAAAATGAGTAATAATACTTCTATTACACTTTTTATATTGTCCATATTAGTATTAACCTTGTAGGGAAGATAACTGGAGAATTTAACTCACATTCATACTGTATTTAATAAATTTTAAAATGATATTCTTTATAAAATACCAGGAAATGAAATTACAAGTCCTTGTAAATGAACTCAAATAGGGCTTTTAAATTCTGCATATTGACCTTTGAAGCAATACAAGCTTATTATTTAGATTCTCCAAGGGAGAGTTCAAAGCTCTGGAGTCACAGTTCCAGAGTTGCTTTTGTCCAGTTCAAGCAATTATTTATTCCATACCTCAGTTTCCTTATCTGTCAAACTGGTTGAAAATTACCTCTCCACTTAACTCATATGGAGTTGGTGTAAAGATTTAATGAGACAGGTAAAGAAAACATTTTTAAAAAATAGCTGTACTATTTAAAGTAAAATGTTATTGTTGACTTTAGCCAGAAACATAAAGTAGCCTCCTGAATCTTGGAATAGGAACTTATTCTTGGCTACTGATCTTTATTCACACCACCAGAAAATATGATTGAGCTTGCTTACTTCCCAGTTATAGTCTTCAGCTGAATTAATAGTGACACTCAAATTCTGTACATTAGCTTCCATTTCATTTTGCATTTTCACAGAACCCACTATACGATTTATAACGCCAATTTTTAAACTCTCAAATAACAAACAAATCTGGCCACTTAGAAATAAAAAAATGACCAAAAAACTCCTGGAACTAATAAGCCATTATAGAAAGGTTGCAGAATACAAGAGTAATATACCAAAGTGAATTGCTTTTCTATGTACCAACAATGAACAAGTGGAATTTGAAATTAAAAACACAATACCATTTACATAGCACTCAGCTTTTCTTTGGCTTATTTGTATTTTTATAAGTCTAACAAAATATGTACAAGAGCTATATGAGAAAAACTACAAAACTCTGATGAATGAAATCAAGGAACTAAATAAATGGAGAGATATTCCACATTCATGGATATGAAGACTCAATAATGTCAAGATGTCAGTTCATCACAACTTGATCTATAGATTCATTGCAATACCAATAAAAATCCCAGCAAATTATTTTGTGGATATTGACAAAGTGATTCTCAAGCTTATACAAAGAGGCAAAAGACCCAGAATAGCTACACAATATTGAAGAATAAAGTTGGAGGACTGACACTATAAAGCTACAGTAATCAAGACAGTAGGTATTAGCAAAAGAATAGACAAAATGGAACAGAATAGAGAGCCCAGAAACGGGTTCACATAAATATAGTCAACTGCTCTTTGACAAAGGAGCAAAGGTTAAGTACAATGGAGAAATTTCTTTTCAACAAATGGTCCTGGAACAACTGGACATCCACATGTAAGAAAATGAATCCAGGCACAGACCTTCACCCTGCATAAACATTAACTCAAAATAAATCAAAGACCTAAATGCAAAATTCAAAACTATAAAGTGCCTAGAAGATAATATAGGAGAAAACCTAGATGGCCTTAGGTATGGCAATGACTTTTTAGATACAACACCAAAGGCACTATCATGAAGAAGATAATTGGTAAGCTGGACTTCATTAAAATGAAAAACTTCTGCTGTGCAAAAGACATTGTCAAGGGAGTGAGAAAACTCACTGCAAGAGACATATCTGATAAAGGACTTTTAAATTTCTGTCAATCAAATGGGTATGAAGCAGTATTTCATTATGCTCTTGATTTGCAATTCTCTGCTTATTGATGGTGATAAGCATCTCTTCATATTTCCTTTTCATGTCTTTTTTGTCAGCTTTTCTTTGGCTTATTTGTATTTTTATATATCAGCAACAACTGGAAAACATAAAGCATTGTAGCTGCACTGCTTTTATATTTCCAAATTTTTCATCTATCTATATAAAACCCTAATATGCAAATCAACCGATCAGTGGAACAACCTGCAGAACAACTGGTCGGCGGGGGGTGGTGCCAGCATGTGGGCGGTGCCAGGCCAGCCAAGGCGGGTGCCAGCGGGGGCTCCCCGATTGCTCCACCAGTCACCCCACAGATCGGCCCAGATTGTCGGCCAGGCCTAGGGACCCTACCCTATATATTGAGAACAGTCTCTTAGATTTAAAAATTAAAACCTGGCAAGGCTACTCTAACACTGAAAAACAGGATGATGCAGTGATAACATGCATGGACTCTGGCTGGCACATTTTGTGGTCAGCCCTGATTCTGACACTTATAACTGTGACAAAGTCAATTACTCAACTTCTCTCTGCTTCAGTTTTTCCACCCATAAGATGGGGGAAATGGTACTAATGCCTTATAAGGATCATGTTATATACTACTTTTTATAATCAGGGCAAAAAAATGTAGCTGCCCATATAACAGCAAGATGCCTTTCACCTGTATGAAAAGTATGGTCACTGGTGTATGCAGCATCATGGATTGTGAGAGGTATATCTGACTGCCCATTTAGGCCCGTAAACCAGCAGTCAGACATCCCCTGAGGGGTTCTGGATTGCGAGAGGGCACAGGCCGGGCCAAGGGACTCCTCTGCCCCTCCCACCCTGTGCACAAATTTTGTGCACCTGGCCTCTAGTTATGAAATAAGTCATACATCCTATAATGTCTCAAATGTCTCTCTCTCTCTCTCTCTCTCTCTCTCTCTCTCTCTCTCTCACACACACACACACACACACACACACACTCCATCCAGTATGGATTATAAAAATACAACACAGTTTAACAAATAAAACATGGCTACAGTAGATATAATTGCTGTTTAAGGATAGAACATTACCCCCTTTTTGGAACACAAACAATAACTATTTCGGGTCTTGCAAGTCTTATGACTTGCTTTTGCTAAATGAAATAGAAGTGACACGTCATTTATTGGTGGAAGTATTTATTGCCAATGCTTACTTCCCAATCTTCTCTTGCCATGGTGAACTCCTATAGGACAGTACCAAGGCATTGTGTGGAGTGACTATATGGAGTAGAGTCACCTGCCAACCCATGTTAGACAGAAAGCTGGAATAAAAATTTTTTAAAACCTTTATTTTTTTTTACACAATTGATACGTTAGGGCTATTTATTACTGCCGCTTAAGTTGGTAATTAATTTTATAAGTACCACTACCTTTGAAGCTTCCTATTCCACTCCTTGCTTCCCCCAACCCTGAATTTTGTGTTTCATTCCCTTGACTTTCTTTATAGACCTCCTATATTCCTAAAATATACAGGCTTTATATGATTTTGACCTTCCATAAATGGTATCAGACTATATATTCTCCTGCAACTTGCTCTTTTCATACACTGTATTTATGAAAGTTATACATGTTAATGCATGTGTTCATATATTCCTACTAGCTATATAGTAGTCCACTGGATGATTATACCACAATTTATTTATCCACTTCCTTGTTAATGAACACTTGGTTTATTCCCAGATTTTCAATATTATAACGAAGAGTGTTGAGAACATTCTCAATCTCCACCATTGCACATACGGGTTTTGCTAGCGTTGTTATCCTTATTTTTGCTGGCAACCAACTTAATTTTCACAGGTTATTTAATTATAATTTTATGGCTGGAGAATAGTTGGAAGAAACCTTAAAAAGTAAAGATCCAGCTCTTCCAGCTTTACAAATGAGAAATCCAAGGTCAGATGCAGAACTAGATGGTCTGACAATCACTGTGTTTGGTTATGAGTACACAAAGATGCTATACGTATGCAAAGACGCATCTTTTCTCTTCTTCAAGGACCACAGACCAGTCAGTTGGTGTGTATGTTCTAACATCTGGCTATGAAATGATACGCTTTGAAATTAAGGTCCTCCCACTCTATCCCAAATGGCAGAGCTATTTAAAAATGTTCTTCTACATAATCAATCTGTTATTTAATTTAGACTTCGACATGAAGTCTTCTTTCCCCCAGCAAAGTCACCTCTCCTAACACATAATCTCTGTGATATCTTCCCAAAGTGCACCCAATCCCCAGCAGTGTGAGGTTCCTGCTCTGAGGTAGCAAGCTCTTGAACAACATCTACTATCACATTTTTTATAGTTTGTCTCCTCAGTAGACTAGAAAGTCTTTGGAGGCAGGGATGAGGCCATGTTCATCTTTGCATCCTAAATGCAGAAGCCGATGTCTTTAACTTCAGGTCAGACAAGAAGCAGACGTACTTGCACACTGTACATCTGAATAAGTGAATGGATGAGCAAGATAATTTGATAACATCAAGCAAGATAGAGTCAGTTAATTAAACACTGTAGTATGACTTTCATGATATAGTTTTTAAAGCCCTTTGGACCAGTCAAATTTTCCTCAATCTATTTAATCTTCACTGGCCCTATGTTACTAATTTACTTCCCTTTCTGATTGTCAATCCTAGAGTATCCTCACATCTATACTAAAAAATGCAGAGGCCTCATCTGAGCAACATGCAATTTTCTAAAAAAAACCAAAACTCTAATAAAAGGCATGACAGGGTTTTCATTTTTCCCCAAAGCACAGTAAGTTGTGTACCAAGAGTAGTAGAAACTCACAGAAGTTGTGTGCATTACCGGGATCACCAAACAGAATTTTATGAAACTTCAACCACCAACAAAGCCTCTTTTATATCACCAAGAGTTCTCACCAAGTATCAACAAACTTAATTCCTTTACTAAAAGATAACAAAATAGTACAAGTCCATTCAGCGATTACTCTATAAAGCCAGAGAGGGAATGACAAAATTCTCGATATCATATATATAGACACACACACTCTAACCTCTCAAAGACCCCTTTGGTTTGCTGACTCTCTGGGTTGGAAAGAACTGCAAGAATCATCTGGCAACCAGAAGTGAATGCAAGACTCCAGATGTATTATGAAAAGCACCGACGTTTTGCATTAAGACCCCCGTGTTCCCCTTTGCTCATAAATTCATCACAATTCTAATAGGGTGAGTGACCCTCCTCCTTCCTTTACTCTCCACCCATGGATCTACACCGCAATCTTCCTATATGGGCCCGCCAGGCTATAGGCCCAGCCCCCTCTCCCAGGTCCCATTCCTTTCCCAGGAAAAAAACCCAAACGCTGCAATGGATCCCTGAACTCTCTTTTCTGAAAGTAGATCCCAGGCCCCTGAGCCAGCCCCTCCCCCCACGGCTCCCAGTTCGTCCACTTCCGGAGCCCCTCAATTCTGTCTTCCCATTTACAGATCCATCCCCCAACACAAACACCTTATCCCCTTCCCCGCCCCCTTCCCCTCAAAAGCAGCAGCCCCGCCCCTTCTCCTAACAGACCCAAGATTTCAATCTCCGCCGGCACGTCCTGTTACCTTTACTCTGCTTTAGTCGCCTCAGTTCCTCCTCAGAGAAGCCAGCCCAGCTCTGCGCCATCCGTCCGGGCTGCCAGCACCCCTAGAATGCCCAAACTTGAGAGTCCCGAGTGCCAACACGGACTACTCAGGCACATCCGGGTTCTTCCCGGCAGCGGCCGATCAACCAATCGATGCATCGAGCTTTGGACCCAAGGCCCCCTCTTCCGTCTATGGCTGCCCACGGGAGTGCCGGACAAACTGCTTAAGGAAATCTTGGCTACGCAGACATCCCTTTTCCCTGAGCTGACTGTTCTCTCTTTCCCGTATTTTATCATAGTTTGGTTAATAACTTCAACAAATAAGGGGACAGATATCAAGGGGAGTCAGGGTGGAGATAAACAGGCAGTTAGGAAGTGGCTACGAGTCAGTGGCGCGAAAGGGCGGACAAAACTACCTGGGGGTGGGGAGAGGGGTCCTCGTTCAGTTCACTGGGGCGGAGCCCTCTACCTAGTGTTCTAGAGGTGTGTGCTCTGTGGCTTGTTGTAGCGGTTCCTTTCCAAACTTCGCTGAAATTCCCCTGCAGTTTGACTCGAGAGAATGTTCAGATTTAGGTGTTTAATTATGAAGGTACATTTCGGAGAACTGGGGTTTAATTAGTGGAAAGGGAGCAGAGACATTTAACAAGGTCTCTGTAGCGTTTCCGAGGTCTGTGGACTGGATTGTGTCCTTGATATTTTATGAATTATTCTTGCTATTCTGCAACCTTTCTCCTAAGAGATGTCTACATCTTCCCCGTTAGAAATGGCTTCTTCTGTTTTTATGGTTCGAGAAGGCAATGGGAAACAGCCCCGGAGGGTGGGCAAACATTCCTGAGGCTCCCCCGAGCCTGTGGTCCCGCTTTCGTGGTTCTGGTTCTACCTCGGACACTTGACCTCTCCGGGCTCCCGTATTCTCATGTTGAGTAACATTTCGAAGATTAAAAGATGCAAGTGTTGAAAAAAAACCATAGAGTGATTAAAAGACCAGTTATTATATTTTCCATATTTCGCTTATATTCAGCATTTTAAAAAAATATGTTTATTTTGGCAAACATTTTAAGATGTTAAATGTAAGCCAAAGAGACTTTCGACACTAATGTGTCAATATTTTTAGACAAATAGAAATGGAGTGGATTGAAACTACCACACAAAGAAAAGGGTTGAAATAAGTATTTCAGATTTAGATAGGTGGTCAGAAGGGAAAGGAATTTCCCTTATAAACTTGGAGCTTTTACATTTAAAAGTGGTTTCTGAGCTCTAGTTACACAAGCGCTTCTTTTTAAGTGTGGACTCATTTCCCCCAAATTTAAGATTTTTTAATGCCACCCAAAAGGATTGGAGGAGACATTAATCCAGTTTTTTTAAATGTAAACTATTAATGTAAGATATAGATTAGCTTCAAAGTAATAGATGGGGATGGGTAGCATTCTGGTAGTTAATTCTGTTTCCCATTTATAGAGTCCGGCCATCTAATTCATCTAATAAAAGTGAACCACGTTGTATGCCACATGTTATATTTCATACATGGATTGTCTTTAGCTCAAGGGGTGAATTTCCAGAATTATCAATAGTCTTAATAGACATGGATACAGTATTATGGTATTTTTAAAGGTTTTGTTAGCCCTGAATGAGAACAAAAGCATGAGCAAGATTGTAGTAAAAGATAACATCATTGGTGTACAATTGTAATTTGTAGTTTGCAAGGTTCTAAGTCTGTTGGCTCTCAGGGGGAATGGGTTTCTCCAAATGGTGTATAATGTTTTGTTGGGAGATTAAATTCAAAGAAGTTCTTTGTTCTGTGAGAGTTCTCTGTACCGTGGGTTGAGAGATTGTCTCTACAGGTTGGTTTTCCTGGGCTCTGGAATTTCAGTTGCTTTAAACCAGATTTAAGGTCATTTTTTTCAACTTGTGATATAAATTTGGATCTCACTCCCTTATATGACACAGGCCTCAGGTGTTAGTTTTCTGGTTGTGCAAACTTGCCTAGCTTGCGAGTGATGCAGCTAGGAATCAGACTCAGGCAGTACATCTCTAGAATCTAAGATCTCAGCTGCCCTGCCATTCTGATTTTATAGTATTCCTCTGGCAAACATTCCTTGAAGTTCTTGTGTAGCTCATACGAGCAGAGTGTGAATGACTGACAGTTCTTAACGTTACACCCTGAGTTATTTGCATTTTTAAAAGATGATGCTTTCTCATCCAGTGGAATCTTTCGTAAGTGAAATATCATGTATTCTGACAAGGAGAAATGAGAAGTATTTGTGAAGTGTAACAGAAGCTGTTTTTAGTCATTAACTCACCCAATTTGACTCCATCTTGGAACTTTCCAGCAACTTCTCTTATTCCATTAACAGCCTGAAATGAAAGTTTACCCCTTTTTCTGTAACCTTTGTATCCACTAGGAAAGATGGTGTTTATTTCTATGCAGGAGTCTGTGAAAAAGGAAGTGATACAAGCAACAGCTTGTATTTTACTTTGGGAAGCCTTCAGAGACTTTCCTGTCAACTTTTGGATTCCAGTTTGTTACTTTGTCTTAGAACTTTGCTCTGTCTCCTAGTGCATCTTAGAACTTTGCTCTGTCTCCTAGTGCATAACTGTTAGGCACCTGGGAGAAGTATATGGTAAAGTATTTTTGCTTATGGCTACAGTAGACATAACTAGACCAATGCCTGAGGGGTTCAGTTTTTTGAATGAAGGAAGGAAAGGGTTGCCCATTGGAGGAGCCAGTGGGAAAGTGGATAGGGCAAACATATGCTACAGACAGTGAATACCTAGCACACAGGCACTTGAGTCTTCACTGCATGATGTTCTGGCTTTAGGATGTCTTTTCTACTTAACATTTGGATACAGTTGTGTTTTGATTTCAGAATTCGTCATACTTAAATTCTGACTCTAAGAAGATACTGAAAAACTGAGTTTCTCCTTCCTTTTCCATGCACAATCTTCACTGGAGTTTTAAAAATATATTTTCCAGTGAAGAGGCAATTCCTTTTTCTAAAAAAATCTTTATTGTTGAAAGTATTAAATAGGTCCCCCTTTCTCTCCCATTAACCTCTTCCAGCCCACTCCCGTATTCCTACCCCAACCCCCCTCTCACTACCCCATTCATTTTTCTCTGTCCACAGGTTATGCATATATGCATACAAGTTCGTTGGTTGATCTCTTCCCACACACCCTCCCCTGCTTTCTCTTTGAGGTTCAACAGCCTGTTCATGCTTCTGGGTCTAATTTTGTACATCCATTTATTTGGTTAATTAGATTCCACATATGAGTGAAATCATGTGATACTTATCTTTCTCTAACTGGCTTATTTCACTTAGCATAATACTCTCCAGGTCCATCCATGCTGTTGCAAATAGTAAGAGTTCTTTCTTTTTTATTGGCACATAGTATTCCATTGTGTACATGTACCTCAGCCTAAGTGCTGTATCCAAATCTTAGTTATTGTAAATTGTGCTGCTATGAACATAAGGGGTGCATATATTCTTTCTGATGTTTCAGGTTTCTTAGGATATATTCCTAGAATTGGGATCATTGGGTCAAATGGGAGCTCCATTTTTAATTTTTTGAGGAAACTCCATACTGTTTTCCATAATGGCTGCACCAGTCTGCATTCCCACCAGCAGTGCACTAGGGTTCCCTTTTCTCTACAACCTTGCCAACACTTGTTTGTTGATTTGTTGATAGCCATTCTGACAGATGTGAGGTGATATCTCATTGTCATTTTGACCTCCATCTCTCAGATGATTAGTGACTTTGAGCATTTTTTTCATATGTCTCTTGGCTTTCCATATGTCCACTTTGGCGGTCCTTTGCCCATTTTTTAATTGAATTGTTTGTCTTCCTTTTGTTAAGTTGTATGAGTTCCCTATATATTTTCGAGATTAACCCCTTATCAGATGTATCATTGTCAAATATGTTCTCCCATGTAGTGGCCTCTCTTGTTATTTTGTTGATGATTTCTTTGGAGTGCAGAAGCTTTTTATTTGCATGTAGTTTCATTTGTTTGTTTTCTCCTTAATTTCCATCATCCTAAGAGATGTATCGGTAAACATATTGTTATGAGAGATGTCTGAGATTATGGTGCCTATGGTTTCTTCTAGGACTTTTATGGTTTCGTATCTTACATTTAAGTCTTTTATCCATTTTGAGTTTATTCTTGTGTATGGTGTAAGTTGGTGGTCTAGTTTTTTTGTTTGTTTTTTTTTGCCTGTATCCAATTTTCTCAACATCTATTGAAGAGACTGTCTCTGCTCCAGTGTATGCTCTTGCTTCCTTTGTCAAATATTGAGCATAGTGGCTTGAGTCGATTTCTTGGTTCTGTCTTCTGCTCCATTGATCTATATGAAGAAGCAATTCTTTTTTAATTGTACTAGTATCTCAAGCATTTTTTAAGTGAAAATACATTAAAAGCATTAACTAGAACTGCTCAGCAAAATACCTCTCCTGTTTAACAGTTTCCACCAGTCCCCAGTTTAATTACCATGTTATTCTGCCAGCTTTCTCCAGAAATAATTGACTGGATGAAGTAATTTCATTGGATATTTACAAACACTAGACTTGTAAAGGGGGTTTCTGTCAATTCCCCTTTGGCTTGGAAATGACTGAGGCTGAATTGGCAGTGCACAACTGCTATTTTGGGCTTAGCATATTTTCGCAGGCACCAACTCAGGAAGATGATGGGAATGAAACAGAGGAAGGTAAAATGTTTGGCCTTTACAATCAGTCGTATTGTAATTTTGGCTGTAAGTTTATTTGAAAAATGAGAAAGTAAAGTATTGACTTGGTCTAAGACTCAAAGTAGTTGGATAGTGATTTCTCTGTGAGGCGGTTAAGATAGCTTGTTCCATTATGAATAGTCTGGAATAAATTTGCAAAGCTTTGAGTATCAGTAGTCAAAGTTTAAATATTGGCTTATCAATCATGGTGAAATGAATTACCAAGGTCAGTCTGTTAATGTTATTGATTTAATATTCTGTAATAAAGTGTTTTTGTTTTGGATTAAATAATAAGATTTGATTTTGAAGGCATAATGTCAAAGTAGAGAGCTGACAAGATGAAGATTCGGCTGGGAATTATTTTATCTGAGGCAGCCTACAGGAAATTCCAAGACAATATCAATATAAATGAAGCTTTTAAAGAATTGAAGTGGAATGCCAAATTGCAGTACTGTAGATTCAAGTTTAAAGATGTCAGTCCCTACTTGTGGAAAAAAATTGATGCAGCAACTTCAGGTGGTCTTCAGAAGAAATTCCAACTGTGCTAATACTTACAATGTGATGATTTCCGTGTGACTATTCATACACTTAAAATATTGAGAGGGGGGAAAGTGGAAGTAAGACTATTGGGCAAGGTGCTTGGTTGTTTTTTCTTTTTAGAAAACAGACTGGTAGAGGTAATAAGTGTTTTAAGAGGAATAGAGGAATTCTACCAGTGAGATTGTAGAAAGTAATATAATTATGAAGAGTATACAAAGAGTCAATGTAGATTTAGTTCTTATTTAGATCTACAATTTAGCAACCCAGGAGGATGAATACCTATTTCTCAAAGGTGACCCCAGAGTAATCCAAAGTGAATTTTAATGTCGTAACATCAATAATTTAAGTTCAGCTTTCTCAATCACAGCTTATACATTTGGCGAAAACCCATTGAGTCATTTTTAATTTATATGGTAGCAGTAGGTTTTGCATGACATGCAAAATGGCGACACCATTTTGTGGGGACTCCTTAAGAAGAAAGAATTCAACACTGTAAATACACTCTTACAGGGAAGCCTCAAGCAAGTGGAAAGCCCTCAAACTTGAGCTTTAGTAGCTTCTAATTAACAAATTTGGTTTCATTTATATAGGACAAAAAGGTTCATGTAAGTGAAGAGTGACTAGAATATCAATATGGTGGTAAGAGGAGTGAATTGGGACTTAAGACCTGCATTCTAGCCTAGGCTGATTATACATTTCTTTGTCATTTACTGAGAGCAGCATTATAAAGGGCATTATGAGAGTGGCTATGGCTACAAAGACCCTGTGCTTAGGGAATAAAACATTCCATGCTCAATTTGAATTTGGGAAATAGTGTGCACACTATAATGAGGCACATGAGACTTGGGCATATTAATAGTTCTGAGAGATCTTATTATTGAAAAACACACACACATACACACAAGTTTTAACTTCATTTATTCCAGTTTTTAGCTCTTTTCCTTTTTAATTGTGTAAACCATAGTAACATCATCTGGAAGACATTTTGGGGAATGCTGGGCTATGAGGAATGATCTCTTTTGGCCTCCTTAACTGTTACAGGTATTCTTAGGTTTTCCTCTTTGGCTAAGTTAGAACTGTCATTCTAAAATAACCAACGTATTCTCAATAGTGTAGTTTTGACAGACTTGCACACTTGTGTTCAGCCGGCAGCTCTAATGAAATGGTGCCAACCATCAAGCAGAGAACGGTGATGGGGTGTGGGCAGTGCTGGACTGGGATGGAGGGACTGGCATTTGACAGCTCAGGCTTCTCATGATTCCAGAGAAGATTTTCCTTTATGCCTCCTTCAGCCTTCTTAGATGAGCTCCCTGTTGTAATAGTGCTGCCTTCTGTGTTTGTAGAGGTCATCACACAGGGTTGTGAATACCACCCAAGCAGCCCGTGCAGTGGTTGAGAGTCCAGTAAGAGTGAGATCCTGCTCCCTCTTCAGAGAATTTCTGAATATAAAGGCCTGAAAGGAGGCCTTTTTGCCAATTACAGCTTTGAATGCAAACGTAATACCAGAGCCACCACACCTTTTTTAGGGTAATTACCACTTAACTAAACATTTCTGAGTTCCTTATAAATTGGTCCCCTCAGTCTTTTAATCATTTTAGTAGCTCTTCTCTGAACTTGGTCCAAGTTTTCCACAATTTTGGTAAAAAGGTGCTCTATAGGGAATGCATTGTCCAGGTGTAGCAACCTGGCCAGGGTATTTGGTGCAGTGGGAGGGAGCAAGAGAAAGATGACAACTATCCAATATCCCTTTGGCGCTCATAAATGTATGGCAGCTTTCCAGCAATGAGTTGAGCTCACAGTAAATGTGTAGGCAAGTACACTGGAAATTGCCCCTTCCTTGAGTCAAGTGGAAGAAAAGCCAGAGGCCTGCATGCAAGTCGTGGGTGTGTGAAGTTGATGAAATCCTTCACTTGAAATAACATGACAACCATACTTTACAATAAGAAATCTTAACAGGGATATTTCAAGGGAAGGCAGTGTGACCTAACCTGAAAGTTACCAATATGTATACCATATTTGTATAAATAAGATCATAAAAATATTGTTTATTATTATTTTCTCATTTTTTGATGGACCTAAAAAGAGATTGGATGAAATCTAGAAGTCACTTGTAGTTGAGTGACTCAGTCTGGGTCAAGCAAATGAGTAAATGGGAGAGTCAGAATTATACCCCAAATATGGCTTTAAGTCCTGTACTTTTCACTTTAAACAAAAAAAACAAAAAAAAAGGAAACTAAGCAATATACTTCCACACCCATATCCTATTTCATTGGTTCAGGAAGTAAGATGTTAATACTCCTTGACAAGTATTTTGGCCTCTTAATTTAGTAAGTGTATCATTTGTGTCTGTGGTTTTTTTTTTTATCTTGTAATCTTTAGTTTACTTTTTTTTGACAATTCTCTTATGCCGAAAGAAATTCCAAAAATGTTAGCATCTGTTATTAAGGTAAAAATAAGTATGTCACAGTTTGTTGGGGTTCTAGGACACCCTAACAAAGATACTAGCAAAAGATTGTTAAGGTTTAAGTACAAAAGTCAATAGTAAATTCCTGAAAAGTATAGAGTACTCATATTTCTTGATATTTGGGACATTTAAACAAGTGTTTAACAATCTGATTCTAGGGCTAATTAAACATATATATAATGGACCACCCTAAGAAGTGAAACTACGTATCTCTTTGGCAACATGTTTGAGCCTTTTTAAAAAACAGAAATGTTGCTATAAAACAAAACTAGGCGAGGAGAGCCATACCAGAAGGAGTATAATATTTAATGATTAATATGCATATTATTGTAGCATTTTAAAGATACAGTCATTAGAGCATAAGATTTTAACTGAAATGCAATTACTGTTTCTCACAACCTTGGGAGATTGCCTGCTATTAAGATTCTCAGTTCCCCAATGCTGACCTGAGGTCATGTGCTATCAAACTTGGAATTGGGCTTTTGTTTCAAGCTCTTGGCTCTAGTGTGGGTTTCTCCCTGACCATTGAAGAATGATTTTCTCATGAAGAAACCTATAATCAAGTGAGGATTTGGGGAAGCAGGATGCTAATATTGAATTCAGAATTATTCTTCCTGGCTCTGGCCTCACAGCCCTTCGTGTCAGCCCATCCAACTGTGTAGGCTGGGATCTATAGATCTTTGAACACAGCTGGACTCTCAGGTAGTTTGGTCTTTGGGGAGTGATAGACCTAAAATAACTTTGAATAGTTAAATCTGACCACGTGTGAAATGGCAGTTGCCTTTTAATTTTAATGGAATATTTCAGAGCATTTTTATGGAAAAGCTCTTAAAGTTCTTTTTTTTTTTTTTAACCACCTTAATGAAAGGGGAAAATGTGTTGCTGTTGCTGTTATTTTTTATAATAAATTTAAAGCAGTTCCTACAAACCTTAACAAGTAGAATCAAATATTTAATGCTTTTGGCAAAACACCTTTATAAAATTTCCAGAACAGAATAAAATATTCTGTATTTAAACAGTTTTGAATCAGACTGAATTTCTAAGAGTACATACATCATGTATAACTGTTTCCAAATTAATTTAGTATGTGGACTCATCAAGCCATTTCATTACTGCACTAGTTACTATTGCATCTGAAAAGATTTATGCTCAAATTTTTAAACCAGAATACTAGTAGACAGCTAGATTCACAAATACGAATATTACAGATAGAAACTCACTTGTTTTGGTTTTTATTTTTTTTACACCATATTCCTTTTGTATAATGTGGGCACTCTATCTCTGGGACTTCACACGAGATGTGTGCAGGCACCTCTTACCAGATGATGCCAGCCTGCTACAGCAGACCACCGCAGTGAGATTCCTTTATATTTGCTAAATGTGCAACTTGGAACCCATTCATTATAAAGGTCTAAGTTAAACGGGAAAAAATGGTTTAACCGAGTTAGATGGACTAGTACTGTTACTTTGGGCATAGACCGCCAGGGGAAGTTTTGACAGGATTTCAGTTACCTTTTCAGAGGGAGCATTTTGAACAAATGACAAGGTAGAAACTTTAGTAGCTACTGGGAAAATGGCTTGATAAAAATGAATGGAAATGGAAAAAGTTGAAGTGGTCACTTTTTATGTGTTACTTGTTATTCATAAAGAATCTTTATTCTGCTCTGAATGAACCTTGAGCTGGATTCTTCCAAACAATCATTTGTATGATAGAATGCTAATATGGTTCTGGGAAAGATGTCTTCCAGGGAAAAAGTTGTAGCTAACATTTATTGGCAGTCTCTCTTCTAAGACTTTTTCACGTATTATTTTATTGAACCCCCCAAACCACCTTATTATCCCTCCCATTTTGCTCATGAGGAAACTGAAGAACAAAGAGTATAAGTAACTTCTCTAACTTGCCACACTTAGTGATTGGAATTAACGCAGGCAGTCTGACTCAAGAGTTTGTGCTCTTAATCTGTGCACACTTTTGACTCAAGTATTTTTTAAGAAGCCTACTCATTGAATATTTTAAAGGTTTTCTTTTAGATAATTGAATTTATATAAGATTCAACATATGTAAATAAGAGTAATGGTAAAGCTATTATTGATATTCAAACACGGACAACAGTGTGGTGATTGCAAGGGGGAGTGGGAGTGGAAGAGGACATAGAGAGGATAAATGGTGATGGAAAATATAAAAATTTAATTAAAATTTTAAAAATCCAGGAAGAAGAAGTAAGATTAAAAGATGTATGGTGTCTATTGTCATATATAGCCAAGGCAAGTGGCTTTGTGTGTAGAGATTGGCTCACTTGTGCTGCCCTTATTACCTGCCCACTCTGGGCTCATTCCTCCTAGCCCTGCTGCCTCTGATTCACAGACTGAATCTAGGGTTTACTGGGTAAACTCAAATTTTCAGGATATCCTCTCTCATTTTTTATGGAATTAAGATGTGTGTCTTTTTTGGAATTTACAGTCAGTCTGATTTTATGTAGAAAATTATTTCTGTTCATGGACCCTTTACAGCATTCCAGGCTTGTTGTGGATTTATTTTTACTCGTAATGCTTCCTTTGATTTTTGGGAGGTAAAACAGATAAATATATTTAACTCTCTCCTTAAACCAGAAGTCTACCTTCTTTTTATTGGCTTAAGTAAGGATTTCGAGTATATAGCAGTGGTCCTCAAACTTTCAGACCCTTCCTTTTAAAAAAAGGAAAGAAAATTTGCAGGCCCCTAGAGTCTACTGACTTAGCCTGAGAGACAGTGTTTTACCTAAAATCTCCATTGCTTTTACAGTTCCTGCTTTCCCCCCCCTTAACAAAGGCTTGTGTAAACAGGGCGGTGGTTAACCTGCAGTTCTTCCCTTTGACCCAGCACACTTCTCCTCCAGAGTGTTTAGTTTGTGTGTGATTATCCTGATTATCATCATGCTCTTGGGTGAGATACCTATTTTTTTTATCAGGCATGTATAACTGTGCTCCGGTTGCCGATTAAAAATAATTCATGCCATGCATTTAGTGAAGTCCCACGTGTGCATTATCTGTCTGGTTTTACTCTTTTGCCTGATATCCAGATAGTTCCTGTGGTGGAGCATTATCCATCTGGGCCCAGGGTGGGTCACACTTGCAGGGTCTGCTAAAAATAAAATTCTGTGCACTAGGTGTTCTCACATCTGAAAAGTACAAATGATTTGACATTGATAGACACATTTAGCAGCATTTTGGTTTGAATCAAATTAATTTGTCATTATTTATTTGGAGATTAAAAGCATGGTCCCTACTTATATTTTTAGCTTTTTAAGTAAAATTTTGCTTTTTAAAATTATTTAATTTCATTTTAGAATGAACTCATAATGGAATTCTTAATTTCAGTTTTTAAAAATTATTTCAGAACTTCTTAAATAATAAAGAAAAAGAACTTTTAGAGAAAGAGATAGAATTGGAAAAGCTACCCAACTTTCCCGTTTTAGCATAAAATTCAGAATCTAAAAATCTTAGTTTCATCTCAAGTTATCTATAATAATAAAAGTGTAATATGTTAATTAGGCTGGACAGCTGAACGACCTTCCTGACTAAGCCGTGGTGTGGGGGCTGAGGCAGAGGCAGTTAGGGGTGATCCACCAGGCAGGTGAGCAGTTAGGGGCTATCAGGCAGGTAAGCGAGTGGTTAGGGGTGATTAGGCAGGCAGGCAGGTGAGTGGTTAGGAGCCAACTGTCCTGGATTGCGAGAAGGATGTCCAACTGCCAGTTTAGGCCCGGTCCCGCAGGGATCCCTGTGGGATCGGGCCTAAACCATCATTTGGACATCCCCCAAGGGGTCCCGAATTGTGAGAGGGTGCAGGCCGGGCTGAGGGACTGATTTTCATGCACTGGGCCTCTAGTAGTTAAATAAAAGTGTCAAGAGCTGGCTGCCTAAATATCATCAGTACAATCTGTTGGTAAGATAGAGCTGAGTTTATTGTTTACTGTGGTGAGGTAATAAGTACCACCTCGAGAAACTTTGGCAGTGTCTGGGAATGGGGTAGGGGGAAAGGTAAGGTCAGAATTTATTGAGAATTGGAAGTTTGTTTTAAATCTGCCCTCATTGTGGGGACTTGATTAGGGCGATAAGTCCAGGATTGGTAGAGCAAGAGGAAGATTGAGGCAAGGGATCCAAAGAACCGGAGGACTCACCTGTTAATTGATACTTTCCAGTGAAGTGGGTCTTTTGGGAAATTCCTATAAAAAGCAATCATTTGCTTGGGTAGGACGGTCTGGAAGCGTTTAAAAATCCTAGTGAAGACAGTATAACGGAAAATCTTGTGAACATAGGCAGTCAGATTTGGTTTCCATTCTCAGTGCCCAGGCTGCTGTGTCGGTAGATGGTTCTGCTTATCAGGATTCTCATTGTTGTCTGAATGGGATAACCCTGCATTTTCTCTGCCATCAGATCTCACTGGTGTCCTCCTAATTCACGGCTCCTCACTATAAAGTGGTAGAATAAACTTTCACTTGAAGCAGGACTGCTGAGGTATAATTGGCACATTCTGAGGTCTTTGGATCATGGTATGATTATCTGAAGATCGCATCTAGGAGACCCAAGACCTGAGAGCCACTCTGTGTATGGGGAGGAGGGTGGGGAGTTGGGGGGGGGAGGAGGGCAGGGAGGTGCAAGTCATGTGGGTGGGCTACCAACTTTTAGCATTGTGACCTCATAAGCAATGGAGCTGTAGCCATGGAGAAACAAGGGCCTAGAGGTGATAATATCTAAGCAGTTTGTTCCCAGAGTGACAAGTGAGATGATCAGGACAGGCTTAAAAACAGCCTTCAAGAATGGCTTTTAATCAGCTGGGCCCTAAAACAGCTGTCACAATGCAAGTAAGATAAATGTGTCTCCTGTGATAAATATATGCCATTCACTCTTGTCCCTCCAAATACATGCCACTTTCCCACCACCATAGAAAATATCAAAATTCCATTTTATTAAAATAGGCACCAAGGTTTTCTGTGACTGTACCACTTTTCTATCATTGAGGTGCTTCAGAAGGGACGTGATGCTCAAAGTACCAGTGCACACATAAAGTTGTTCTGTGCCTATGTGTTGAGCCAGGAAAAAAAGTTTTTAAATAGAAAAAAAAAGATGAGAAGGAAGAGGAAAAAAATAAACATTTAAAATTTTTATTCGGTTATGTTGAAAGGATCTCTCTTGCTCTCAGAAACTTGAGCAAGATAGAGCCCTTTCTTTTTGTAGTTTGAAGCAACTTTCCTGTCAACCACCCATCTAACCCCTGTCACTAGAAAGCTATGTGCTGGCAAACTGGCCTCCATAGTTCAAGGTTGGAGAACCCCAGCCAACACCCGAGGGTGGGACAGAACCCAGGCGCCAAGCAGTATCCTCGGGCTGCTAATTTGCTGGACACACAGAGCCCTGTTCTGTAACCTTCCTCTAGGCTGTGGGTGAGTGGAACCCATTAACATTTAAAAATATTTGCAGAAATCAGGGGGAGGGGGGTTATTTCTGGAGGGCCAGTACTCAGTGCACTTTCATGCGTGCCAAAGTTTGCTGGCATGGCTCAGCCTTTGATAGAGAACATCTGGGCGGCTGCTGCTGCAGCATATAGATGGGGTGGAGGGCAGGGAACAAAGGGGGCTTGTGAGAGTGTGCAAGTGGGGGAAGCAAAGGAGCCCTTACTTAACGCCTGACCCGTGCTCCACAGGGGGAGGGAACTGAGGACAGGAATGGAATGTTTTGCCCTCAAGTTCACTCCGTGATGAATACTGGAGACAGAGATGGCACTGCACAGGTTCCTGGGCTGCAGAGACCTTCACATTGCTGGGCAGACATGGGCCCAAGGGAGGAAGTACAGCCAACAGCAGTCATCACCAATGGCATCTAGTTGGGGCCACTTGGTTGGGGAACAAGGGAACAGGAGATGAATTAGGGAGCAGGGAAGGTTGGTAGAATACTTTCAGTGGAGACAGATTGTCATTGTTTTCCCCATTGCCAGTCCCATCCATATGGAAACAAGATAAAATGAGTTGCGTGTCATGAATAGGTATATTTCAGACACAAAGTGCTTTTATTAACTGAAGGGTAAGGTCAGACTGTTGAAAATCTGTCATTTGTGAATAGAATTTTGATTAGATTCTGAATTATGCATGTTGCACCTTACCCAGCATGCATATATATGTAAGAAAAATCCATGTTTAGGCATTTATTAAATCATGGAATGCTTGACTAGCTTATGTATGATAGGAGCCACTATAGTTTATAAGAGTGAATAAAGTACTATCCCTTTTACCACTTAGGTACTGGTTGTACATAAGTTGGTCTAGGTATTTTTTAAAATATATTATTGATTTTTTACAGAGAGGGAGGGAGAGAGATAGAGAGTTAGAAACATCGATGAGAGAGAAACATCTATCAGCTGCCTCCTGCACACCTCCTACTGGGGATGTGCCCGCAACCATGGTACATGACCTTGACCAGAATCAAACCTGGGACCTTTCAGTCCGCAGGCCGACTTCTATCCACTGAGCCAAACCAGCTAGGGCCACTCTCCGCTTCTTTTCAACATTTCTTTCTATTTTATAAAGCCATCATCACTCCACTAACTGTTTACATCTGTCTACCCCTCTAGGCTGAAAGCTCCTCCATGACTAGGACTGTTTCTAATATACTCTATATCCTCAGACCCTAACACACACACTC
>NW_006293313.1:407194-473656 GCF_000327345.1 Myotis davidii | reverse complement strand
GTCGTTCTGCTGTTTGGTCTAATTAGCATATTAGCTCTTTATTATATAGGATTCCCGTTTTTCTTTTCTTTTTTATTTTTTAAAATATATTATTGATTTTTTACAGAGAGGGAGGGAGAGAGATAGAGAGTTAGAAACATCGATGAGAGAGAAACATCTATCAGCTGCCTCCTGCACACCTCCTACTGGGGATGTGCCCGCAACCATGGTACATGACCTTGACCAGAATCAAACCTGGGACCTTTCAGTCCGCAGGCCGATGCTTTATCCACTGCAAACTGGTCAGGGCTGGTCTAATTATTTTAATGAATGTGATGAATATATTTCATTTACAGAGTCTTCCTTACCTTCCTCTTCTCTTTTCTGCCCAGGTCATTACCATCCTCTGACTCAGCTCCAAAAAATGAGTCCCACATTTTAATATTGCTGAGAACTCTCTTCCCTGTGGATTCATCGTAGAACCCAGACATTACCACTTGCAAGTGCTACAGGTTTTATGATGGCAGGGGCGGCTAATACCAACTAGCCCAGGAGTGCCCAGTTTCTGGGATCTTCAGACTCCATTCATTCAGCATAAACTTATCAAGTATCTATTCTAGGATTATGATATTCAGCAAGATAGTTTCTCCTTTCCAATGCTGGGAGCCCCAAATAATGTATTTAATTTTTCAAATAATGGATTCTGGCTTTCATGAAAATAGGTAGGCAATCTTTACTTAATTAATTTCCTTTAATGCTTAATTCCAATTAATTGCTTTCATGACCTTTATGTTATATTGGCTCTTACTATTTCAGATTGCTTACAGCATTTTAAAACTTATTTTACTAAGAGGGCCTATTTTGCTGTTCAGAAGCTGCTAGTAAAATAAGGTTACTATGACTTTGAGTTTTAGGTGACTGGTATCAATGAAATAGCTATCTACCTATCTATCTACCTACCTACCTACTTACCTACCTACCTACCTGTCTACCTGTCTACCTACCTACCTACCTGCTATCTACCTACCTGTCTGTCTCTTTTAGCTTAATATAGACCAATTAGTATCTTAAGTGGTTTGGCTTTGGCAAAAAGTAATTTAAAAACTGTTAATCCTAAGTTTATTTTGAATTTGAGTTTACTTCAGGTGTTTATGTTAAGAAATATTTTGCTGCTCATTTTCACATTTCTAATTGCTTTTTAAGATTTCTTTTTGCTTTTAATTTTTTTTCTGAGGCTTTCCCCTTTTCTTCTCCTCCCTTTCCTAGTCAATGAACCAGCTCCAGCTGAATGGCAGATTTATGGCCAGTTACTCAAAAAAAACAACAACAGTTTTTCAAACTAAAATCCCTAAAGGTCACTTTGGATTGTATCAGGTATTCTCTCCCTTATCTTAGAAATAATAAACATCTGGTGCTATTTAGAAATAGGATCTAAAGTTCAAATTGCAAAATAATGATCTTGACCAACTTTTAGTCTGATGAAAACCAGAAAAAAAAAGTATATTGAAATAAAATTTTACCTCCATACTTGCACAATTATGTCTGTTAGTAAGAATCTTTATCCCAGGTGACTAACTACTTCCTTTTGAGGTTAACTTACATTTTTATGCACTTACTGCCTCTTGGACAGAGACCTTCCTTATTTATTTGAGTATTAGTGTTTTGGGCTTAGTGGATATTCAAATTCTAAGTAGAACTTACATTCTTGAAATAAAGGCATCATAAGGATTGAGAAATGGAATATTAGCTTTAGTCATATCAATGATATAGAAGTTGACATCAAAATCCTGAAAATACTCGTGTAAGTTTATCCAGTCCATATTGATTCAGAGCAAACCAATACCTAGACTATTTGTTTTTCTGATCTCTAAATTGTTGGATACCTTTTTATATTATGTGGAGACTCAAATGTCAGAAATGATTCATTAGGTTCCAAAGAAAATCTAGAAATTATCATTAAGCCAAAGAGTGATTCCCTGAATTCTCTATCGTAAGCAAATAATTGAGTCTGGACTAAAGCCTTAGGAGATGTTACTCTTATTTTGTTTTCTTCACCAAACTAACTATAGTGGGTCCTTTGAAATTAATCTTCCATGTCATGATTTCTTCCTTATTTTGTATCCAATTACCAATGGCATCTACTACCTGTTGTCTATTCCTTTTCTTCATCCCCTGGAAAATTGGCTCATGTGAACCTGTCTTGGCTTGCAAGGCAATAAGATGACAAAGATAACCAGTCGTCAGTATTACAAATGCAATGGCTTATGCAGGGTACCCACAGTTAGATGGTTGGTTTTCAAAGAGCACTTCTGAGTTTGATGTCAGGGACCCATTGCCAATGAAACATCTCTGGGATTAAGTCCACCTTATGCAGTTGTTGCCTCGTCTGAAACTGTCAACTGGATAAAACATCTGCATACAGCAAAAGAGTTTGGAGTTGCCCATCTGGGCATGAGGGGAAGATTGACCCAGTTGCAACAGATGATCCAAAAGCTCTGTTTTCCATGACTGATTCTATGACCTTATTTCAGCTTATCTCTGGATGAGCTCAATTGTTTTGTCCAGTATTTTATCTGCATAGCAGCTCTGTTCCGCAGGTCAGCCAGTCGCAGCCTTGGCATTTAAACAGGGAGGCTATGTCAATGGCAGTGAATGCTGTCTTTATCCCTCACCCAGGGAGATGTAACATGTTTACTGGCTGCATAGGCCTGTCTCTTACATACTCAACAATACCTTCACTGCTGTTTGAGATTCTGAGCTCTTGACCTCTGCTTGACCTTGAGCCCATCCTTATTCTAACTGCATTATCAACCAGACCCTGCATCTTTGTCACAATGTGCTTAGCAATCACCCACAGCATAGTTTTGGCACAATTCAATTGTCTTCAGCGTGTTCATTCCCTTTATAATGTAAACACTGAAGTGATTCTATTAATGTAAAGTGAAGTATCAGCTGATAATTTTGACAATATAAATTTGTGCTTATAATCATGAACTGTCATTAATAACATAAACTTTCCTGGAACATTTAGGAATTTGGCAGCAGAGGAGATATCAAACTTGCCACTTCTACAGTTGTTCAGTCATTATTGCTGAACGGAGAGGTGATTTTTTCCAACTGGCATGAAATATTTTTATTAAAATTTAACCTTAATGAGGAACTGCATTCAAGTTACAGGATTAAAAATATACTGAGCAGATACCTCAATGCAAAGAAATAAAAATAGAATGGAAGGTACTGAAGTAGTAGAAGGCAACTTATTTTGTATAAACAAAAATACTTTGCTTTTATAGAAAAAAAATGAGTATATCAATGCAAGTCTCACTTAAGCGAAAAGCCATTTTAAAAAGAGTAACATGTTGGGAAAATTGGATAGCCACATACAAAAGAATGAAATGAGAGTGCTATTTGATACCACACACAAAAATTACCTCAAAATAGATGAAAAGACTTAAATATAAGACCTGAAATAATAAAGTACATAGACAAAAACAAGTATTAAACTTACGGACCTTGCACTCAGAGAGGTTTTTGTGAACTTGACCCCCAGGGCAAGAGAAGTAAAATAAAAAATAAATGAATGGGACCACATCAAACAAGGTTCTGCCCAGCAAAAGAAACCTTCAATAAAACAAAAGGCATCCGACAACCTAATGGTAGGAAATATTTGCAAGCGATACCTCTGATAAGTGGCTAATGTTAAAAAAATATAAAGGATTCATACAACTTATCAACAAAATAAACAACCCAATTATAAAATGGGCAGAAGACCCAAGCGGATACTTTTCCCAAGAAAACATATAAATGGCAATAGATATATGAAGAGATACTTAACTTCACTAGCAATTGGGGAAATGCAAGTTAAAACAACAATGAGATACCACCTCACACTTACCAAAATGACTTATCAACAAAACAAGTGTTGGAGAGGATGTGGAGAAAAGGGAATGCTTATACACTGCTGGTGGGAATGTAAACTTGTGCAACCACTATGAAAAACAGTATGGATGTTCCTCAAAAAATTAAGAATAGAGCTACCTTATGTCCCAGCAATCCCTCTTTTGGGTTTCTACCTGGAAAATTTGAAGACATTTATATGTAAAGGTATATGTAGCCCTTTATTGATTACAGTATTATTCTCAGTAGCCAAGACACAGAAACAACTTCAATGGATGATTGGATAAAGAAGATGCACATATTTACAATGGAATACTACTCAGTCATAAGAAAGGATAAAATACTGCCATTTGTGACAACATGGATGGATTTTGAGAGTATCATGCTAAGTGAAAAAAGTCAGATGGAAAGAACAAGAACCAGATGCTTTCTCATGTGAGATATAAAATGGAAAGCAACGAATGAACAAGCAGACTCATAGACACAATAGTATAGTGGTTAACGGAAAGGGAGGTGGGGGGAGGATGAAGAGGGTAAAAGGTGTCAAATATATGGTGATGGAAGGTGACTGGACTTTGGGTGGTGAGCACATAGTGCAATATACCGATGATGTATTACAGAATTGTACTCTGAAACAATGTTACTAACCAGTGTCACTCCAATAAATTTAATTAAAGAATAACATTAATTCACATAAACTGACAATTATGAATAATATTTATTTTTTATTTTCCAATTTAAATGAATGTAGGATAAGCAGTTGTGTAAAAAAAAAAAAAAATGAGTCCTTGAATATTCCATGTCTTGTTCTGAGAGAAATGATAACAACAAAAGTCTGACACAGACACTGCTGTACAATCTTTGATGGAACCAGTTTACTATTCCAGTGTTTATAATCTGATTTTTTGGGCTCCATTTACTACCGTGGAGATTAAAGGCTTCAATTCATCACCTTTTTAAAAAATTTTTAAATATATCTTTATTGATTTCAGAGAGGAAGGGAGAAGGAAAGAGAGATAGAAATATCAATGATGAGAGAGAATCATTGATTGGCTGCCTCCTACACGTCCCCCACTGGGGATTAAGCCCAAAACCCAGGCATGTGCCCTTGACCGGAATTGAACCTGGGACACTTAAGTCCACAGGCTGATGCTCTATCCACTGAGACACACCAGTTAGGGCCCATCACCTTCTTAAAGCATGCCTCTTGGTGAGAATGTTGTCCTCAGTGAGGATGAAATAGTTCTCCAGTTGGTGGGTTTCTAAAGGTTTTTCTCAACCTTTTTATAACCTCTACCCCTCTCTGATAAAGAAAAATCTCATGTTTCTCTGGAAATTATTTTATGCCCAACCTGGGAACGGGGAACACCAGGATGGGTGAGGAGAGGGGAAGGGGTGATTACTCCAGTCCTTTTCTGTTTTCTGAGTTTCTTCTCCAGTTTGCTCAGGCTGAAGAATATGAATGTCTTTTATCCTGTAGACTAGAGTCTTTCTTTTCTTTTTCTTTTTCTTTTTTTTTTTTTTTTTTTTTTTTTTGCTTGTAGGACTTTTTTTGTGAGTGAAATAGGAATAAGATTTTCCTAAACTTTAAAATGCAGAAAGCTATGGATGGACATTAAAATATTGCTGCCTGTCCTGAGGTAGCAAAGTCCACCTCAAATGGCTACATTTTGACACACCAAACTTCTTGTGTGAGAACTTTCCATGGCATTTCTGTCAAGATATGAGGATGGCAACCATGTCTCTGGGAACACTTTTCAGTGTCTGCAAATGGAAAGATTTTAATCTGTAGGAATTTAAGAACCCAAGAAAGTCTTTGATGGCAATGAAGGCTCCATATGTTAAAATATGCTATCTGGAATTCTTCAGTGAGGGAAACAAAATTTGAGGATCAGCTTCATTTCTGTTAGGTATCTTATTTCCTTAGCAACAACCCCATTTCACTCAATAGAGTTTGGTCCTGGAACTTTCTGATAATGACAATAACAAACATTGCTATGCTGTAGAGCTGGAGGCAAAATCAAGTGTGCCAATTTGGATCAGTTTTTCCTCCCCGGCAGTACTGGCAGGAAGCTAGTCAAATTTCACAAAATACACCCATTGAAATACTGCCACTTCTGAAATGAGAGAGGGTGTCATTTTTATGTGTGGAATGGTGAACGTCATCTGGAGAAGATGCAAAAGAATTTGTTAGCAAATACATTTAAGAAAACACAGAGATGAATAGAAACAGTAAAATTTTAAAGGCCAACATTTTATGAATTCAGATATCTGGTATGTATTCTTCCACATAAAATAGGTAGCAAATGATAGTAATTAGAAATTATTTGTCAAGTTCCAAATTTTGGAAATGTAATCAATTTTTCCCCCCAAATAGCTTTATACCTCTAAATCAGTGGTTCTCAACCTGTGGGTCGAGACCATCGGAAAACACATATAGCATATCAGATGTTTACATTACGATTCATAACAGTAGCAAAATTACAGTTATGAAGTCGCAACGAAAAGAATTTCATGGTTGGGGGTCACCACAACATGAGGAACTGTATGAAAGGGTTGTGGCATTAGGAAGGTTGAGAACCACTGGCTTAGAGGCATAGTTTCCTCAGCTTTCTCTTCCTGAGTTAATACGCCTCTGCCTCTTTCTGTGAATTCAAACAGAGCTGAGTTTGTCTAAAGATGCCTCTTTTCCCCTTTCTTCCTCATTCCCTTTCTTAGAGGTCAGTGTTTTTGGCATCTTCTTTAACGTTACGGCTGTAATTCCCATTTCTGGAAGCTCCTTTGAGCAAGTTAAAGCTCTTTACTCTGAAAAGTCCTCTGAATTCTCTTCAGGAGCAGCAGCACTCCTCTCTAAACACTCCACATCATCTTCCATGACCTCTTTAAGACTACCTGGTTGTATAAACCAAAGAGCGCTGGGAATTTGATTCATATCAAGGTTAAGATTACGGTCCACTTTCAAATTAGACTTCTCTCCACATGCTGTTAATATCACTTTACACCATCATTTTTCAGTATTTTTCTTAACCTGGTAGTAGAATTGTGCCCAAATCCCTGAGCATGCCACACTCAGCCTCAGTATCATTCATGAGCCATAAAGTGGGTATTCTATCCAGTTCTTCTTGGGTATGCAGTCACTCCCTGCTTCATTGGCTGCTGTATAGGTTTGTGTCGGGTGCAAGAAACTTAAAATTTAGTGTTTGCTGCCAGAGACTCAAAGTCTCTTGAGTGAGAGGGGCATTGTTCAGGAGTAGCAATGCTTTCTCACAAAGGTCATTGTTCTCACAATACCGATTAACAGCTAAGCAAATCATCACAAATCAACCACTACTGAACATCTCCACCCCTGTTGTTTTGTTTGAATACTATAATACCAGCAAGTTTGATTTGCTGTTAGCCCATTAGTGTTGGGTAGTTTTCTGTGTGATGAACAAACTGGAATTTTAATTTTAAATTCCCTGTTAAATTTCCTCTAAGCAAGAAGATGAGGTGGTCTGTGTGGCTTACAGCCAGACACAGTCCCCATTTTTTTTTATATGCAATAAACGTACAGGAAGGTATATTTCCATGAGAGACTAGTTCCATCCACATTAAAAGCAAATTGCTGAGAACATTTGCCAATTTTTATTAAAAACTTGAGTTCAGGAAATTTCTCTGCTGCTGCCTACTCTGTATTTACCCCCCGTCCTAAATTTTATGCTTATAGAAGTGTCTGTAACATTGAAGTCAGTTAAATTAACCATGTCTGGCACTTAAAATTCCTTTGGTTATATTCTTATAATCACATACACTGAGTGCCTTGTTTATTAGTGCTCAGAGGCAATGAGTGTAGTGGAAAGGGCACGGAGGCAATCTGTCCAGGCATGACAAGGTGATGTATATGGTGGTGGTGATGTATGTGAAGGTGGTGGAGGTGGAGGTGGAGGTGATAGAGGTGGAAGTGGTGAAAGTGGTGGAGGGGTGGTGGTGGTGGTGGAGGTGGTAATGGTAGTGGTGATGGTGTTGGTCATGGTGGTAGTGGTGATAGTGGTGTATGTGTATACATTTGCATATAGGTAGAGGGTTAAGGGGGTACTTACATATCAAGCACACAAATACTTACAAAAACCCATTATGTATTAACTTGGGTGTGTCCCCTCTCCCCCTTGAGAAAGTCTTCAGATTGCACTGAGTTCTTGGACTCCTGGGAGACTTTCTCATTAGTCAAGTTGATTCCAATCACCTTCATGACCCAGGTCAGAAGCCTTCTCTGGTGAAGCCTTCCTGATATTTCCAAACTCCAGGCTGAACTAATAGCTTTCTTCTTTTTGCTTATGCATTCTACATACTTGTGGTAAACACTATATGGCTGTTTACAAATCTGTCTCCAGCTATATTGTGACTTATTTGAGGATAGTATTTCTGTTTTATACTTCTCAATAGAGGCAGTGTAGCAAGTTAGGAAGAATCTGAGCTTCCAAGCCAGACCTGATTTCAAGTCTATTTAAGTCTATTTTGTCTTGAATAAAGTATTCAAAGGTTGGCCTCAGTTACTTTATATGGAAAATGTGTCGAGTAATGTCTAATTCCATAAGGCTTTTTGAGAAGTAAAAAAAGGCCCTCATATATTTCATTTCCTTGTATCTTACCTAAAGCCTAGTGACTGCCAGAAACATCAGAAGCATTCAATATTTTCATGTCCTTTGACCTAGAATATCCTAGTAACCGTTGCCCTTCTTCTAAAACAAGTTGGCTCCTACTCACCAATGGCAGGCTGACAAGGGTATGGGAGGCCTTACTGATGCCCGGGCTTCATCACTGAGGATATTCATGGAGATCATGGTTAGAGTCAGCTGTTGAAGAAACTATAAA
Organism: Myotis davidii; assembly: GCF_000327345.1. Classification (NCBI taxonomy): domain Eukaryota; kingdom Metazoa; phylum Chordata; class Mammalia; order Chiroptera; family Vespertilionidae; genus Myotis; species Myotis davidii. The sequence goes on along the minus strand of NW_006293313.1, from coordinate 464,929 downwards.
AAAAGATAACATCTCTATCTTCTACATTATCTCTCTGTCGAAGTTAATTTAGATGACCTCATTCACTCAACAGATAGTTTTTGAGTACTTACTATATGCCTGCCAACTGTGCCAGATGCTATAAAGATTACAGCCTAGTGGATGGCAAAGATTTTTAAACTAAATAAATAAAAAATTACAACTAAATCAAGTTAAGTGTTAGGAAAGGTATAAAACCTGAGATCCTGAATTTCTTTCCAAACGTAAACTACATGATTTGAGGTCTTAATTTCCAAGAAAGTAGAAAATTGATCCACAAATTGCAGGTGGAAATTTCAAGGTCTATAAATTTGTTCAACCCTACTTATTTAATCTTGTGTTCTGTTTCTTAGTCATATTCTCATGTAGTCTGGGTCTTCTCCTGTCTGTTTCTTAGTGACCTGCCCATCTAGTCTGGGTCTTCTCCTGGTGGCCCAGTCAACATCCCTGTGTAGTTCCCTTTGGAACCTTTTCCATCCCACTTCTTAAAATGCTGCTAAATAAGCCTTAAGATTTCTTAGCTCTAGAATGTTTTTATTATTTTAATGCTGCTAGTGAAGGAGGAGGGCAAATTGTGCTCCCTACAATTTTTACTTCTAAATTTTAGTTTCAGTGCTTGGTTATAATGGACTGTTACTAGCTTTTCCTGATAGCTGCGCTCCAAAAGGAGCAAGCTGGAATGTAGGGCATGCATTACATGGAAAGTGAAATGTTTTGAAAGGGCTTTGAAGTGTTGAATAGGAATAGTGTATTAAGAACATTCCACCAAATGGAAGAAGCCTGGAAACTGGACAAGCTGTGGATGTGCAGATGGTGTTACTAACCATCAGTTAAATAGAGAACACAGCCTATGTGTACAGATCGATATGTCATATGTCTTTATAGATTGGGATGTACCAAGAAGTTGTCAGCAGTTGTTATCTCTGTATGTATTGCCTCCAACGAGAATAGTCAAATTGCTCATGTTACACAGTCTCAAGTTTCAGTTTAGTCTGTACTAATACGAATGAGTCCATTTAAGATGTCGCATATGAGAGAGGATGCTTCCAAAGATGAAAATTGATATAAAATGTTGGGTTTGTTTGTGGATGAGTTGGGGAGCAGGGAGGTGCAGAAAGCAAGATCCTTTAGCTTTATAGTTCTTTAAAAAAGTCTCCTTTATCCTCATATCAGACAATCTACAAACCATAATAATCCATGTGCTACATAACGCCCTGCAGCATTTTACAATTAAAATGTGTGCAACTCACTGGTCTCCGTCAACACTAACGTTAAAGAACAACAGAAGGTCCTTTAGTCCTTTACATAGTAGGTATGACTATGAGTCAGCCGGCCACTTGGAGTATTACAGAGAGAGGTGTTATTTCTCAGAGATAAGGAACAAAGAGGTCTTAATATCCGGCTCAGCCAGGGCAGGAAATTGCCTACTTCCTGAGCCAGAGTGGTAGAGGCTGTGGGATGGGAGCCAGATATTGGAGGGAGGAGGCATGTAAGCACCGGATACCTCCGGATTTTATCATCGGGCACATGGACTTTGTATCAGATGTCAAGAACTCATTTTGTGTTTAGCACAGAAAGATGCTTGGCAAAGAATTAATTACACTAAAACATTCTTATAAAGGTCATGGATGGACATTAATTTTCACAGATGGACATTCATTCTCAGATGTTTATGCTTTTTATTCCTGAACCTCTTCAGTATGTTGTATGTGACAACATTTTAATTTTAAAGACTGTCAATTATCCTGTTAAAACTAAATTCTACTATACAAGTGTAAAGTACCAGGTTGACCTTACATCCTTAGTCCTTTTATAGACCTTCCATCTAATCCCAATGACACTAACAAACTAGTTTGCAGAGCATTTAACCTCCCCAGCTTTCTTTTTCTCATTTGTAAATTAAGAGTGTTGAATTAGATGACCTCAAATATTTGGGCTCTAAGAAAAGTGGCAGAGATCCTTTAAGTACAAAGCTATATAGAGGAACAAGGAAAACTTTGGGATCTTGGAAACCTGAGTCTGAACCTCTGCACATCCAGTTGTTAGATTTGAGGCATTGCAAACATTCTCTAATCTTGTCAAGGTAGTTTCAATATTTGTGACTGGAATAATATTTGAATTATATGGTTGTTGTACAGCTAAATGACATAGGTCATTAAAGTGTCTGACAGACCTGTTTTTAATAGCTGTTCCTTTTCCCTGCCCCCTTTCTTCCAGTATTATGTAGACTTAATAGTTTTGACTACCTTTTATTAGAAATAAACAACAACTAGAAATCAGATGGTAGTGCTGAAAAAAGAAAAATTAATATATAGGAGGATCTATGTAAAGACAGATTGGATTTTTGACAAGCAAAAATAAGGACGAGTGCTGTTGGTGGAAGTGGAGTTCCTGGGGTGCTACAGGGAAAAGAATTTCCTGAGGCCCCCAAGGGAGGATGGAGTACCGTAGGAAGATTTATTGATGGTGTAAAATTAAGGGGTTTCCCTTCAAGGTTCCATCTCTGGCTGTCCAGCCGTGGAAGTAGTCCTTTCTTGTCTTTAGCAGGACTAGAATTAAGGCCACTGCCCAGAATTTCTGCTCCACATTAAAGTTCAGTCCAGTCCAGCATCTGGCTAGCTTAGTTTGTATTCCCAAGTGCAGTCCATTGCATGTGGGTTCTGCATGGCCATGGGCTATGGGGCTGCTTAAGGTCACATGGCTGTGGAGACTAGCACACAAGAGCAAGCACGAGAGAGCAAAAGGAAGGGGGAACTCTTTATCTTGGGTCTTACCCTTCCAAGATTTCCTGTGCTTTGATAGGGCCCACCCTCCTAGCCAATGATCTTTTTCTCAGGCTAGACTGACCAGCACCTTCCCTACATACCCCAGCTTTACTGCACATGTGCCCATCTCCCCTTTGTTCAATCCCTTCTCCCTGATCTACAGGGAATGGACTGGTGGTTTCCTAGGGAGTGTGAAGCTGTAGCTTCCTGGTGAAGCTGCCCAGATGACCATGCTTATAATGTCTGGCCTCCCCTTTGCTCTCTTCCTATTAACATTAACTAGCTAATTATGATGATAGCAGAAGGACATTCTACACAGGGAAGAATATAGTAATCAGAAGTATGATGGCTCTGGAGAATAATAAGTAGTAATCTAATGCTATTGAATGTAGGCTGTAGAGATCAAGGTTAAGATATATACTAGTATTTTATGTTTCTCTTCCAATTTTTACTCAAATATTTGTATATTATACATAATATTCTCTATCCTTTTTTTTCTTTTAAAAATATCTTGGAGCCCTGGCCTGGTGGCTCAGTTCATTGGAATGTCATTCTGTGCAACAAAAAAAGTGGCAGATTCCATTCCAGTCCGGGCACATATCTAGGTTGTGGGTTTGATCCAGGTGGGTGTGTACTGGAGGCAATCGATCCATGTTTCTTTTTCTCTTCAATGTTTCTCTATCCCTTCCTCTCTTTCTCAAATCAATAAAAAAGATATCCTATCCACTCGTGAGGATTAAAAAAACAACAACATATTTTGGAGATCATCATATATCTATACATAAAACATTTCTTTATTTACTATTTATAATATAACATTATATCTATGCACTACAATTTCTATAAGCAGTACTCTGTGGATGGATATTTAGATGATTAATATATTTTGCTTTTATAAACAAGGTTGCAGTGAATAATCTTGCTTATATATCATTTTACCACATGTGTGAGTAAATCTGTAGGCTATAGTCCTAAATGTGGAATTGCTGATTAAAGGCATGTGTATTTGTAGTTTTGATAAGTATGATCAAAATGCCCTGCCAACAGGTTTTATTGATTTGAGTGTACGTGATCTGTGTGTGGAGGTGTTTCCTTCCCTGAACTCTGGCCAATGCAGAGTTACCGTACTTTCTGAATTTTTCCATTCTTCTAGATTTAAAAATAGTGTTTTAAATGTGGAAGATTAAATTTAAAGCATCATTTCTTCAATATCTTTCTATGTATTGGGGACCTGTCTGTATCTGCTTTTCTGTGCTTTGTGTCTTCACAATCTCCACTCATTAAGCTACTGGATTGTTGATTCTTTTCTCATTGACGAGTAGAAATTCTTTACATATTAAAGACATTAGCTTTTTGTTTCTTATGTAAATATTTTCTCTCAATTTTTTGTTTGATTTTGATTATTATTATAATTCTTGCCATACAAAAAAATTTTAAAAGTTACATATAGTCAACTTATAAATTTTATAGGGCTTCTGGATTTTATTTATTCTTAGAGTACCTTTTCTCACTTGAAAGAATGTAGATTTTTTCATAGTTTCTTCTACTTTTGTGATTTCATTTTTTACACTTAGATCTTTTATCACTTTTCAACTTATTCTGGTGCATGATAGGAATCCAAATCTTTTTCAGGTGTTTACCTAACTTTCTCATCACAAATTATTATAAAATCCATATTTTCAATGCTATTTTGAAATGTTCCCTGTGTCTTTACTATATTACTGTATATATTTGGATCTATTTCTGTGTTTTCTTTTCTCGTTTATGGACTTATCTAATTCATGTGTAAGTAGCAAAATATTCATTTTGATTAGATTTATAGTAGATATCAAAACCTGGTAGAAATAGTTTCCTTGTCTTGCTTTAGTTTTTTAGAAATTCTCTGGCTATTTTTATTTGCTTATTTTTCTGGATGATCTTCAGAGTCAATTAGCCTATCATCTAAAACAGGGGTCCTCAAACTACGGCCCGCGGGCCACATGCAAATACAAATATTGTATTTGTTCCTATTTTGTTTTTTTACTTCAAAATAAGATATGTGCAGTGTGCATAGGCATTTGTTCATAGTTTTTTTTTTAAACTATAGTCCGGCCCTCCAGCGGTCTGAGGGACAGTGAACTGGTCCCCTGTTTAAAAAGTTTGAGGACCCCTGGTCTAAAACAAAAACATCAAATTTATAAATTAACCGAGGTAAAATTGAGTTCTTACATATTTTTGTATATTCATTCCCATGTATATTATATGCTTATCTTTATGTTCAAGTGTGTGTGTATGTGTGTAATTTGTATGTACATGAATGTGTATTTTGTTATTCTCAAGAGAATTTTAAAATTTTCTTCATATTGATCTAATTTATTTCTAGTTAAGTGTATCCCCAGGTTTTGTTGTTGTTATTGCCTTTGTAAATGGGTTCTTCTCTCCTGTAGATCATCCAGTTGAGTATTGTTTGTATGTATAAAGGCTGTCATTGTACATTAATTTTTTTACCCGAGTACCTTGCAGAGTTCTCTTATTGCTAGAGTGCTTTTAAAACATTTTATTCTCATGTTCTTTTCCAGATATACAACCATGTTATCTGCAAATGATGATAATTTTAGCTTCTTTCCTTTTTTTATTTATTTTAAAATATATTTTTATTGATTTCAGAGAGGAAGGGAGAGGAAGAGAGAAATAGAAACATCAATGATGAGAAAGAATCATAGATCAGCTGCCTCCTGCACATCCCCTACTGTGGATTGAACCCGCAACCCAAGCATGTACCCTTGACTAGAATCGAACCCGGGACCTTTCAGTCTGCAGGCCAATGTTCTATCCACTGAGCCACGCCAGCTAGGGCTTCTTTCCTTTTTTATACCTTAGTTTATTTTTCTTATTGAATTGTGTTGGCTAATACTTTAGCCAGGGTTAAATGAAAGTGTAGTGATAATAAAAAATTTATGTCTCATTTATGATCTTAGTAGAAAATTTTTTCTGGAACAGTTTAAATATCATTGGAACTATCCATTTTTTTTTTAAAGATTTGGTAAAAGTATAACATTAAGTCAGATGATGATTGAGATATATACTCCTTTGCATTATAACATGTATCATTCCCATTTTATTATGAGTTTTAAAAATCAAGAACACATAAACAGAGAACAAAGGGAAGAAAATAGGTCATGTAGTATAAATTTGTAACAGAAAGCTTGACATGAATGACAGAATTAAGACCAAACAAGACTGGCTCCCATAATTATAAGTGGGCAACTTACCTTTTTAAAAAATCATGCTTGCCCGGCCAGTGTGGCTCAGTGTTTGAGCATTGACCCAGGAATCAAGAGGTTACCTGTTCAATTCCTGGTCAGGGCACATGCCCAGGTTGCAGGCTTGATCCCTAGTAGGGGGCATGCAGTCGGCAGCCTATCGATGATGTTTCTCTCTCATTGATGTTTCTATCTCTCAATCCCTTTCCCTCCCTCTCTCTCTAAAAATCAATAGAAATGTTTTAAAAAATTTAAAAAATCATGCTTAATCATAATGAAAAACCCAATTCTATGTTTTATATAAGGGTATGCCTGAAATACATGTCTCGGAAGAGTTGAAATGAATAATTCATTTAAAAAAAACCCCTCAGATCTTTTTTAAACAGATAAAAAGATGTTTACTATTGGTTATTTATCCATCAAATCTGAACTGAGTGTGTCTTGTTCAATCTAAACTGTTTTCCACAATAACCATTTATAAGTTTACTTAGAATTTTTTTATTTTATTTAACAACTGATGTATTCTATCTGGCTATTTTTAGATTAGTGTAGTCATTCTTTGATCTTCCTTCTTCCCTAGGCTTACTGTTGGGCATTACTTCATAGGTGGCCAGAGAAGACAAATAAATGAGTGAATGAGGTATATGAAAATACTAGGGAAAACAATGCTATCCAAAAGCAAAGTGAAGTTATCAGGATCTTATCACTGCTAGAGATCTATGTCTTTAAGACATCAATACCCTTGTCAATCTTTTTTAAGCCACATTTTTCTTTTAATGAGATTATAAACATTTATCAGTGTTCATATCTTATTTCCCTTATTCTATACTAGAGGCCCAGTGCACGAGTTCATGCACCAGCATGGCCCCTCGGCCTGGCCTGGGGGATTGGGTGAAAACCAGCTCTCCGACATCCCCCAAGGGGTCCCGGATTGTGAGAGGGTGCAGGCCAGGCTGAGGGACCCCACCGATGCATGATTGGGGCCAGGGGAGAGACGTAGGAGGTTGGCCAGCAGGGGAGAAACTGCAGGAGGGCTCCAGGGCGTATCCGGCCTATCTCGCTCAGCCCTGATCGGCTGGACCCCAGCAGCAAGCTAACCTACTGGTTGGACTGTTTGCCCCCTGGTGGTCAGTGTACGCCATAGCAAGTGGTTGAGTGGCCTTATCATATCATTAGCATATTAAGCTTTGATTGGTTGAACGGCCAACCAGATGACCTGACACTTAGCATATTAGGCTTTTATTAGATAAGATGATTCATTTGGTAGTGTGGCAAGTTTCAAGTCCAAACTGGCAAGTTGTTTCTTCTGGCATTCTAGTTTATAGTTACAAATACCAAATTCAAAATACATAATTAGTGCAGTCACATTATATGCACATTTAACTCATAAAATTCCATCAGACAATCTGCACCAACTTAAAATAAAGAAGAATACTTTGAATAAGGTAGAAGATGTTATCCTCAATGAGCACAAGAGCCAGGCAGGATGGGGAGATGTGATTCTGATCTTTGTTTCGATGCTCTCATTGGGGAGCATCTTAGCACAGTGCCCTCATAAGACACATTTATAGTTACCTAGATGTTCTTTTATATCCTAATGTAAACCCTGCAGTTGTCCAGTAGCATTTGAGTACCCTATCAGAAATCATTTTCTCAAAGGGGACATATGTAATACTTTCAACAATAAAAATTAAAAAAAAAAAAAGAATTTACTCACAGAAGAGTAGTTAAATTGGAGGCCATCTGTAACAGCATGCAATGTATCCCCCAGACTTGATTGGATGCTTCCAATAGGCATCACCTTTTCTCTCACAGATTCTCATAAAGTGGAATCAAAGTCTAGCTAAGGAGATAGGTACACAGAACAATGAGCAATACCTGATTACCATGGAAAGTGCAATAATGGAGACATGTACCAGTGCCTTATGGAGAAGGAGACTTAAAACCATGTGGGGAATAATAGGTCAGTAAATGAACTGAAGCAAAGCATGAATACCAGTAGCAAGAGCATGAACAAAGGCTCCAAAGCACAAACATATGCAACAGGTTTTTATTTTATTTTATTTTTGTTACTCCTCACCCAAGGATAATTTCTCCATTATTATTATTATTATTTTTAGAAAGAGAGAGTGGAAGGGAAGGGGAGAGACATAGAGAGAGAAAAACAGCAATCTATGACGATTATTTGCCTCCCTCCAGGGATTGAACCTGTAACCAAGGTACATGCCCTTAACCAGAATTGAACCTGAGACCCTTCAGTTCGCGGGCCGACATTCTAACCACTGAACCAAACCAGCTAAGCCTGCAACAGGTATTTAAAAAGCAAGATATTTGTTGTAGTTTAAAATCCAAGTGTACGTTGAGGATAAAGGAGGTTGGAAAGGAAGGCTATGTTAAAAAGTGAATTAAAATGTTATTCTAAGAAATTTGACTTTTTTTTTTTTTTTTTTTTTACAAAAAGCCATCATGTTATTTGGAAGCTGGAACTCAGGTAATTTTGGACTTCTGCATACAAACCAGAAGTGAGACTTAAGTTCAGATGTCCCAGTTCAAATTCAAAGCTCTTTCAACTCCACCAGACTACCTGTAGGGCAGATTCTAAGTCACTTCTCATTTCTACAATTAGGCCAGTCTTGTCATTTGCTCACCACTGCACTGGCCATGATCTGCCACCTTTTGGGATAGCCCACCTCTGACAGTGACTTTGGGCCTTTCCTTTGTTTGGTGTTTCAGGATGGTGGCAAATCTAAAGAGTTGTCAAAAGCAGACAGTTGGAATGTAGAGTTACTGGACTGTGAAATTTCTGTGGAAAATTCAAAACACCCTGCACTTAACACAATGCCAGAGCTGATTAGTGCAGTTTATTGCTAAGCCCCAAGGGACACCTGCAGGCTTTTACCTTCAGTCTAGAACCCCTGGCCCGAGGAAAGGTGTAATGCCACGTTAGTTCCGCACTCTTTCTATTAGAGTTTACTCAAAGCTGCCGCCACCAGATGTGTTACAAACGAACGTTAATTCTCCTCTAGCATCTGGATCGCATGTACAATGAGGGGGCAAGATTTATGCCCTGCTGAAGCATTCCCCGGTTTTTAGCACAGAAGTGATTGAACTCCAGATGTTAACAAAATGCAGAGACCTTTTAGTATGATTAAAAACATGATTTCTTGTTTTGCTCATGACAAAAACCATTGGATTAACTTATTAGAAGCGGAGCTGCCGTCCTGTTCATTGGAAGCTGTGTCTACTTTAGCTATTGGAGCTTGTCGTCGAAGATTTTATGAAGAAAGAATGACTTACCAACTCCTAAAATCAACAACTTCAAGGGCCCTCTGAAAATCAGGGGTTACAAAGGTAGTAATGCTCTAAGAACTGTGATAAAGATTTAGATGAGAATGAAAATTAACAGAAGGGTTTGCATGAATTAATAAAATTAGCATCTTCTCCCTTTCAATAATTGTATTATCAAGATAAAAGGAAAAAATGGAAAGAACTGATGGGCATGGACAACAGTGTGGTGACTGCTGGGGTGGGAGGGGAGGGAGGGGGAGAGATGAAGGTGGAGGAGGGGATAGGGGGGATAAATGGTGATGGATAAATAAAATAAAATCAAGAAAAAAAAAAGAAACATGGAACCACAGCCTTAGAGCTAGAACGATCCTTCAAAGATTATCTGATCTGTTTGTTGCTTCCTCAGTTCTTTCCTTCCGCCATCTTATAGGGAAGAAGACAATGGTTTCCTTTTAGAGTCAGACATCTGAGAGTTACAAAGAGCCAGTGTTTTGATACAGGTCTCAAAACCAGTAAGCAATGAACTTGCTGAATTCAGTCTTCTATTTTCAAAGTACAATATTTCCTCAATGATAAGATGAATTTTGCCCTTAATTGACTTTTCCATAGTTGGAACGCATCTCATATTCAGTGTGAACACTTAGCAAGTTTATTTATTTTGTGTTCATAGTTGTTATTAAATTAATGGTGCATATGACAGTCATTGGCATCTTAATACAGAAATCTTGTATTAATAAGCTATCATCTAGACCTTTTATTACTACCATAATCGAGGAATTTATAAAATGTATTATGCCAATGAGAAAATGCCTTCCCATGGAGATAATCATTTTGTGGTGTTCTCAGCCTTACCTAGTCAAGATAAAGGAGGAACTAAATAGCTTTTAATAAAAAAGTTTAAATAGAAAATATGATCATGTTGAATACTCTTTAATATTCATGACTTTAGCCCATTGTACCTTTCAAGAGTTTATGGACTTACTATCTGAATGGTTCATGAATTTTAAGATGTTAAGTCATCATTTACCTTCGGTGCCTTTGGTTATTTATTCTAGTGTCTTTTCTGTGACTCCGAAGAATATAATAAATATACCTAAGTGTGTGTAAGTTAAAAATAGTATACTCGTAATCATGAGTGGTTTACAACTTTATGGTTAAGAATTGAAGATTCGGGAAGTGTCTTTTCTTAAATTTATTTTTAAGTGCTTTACTGTTTGAATTATTTTTGTCAAACTTGCTGTAGAACTTGGCCCATTTCATATTCTTCCCCTTCTCCCCTTCCATATCTATTCATGCATTGTAGATTTAAATAAAGATTGTGTAGAGGAATGGGAGGTAGGTGTTCAGTTTTCATCATGAACTTAGAGCAAACAGTTTAAACACAACTCTTAACTAATAACTTCAGCATTCCAGTAGACATTTTGATTCTCCCCCCAAGAGTTGTTTGCTTTCTTTTGTTTTGGTTTTCTCTTCAGAAACATAGTACCCAATCTCACTTTATTTTTTCTTGCCTCCAGGATTTTCTGTCAACAACTTAAAGTTCCTCAATCCCCAATCATTCTACTAGTAGCTTGCATTCAACGAATAGTTGAGGGCTACACTGAGGTAATAGGGATATGCCAGTGAACAAAACAAAATTCCTGCTCTCATGGAGTTTACTTTCTCCCAGAGGGTGAAGGTGGTGTGTGTGGCAGATGCCAGATTATAAATATAATGAAAAAAATGTATATCAGGCTAAGTGGGGAGAGAAGGAGTAATCCGCGTGTGTGTGTGTGTGTGTGTGTGTGTGTGTGTGTGTGTGTGTGTGTGTTTTGAGGACCATGAGGGTCTTTGAATTACAAAGGGAGGCTAGGGAAGACCTCTCTGATACAGAGACATCCAAGAGAGACTTGAAGAAGTAAAGGAAGTGACCATAAGGAGTCAGTGGAACAATTCAGCTCCACTCCAATTCCTACAACTGATGTTTTAGATGAATTTTTTCATAGGACTCCACAATACAAAGAGCAGCAAAAGAAACGACCTTCCATGGGCATTTTGCAGCTATCTTTTGTTAACTGTTCCTTGAAGTCTTTCCCCAATTCCTAAGAAGCTAATTAATCAAAATGTATCTTGAGCTGAAAGCAGTTTGGCTCAGTGGATAGAGCGTCGGCTTGTGGACTGAAAGGTCCCGGGTTCGATTCCGGTCAAGGGCATGTACCTGGGTTGCGGGCACATCCCCAGTAGGAGATGTGCAGGAGGCAGCTGATCGGTGTTTCTCTCTCATCGATGTTTCCAGCTCTCTATCTCTCTCCCTTCCTCTCTGTAAAAAATCAATAAAATATATTTTTTAAAAAAAATGTATCTTGAAATAAGAATCACAGGCGAGGTTTGTAAAGGTGGCTACGCTTTTAAGTAGATTCTTATAAGGCAATTTCCAGAAAAATAGGAGTGACATAAGTATCTTTTTCTTTTATCCTTTAACCTAACCTAATACTGTTTTACTAGAACTGTTTCCCAAAGAAATGATACAAATGTGGACAAACCTTTAAATGCAGAGATGATCATTGGGATATTACTGATAAAAATGAAAACTGGAAAATCTAATCTCTAAGATAATTTTTTTATTAAAATAGTAAAGTAGAGCTCATTAAGCTATTTAATGTCTACAAATAATTATTAATGACATGATAAGTTGATTAGAAGTGATACAGTTAGAGAAAATGGTACCGAATAGTGCATAGAAACTTTGGAAAAATTAGAAGTAATTTTAACAAAATTGAGTGGTAAATACATAGATGATTTTTATAGTTTTAACTTTTTTCTTTTAAAATCAGTGTTATTTAAATATAAACTAGATAGAATAAGTTGCACATATTTTTAATTTAATAATAGGTATTGGCAAATAAATATATAAGCCCAAATTAAGATATAGAATAGTCCCATCACCCCCAAAAGTTCCCTCATGCCTATTTGTTGTCAGTTTTCCTTCCCTTTTCTCAGCCTCAAGCCCTACTGACCTGCTTTATGCCACTATAGATCCATTGTGCCTATTCTAAATTTTATATATGTTTCTGGTTTTCTTTAGTTAACATAATGTTTTTGAAACTTCATGCTGTTGCATGTAATTCATTCATCTTCTAGTTTGGGGGGTGAGTAGTATTTATAATTTGTTTATTCATTACCTGTTAATGGGTCTTTAGTTTGTTTCCAGTTTGTGGTCATTATGAATAAAGCTGGTATAAATGTATATAAGATTTTTTGTGGACATATGTTTTCAATTTATATTGATAAATACCTAGAAATTAAATCACTGGGTTAAATGGTAAATGAATCCTATTTAATAAAGAGGTAATATGCAAATTGACCATCACTCCAACACACAAGATGGTCTCCCCCATGTGGACACAAGATGGCCAGCAGGGGAGGGCAGTTGAGGGGGACCAGGCCTGCAGGGGAGGGCAGTTAGGGGTGACCGGGCTGGCAGAGGAGGGCAGTTGGGGGCAACCAGGCCTGCAGGGGAGCAGTTAAGCATCGATCAGGCTGGCAGGGGAGGGGTTAGGGGGCAATCAGGCAGGCAGGCAAGCAATTGGGAGCCAGCAGTCCTGGATTGTGAGAGGGATGTCCGACTGCCCGTTTAGGCCCGATCCTAGTGTCCTAAATGGGCAGTCGGACATCTCTCAAGGGATCCCAGATTGGAGAGGGTGCAGGCTGGGCTGAGGAACACCCTCCCCGCCCCGCATGAATTATGTGCACCGGGCCTCTAGTTTTAATATAAGTTGCCAAACTGTTTTTCCAAAGTAGTGTACCATTTTACACTCCCACCATCAATGTATGATAGTTCCCATTGAATTTCACTTAAAAAAAAAGAATATTGATAATTTAAAATTTTGCCATTTTAAATGCATGTATAGTGATGCTTTATTGTAGATTTTTTGTTTCCTTGATTACTGATGTTGTGGAATATTTTTACTCCTGCTTATTAGCCATTTATGTATTTTCTTTTGAAAAAGGTCTGTTCAGATTTTTAACATATTTTTGAAAAATTGTTTTTGTTTCTTATTATATAACTAGAGGCCCAGTGCGCAAGGAACTCCAAGGAGGCTAGTCGCTAGGGAGAGGAAGCCAGGCGTTGCTACATTATGTCATTACCTGGCACCCACAACGACCGTTTCCAGACTGGGCTGTGGGCCGCATTTTGCACCATGGGGCCTCGGCAGCATTGGCTGCGATTTGGAGGGCTGTTGCTCCAGGTGGTGGCAGGGCCTGTGTCCCACTTGGGGGAAGCTGAGTGTTACTTTGTCGATGCCAGGTGCCGTTTCTTTTAAATGACCAGTGCACATCATGGCAGCTCCTGTGTTGAGCCTATGCCCCCCCCTGTGGTCAGTGTGCATCATAGCAACCAGTCAGACGGTCGGAGGGACGCTTAGCATATTAGCCTTTTAGATATATAGGTTATTGACCATATTCCCTATGCTGTACTTTACATCCCTGTGACGCTTCAATAACTACCAATTTGTTCTTCTTAATCCCTTCACCTTTTCACCCTTCCCCCAACCCCCTCCCATCTGACAACCATCAATACGTTCTCTGTATCTATGAGTCTGTTTCTGTTCTACTTGTTCATTTATATTGTTTTTTTAGATTCCACATATAAGTGAAATCATATGGCATTTGTCTCCCTTTGTTTGACTTATTTCACCCAGCATAATATCCTCTAGGTCCACCCATGTTGTTCAGATAGCAAGATTTCATTCTTTTTTATGGCTGAGTCATATTCCATTGTGTATATGCACCACTTCTTTATCCATTCACTCTTTGGTGGGCACTTAGGTTGCTTCCATATCTTTTAATAATTTCTAAATTTTTTATAATGAGCATGTGTCACTCAGAAAATGTATGTAATATTAATGTATGAGTTTCCTGTTGCTTCTATAACAAGTTATCACTAACTTAGTGGCTTTAAAAGCACAAATTTATTATCTTACAATTTTATAGGTCAGAAGTTCAACAAGAATCTCACTGGGCTAATATCAATGTGTTGACAGGCCTGCATTCCTTTTTGAGGCTCTAGGGGAGAATGTGTTTCTTTGCCCTTTCCAGTTTTTAGAGGTCACATGCATTCCTTGGCTCATAGCCACTTCTCGGTCTTCAAAGTAAGAAGCATAACATCTTCAAATCTATTTCTAACTCTGATTCTCCTAACCATCACCCCCTTGACCAAAAAAGGACACTGTGATTATATCGGGACCTACTGACAATCCAGGATAATTTCCCCATCTCAAGGTTCTTAAATTTATTACCTCTGCAAAGTCCTTTTGCCATGAAGGTAACATATTCATAGGTTCCAAGGATTAGACAGCTTTGGGGGAATGTTATTCTGCCTACCACAATTATTAAGGTATTTTTTTAACAGTTATTAGGATTATAAGTCATCATTCTTAAAATGTGCTCTAATAAAAGTTATTTTATTGACATATTCCACATACACTTGGAACAACATTATGGCACCTGAGTTTTGGTGATATATAAGCAAACTGCTATTCATTTTTCTCAAGTCATGTGAAGACATGCTGCTTATGTCATTGTGGATGATGCCTTGTCTGCAAGGTAGAGAACATATCTATATAGACAATTGGGATTTGCCAAATATGGCCCTAACTTTTTGTTTCCTGGTCTCTGATTCTCTCTAGCCTACCCTTGATTTTTTGTGACATCTTTGAGCATACCTGCCAGTACTAATTTCTAGAGTTACTACTGTGCCCTAAGTACTGTACTGAAAATTTACCAAAACATTCTCCTTTGATATCCCAGGTCAATATATGGTACCTGCTTCTCTAAACTTAGGCTTAAAACTAGTCATTGTTGCCTAATGTTTACCCTGATGTTTACTTTCTCCGTCCAGTCAGTTGTCAGATTGTGTAGATTTTTTTTTCAAGCAATTTCTCAAAAGATCTCTCACAAACTTTGTTTCATTTTAATTCTAACAATTATCACTGTATTTGATATTTGAACTATCATAAATGTATTATGAGTCTCTTTGCTTATACTCTCCTTCCAAACTATATTTGCTGAATCAGTCTTCCTAAAGATTCATTTCCATGAAAACGTTTTTAGATACTCTCCAGTGTCCGTAAACTTCTAACTCTTCAGTATAATATAAAGGCCTCCTCATTTCCATTTTAACAATTTACATCCTTCATGTCTGATATCAAGTCCAACCTCCTTTTATTTTGCTTTCCTTAATAACTGTGCCAGCTTTCAGCAGTTTCTCATCAATATGAATGGATTTCTATCGCAATCTTCTGTAGAAATCTTTCAGTAATTTATCAAGTTATGTCTTGATTTATTTTCATATAATTCTGTCCTTTCATGTTTTACTCTCTAACTCAATTTTCCAAGCATCAAATCCATGTTTTGTAGGTAGGTCTTTGAATCCATTATAATATCTAATACCTAGTGATTAATAAATATCTATTTGTGGGCAAGAAAAGAATGAGACTTAGGGCTACATTTTTAACAGGTATTTTTTTGAGTGGAAGAGGTTTTTAAAACACTCTTTAAAAAGACACTTTTATTATGTCTGTGTAACCATTCTGTAGGGTTAAATTAGAGATCTTCACTTTAAAAATTTATGTGATTTCCATAAAGCAGTTTAATTACTAATGGACAGAGCCAGGGCTCTTTATTCTTACTCTATGTTCTTTCTAGTCTATTCTATGACCTCTCAGAACTGGATTCAGCATTTCTTATTTTATTTAAAAAATTTTAGGTCTCCATGCAACCACCTTAGTAACCACACAGACTATGTTAATCATTTTTCTCTGAAACTGACCTCACTCTTTAGTTCTCTGTTGGCAGAATAATCTTCCTATAGCTCATGAATCAAATCAACTTTGTTTTTACAGCAGAACCTAAAAACTCCTTAATTCCTTCACAACACTGCCTTGCATTCCCTATTCCTCAGTTTCAGTTCACTCTTTTTTTATAAAATAAGAAACACAAAGTATTCTTGGATTTAAAATTGTCCCAAATGTCTCCAGGGTTGACTCACTGTTAAACCTCATGGAAACCCTAGTTTGTTTGGCTGAACCCGGGACTGGGATTTGGGGAATTACGATAATTACAGCTCATCTTATGATCCAAGGCCAAGTATTTTATTTTTCTTTGCTCTCGTTGCTCCATCAGCAAAAGGTAAAATTTATTCTGTGTAACCAGAAGGTTGATTGCAAAGGATAGCAAAAGTTGCATGCAGTTTGTGAAGCATAAGGCTATATAAAAGCTAACTATAACCATCCCAACTGCTGCAGGGGAATAGTGTTCAGATCTTTTTTCCTCAGGGCGTCTAGCAATGAATACATTACCCAGCTCCATTTTTCAGAACAAGTCATACAGCATGTTTTTAAATCACAAATCTCAGATATTTCAGTATCTCAATAATATTAATGATGATGATGATAAAAATGGTAGTCATCATTTGTTGAGCCTAAGAGTGTACCAGATTCTGGATCAAACTTTACAAAACTCCTGTGAGGTGTGTAATCTTAACTTCCTTTTGCAGAAAAATAAAAATAACAAGCTCAGTCAGGATAGATGGCTTGTTTGAAATCACAGAATTAGACCCAATATGACCCCAAGCTTAAGCTCATAACCAACATGCGTGCCACTCTCACTGATCAAGGCTCTGGGTACACAGCAGAGAGCTGTGAAGTGGGAACTACTTTTGTTCTTTGTGACAGTTTGACTCATTTTATAGCCCCTAACTTGACTTGTTTTACTAAGGATATTTTAAGAGAAAATAATTCAGATTTCAGCTAACTTACAATTTGGTTTAAGTATATGATCCTATGCTCTTTTTGTTGATTTTACTTCCTTCCCTGTCTCCCTCCTTGCATCCCTTCCTTCCTTCCATTATTTCTCCCTTTTCTCTCCTTTCTCTCTTCTTTCCTCCTTTCCTCCCTCCTTACCCCCTGCATCCTTACTTCCTTTTAAAAATTTAATGGCTTTAAACTTTAACTCTAATAATACAAGGAGGATTTTATTAAAGTTCTGTCTATTTTTAATACCTATCCAGCAAGACTATTACATTGTAGCAATATTTTTAAAAACATTCAGGGCAAACTTTTGGTTTTCTTGACTTCATCTAATTTGAGATACTAACAGTATCACCTTCTATTTATTTGGCAATGTGTTGCTAATATCAGAACTTCTTCCTAGGCAATTGTTCTCCAGGTACATTGGTTTCAATGTAGAGTTGAAGGGAAACTTTCCTCATCTCTTGGTTATCATGGCTTTCAAAATCATAGTTGCACACAGTAGAGCCATCATCCAGAAGACACAGAGGTATTTCTATATTCGTTATGTATTCACCAGCCTCCTCCCCTATTGAAATATCAAGGCTTTGGGCACTTATTTAATCCCACCAAATGCATTCATTAATTTCACAACTAAACTCTGGTCATGAGAGTGAAAAAAAAACCACATAAAAATCAATCCTTAATTTTATGAAGCTGATCCAATGCATATATTCTAGCCATGTTCACAGTCTATACATTCTCCTAGGGTTAGGTAGAGTTTGTCTATGGGCACTGGACTCTGGGGATGGGTGACAAAACTTAGCTTGAGAATTTAGATTAATTACCATACAAATATTTTTAGTGTGTTTCTCTTTTAGTTTTATTAGTCTAGATGTCTTCTCCTTTGGTCATCTTAGTTCATCTGCATTTTTCTCTTTGCCTTTTGTTTTCTTCAATAACCTCAGCACCGCTTCCCCAATTCCCTCCTCCCCGCCATGCTTTAATATTCCGAAAAGCCCTTATCAGGCTTCATTTTATAGATGAGGAAATTAAAACTCAAGTTAAGTAACTTCTTCAAGGCCACACAGCTAGTCATAGTAGAGCTGGGGTTTTGATTCATATAGTATATCTTATTCCAAAAGTTGTATTAGCAACCACAATTTTATTCTACTAAAAAAAAAATTTCTTCCATGCATTTACCACTAAGTACTTAATCACATGGGATTATGCTTTTGCACAATCTAAACTCTGGTCTATAAAACACGGATGATAAAAGCATATAGTATTCCTGGTGCTATTTTCAGCTTGTGATGGTTCTGATCCTTTGCAGAATCTAGTGTTTCTAATGCCATTCAGTTCAAGAGGACAATTAATCCATTTTCATTGGGGCATTCTTTGGTCTTCTTTTCAATCCTTCTGACACCACACCACTCCCCCCACATAATCCATCAGAAACCTTGTTCTAGCTAACCCTGAAATTTTTAAATGACTGTATGTAATTATTACTCACTAACGTGTCTGAGAAATTCCTTTTTCATATACGTGAGTTGTCTGAACTGCCAGAGTCCTCACCAAAAACAAATGAACAAAAGCACTATCTTTACTGAAAGCTGTTCTGAATTTACACATTTTTCTCTAATACTACCTGAGTTGAGAGTGGTAGAATTTAAAAAGGATCCCATGTAGCAGAATGCGTCCTGTTTAGAGAGATCCATGGGGTCGAAGCACACAGGAACATTCCGTGGTTAGGGCCTGTTTTTCTGGGCCTGAGTTTCCTAATTTATGAAATTGGATCTATTATACTAGGCAGTGACTGTGTGTCAGGATTGTGAAGGGGATTCTTGAAAACACTGACTCCCAGTAGCCACTTAGAGATTCTGGTTTAGAAGGTCTGGGAACTTCTATAATTTAACCAGTTGTCCAGGTGATTCTATTGCAGACTGTCTTTTAAAAGAAATTGTGTGGGAACCACATGTAATATTCTACGTTTCGATGCTTCAGTGGACTTTTGGTTCCATTAAACCTATTTTTTCCCCACTTAGGATCCCCGTGGCAAAGAGGGGAGGGCTCGCATCCAGCTGTAGGCCTCTCATTCAAGGTTCTTGCTGCAGCCAGCAGTGTCCTTGGAGTCTAGTTCAAAGCTGGAGAGAGTGAACCAGGGAGCCAGGAGCCATTGGTGGAGGGGCTGGCCCGAAGGAAGTGAAGTATTTCAGCCAGAATGTATTGACGCACGACCAGGAAACCACAAGACTGGTGAAAACCTTTCCAAGCCTGAGCCCGATGATCAAAAGAGGTGCAGGAAGCAGCTCTGCCAAGAGTCCTTTCTGCTGCCGGCTGGAGCCCTGAGCCTCTGATGCTTTCTGAGTCAACTCCCTGAGCAGATGCTATCGCCCAAGGAGCCATTGCCCCAGCATTTTCTTACTTTGCTCTGACGTGGCCCCACAGGTGGGTGGAAATGAGTTGCTTTCTCTTTTTCTCTTACAGCCCCTTTCTTT
Source organism: Myotis davidii (assembly GCF_000327345.1). Classification (NCBI taxonomy): domain Eukaryota; kingdom Metazoa; phylum Chordata; class Mammalia; order Chiroptera; family Vespertilionidae; genus Myotis; species Myotis davidii. The sequence continues at coordinate 445,349 of NW_006293313.1, read as the reverse complement.
TGGCAGAGGTTGCTATCTGGTTGTACACTCTGATTTTTCAGGAGCCCTAGGTCACTGGCTTTTTACCCTTTGCCAGCTGGCTATTGTTTGATGTTCAGGACCTGGACAAAAAAGTCCAATCCTAAAACTCTCATCAATACCTGGATCACCCCATCAGCAAATATCAATAGCTTGGGCTTCAACAGGAATGAACTTCCTTTATTTATTACATCATAAGCATTACCCCTTCTCCCCAGGATACTCTTCCTTTTGTTCCTCAGAACAATAGCTCAACCAGGAATTACATTCAGATCCCCATCGTGGATAGAGATCATGTCTGGATACAAAGTCAGAATAACTATGTTCCTGTGATTTCTCTCTTTCCTTGGCCAGAGTAACTGCCAGTTGTCATGCATAAATCTCATCATTATATAGCACATCCAGTCCACAGATGAGACTAGCATGTCCTGAACCATGTCCCGAGAGCTAAATGATGGAGAAGTTGGACTGGCCATGGAGCACTTTAACTGATTGCTTAGTAATGGGGTATTTTTCCTGGAAAGACAACAGAATCATTCTGAACTATTGATTCTGTCATGGATTCAGGCTTCCACGTAGAGGGAAAAAAAGCAAATGGGATACATTTTTCATTTGGCCTTCTGCCTGGCTTTCCTGCTCTTTGCCTTATATTGCATGCTTCCATTTTTATTCTTAAGCCTTGACTAGATGATCCAGCAATATTGCCCATATGGCATAAAATCCAAAATCTTAATCTGCTTGTTACCAAAATCTCAGCTAATACATGGCTCTTATGAGACAATGGCCCTGAATGTTAGCTTAGGTTTCAATCAGTTTAGGAAACATGAAAAATCAGTAGGGAGGGGCCATACCCCCTCAGCAAAGATTTCAGAGGTCAAGGTCTGGGAGACTCTAGGCACAAAGTGAGCAGTGACAAGCAAGTGTTTTCTGAATGATTCCTCCCCTGGGACGTCCATGTAAAGCAGAGACTTTGCAAGCACGTTGCCCCGCAGTGCATTTGAGACGTGCCGTTTTGGGGAAGTGCTAACTTTGTACACTGCTGACACCAACCATTTGAAAATAAAACCATTTTTTTTTCTGTCTCTCTCCAACACTCTTGGCTCAGCTTATCCTACCAAAACACACTTCAAAAGACTTCTTTATAGAAAGAATGTTTCAAAAATATAATATTCCATCTGTTATTTCAATAATACATGCTCTGGGACTCTCTTTATGAACCATTTTCCTTTCTTTGCTCCCATTTAGATGTATAAATATTTGATTCAAGAGCCCTGAGGAATAGTCAGCCAATCAGGTCACTGAATTGTGAACATTCCTAACCCTATAATTTTGTCTATAGCAGCACCCCCTGCTGTGGAACTAACTGCTGAGGGATTATAGCAATGTAACCCTCAGCCCATTCCATCTCAAGGTTACTCTTAAGTGCAGAGAAGGAAGCAGTTTTAATTTTGATAAAATAAACTTTGTTTTGTAACTTTATTATTTGTTTTTCTTTCCCCTTTCAGCACTTCATAATAGATGTGTCTGGTAATTTGAAGTCAGCCTCCCTGGTTGAGGTGCCTTAGGCCACCCCCTATTCTTGTAGCTTTTAAAGAGGTAGCCACACGATGTTTGATCCTGTCATTCCAAAATGCAGAACCCAAGTTTTTTCTACTGCATGTGAATTGAACCAAGCCATATATTGACCCGTATTAAACATCTCCAATGGAGCTTTCCAGTGGGTGGCAACAGAAGAGCATGAACACTGTCATATCACCCAAATATGTTGGAAATGTCAAACTATGTGTAAAATTCTTTGCTCACAAGATCTGTACTTCAGCAATGATTGAAGCATTTAAGGTTATAACGTGAATTTCAGGGGAACCCCCTCTTTGATATTATAAACTCAAACATGTTGCCAGGAACAAATGGCCTTTTATGGATGAAATTTGATATATTTTGAATAATGCTCAAAGAGATCTTTTGCTGTGTGTGAAGAATAAAATAAGAATTTCCGTTATAAAAATTTATAGCTGGATGGGTAGGGAAAAATATTTTCCAGGATAAAAATATTTTCCTCTGTCTTCTAAAATTAAAAAAATACAGAGTTTTAGATACACAGAAAGTTAAGTTTAATTATTACCACATAATAGCCAAATCTTCCTAGAGACAATACGCCAAAATGTGGCAGAGCTTTAAAAATGTCCATAACTTTGACCAAGAAATTATGCTTTTAGAAGTTTACTCAGGACATCATGACATAAAAGTACATATCCATAGATGTTTATCATTGCATTATTTAAGAGTGAGATATGCAAAGAGTTTAAATTTAAAAGTAAGTGCCCATTAGCAGTCTGAATAAGAACTCATATTTAGTATTGTTTTTAAAAGACTTTTTAAAGTATTATTTCTAAGTATTAATTTGAACCTTGTCATTCCTTAGTGTTAATAAGTTAAACACTCAGAAATTGCTCAGGTCAGTCTAGATATGATCAATGTTAAGATGATAATCTCTAGAGGAGGATTAACTTTCCCTTCCAGCTATGACTGAATAGCTTCTACCTGACCAACACTCCTACAATAGCAACTTAACATCTGGATAAATTAAAAAAATAATTGTGATGGCATTGGAGCAGCGAAAGGCACCAATAACTTCAAAATAACAGAACAAAGAGATGAGCCTAACATTTGGAGCTGCTTTTCCCATCGAGCTATTTCCCATTTTAAAAGGAGCCAAGAAATTGAGAAACTGAGGGCAGCTTTTAGCAGTTTTATGAAATTGAAGGAACAAAATTTAGAATTGGAGTTTGAAGGTAGTATTAAGGATCTGCTAAATAATCAAGTCATTCGTTTGGGACCCCCCTAAAGGATTACAATTTAGGAATAAGAATGAATAGAATCAGCCCCTACAGAGACTGAAACAAACTCTAAAGTCAGTTTCGTCCCACAAATTAGAATAAAGTGACCTACAAAGCAAAGTAAATGCCTGGTTCAGGAAGGTAACATCAACAAAAACTTAAAACTGTTTTAAAATATTCTTAACACTAGAATTTAATAAAATATTATCAGCCTTTCCATTAGGCAAGACCAAAGGATCAAAAGTGAAGTGAAAAAACACTCGGGGTGGGGAGGGGGGATGAAAGAGACCTGTAGAAAACATTTATTAGAGTTACCAGACATGGGCTTTTAAATAGCTATGATGAATAATTTCAAGAAAGTGTAGGACAAGGTAAAAAGTTCCAGCAGAAAGTGAATCTGAAAAAATAATTGAATTGGAATTCTAGAATAAAAAAATACAATGATTAATTTTTAAAAATCAGTAGATGGGTTTAATAGCAGATTAGACATAGCCAAGAGGTAATTAGTGAATTGGAAGGTAAATCAGTAAAAATTATCCAGAATAAAATATAGCAAGACAAAGGAAAGTACCGAGATAACAGACATAGGACACGTGAAAGTGCAATTCTAGGAGAGAGAATAGGGCAGATGCAATATTTGAAGAGAGAATGGCTGATAATTTTTCAAAACTGCTGAAAAACATCCAGCCATAGATTTAAGAAGTGTTATGAATGCCAAGTAGGAAAATATAAAGAAAATTACACGAAGGAAAATTATAATAAAGCTACTGAAAGCCAAAGAGAAGGAGAAAAATCTTAAAGTCAGTTAAAAAGGCCCTAACCAGTTTGGCTCAGTGGATAGAGCGTCAGCCTGAGGACTGAAGGGTCCCAGGTTCAATTCCGGTCAAGGGCATGTGCCTTGGTTGCGGGCACATACCCAGTAGGGAGTGTGCAGGAGGCAGCTGATCGATGTTTCTCTCTCATCGATGTTTCTAACTCTCTATCCCTCTCCTTTCCTCTCTGTAAAAAAATCAATAAAATATATATATTTTTAAAAGTCAGTTAAAAAAGACCTTGATTTCAAAGAAACTGTAAGAAAGCAGCTGGCTTCTCAGTTAAAATTATGGAATCTGGTAAATAATGGAAATCATATTCAAATAGCTGAAAGAAAAGAATTTCCTACCTCAAATTCTGTATCTAGTAATATTGTCTTTCAAAGTTCAGGTTAAATAAAGACATTTAAATACTGAGATTCTTCATCATCAGCAGAACTTCATGAAAGGTAATTGTAATGGGGGTTCTTCATGCAGAAGAGAAATGATCCTGGTAGAGGCATGAGGATGCAGGAAGAAATATAGTAGAACTGTATAGTCAAGCCAAATCTGAAAAAAAACAAAAACAAATGTCCATCAATAACAGAATGGACAAATAGATTGTGTTCTATGTATGTAAAAAGGACTAAAGAGCAATGACAATAATCAAACTATAGTTACATGAATCAACGTGGGTTAATCTCATTCAACATTATGTTGAGTGAAAGAAGAAAGACACAAAGAATATATATTGGACAGGGATATACATTTCCAAAAAGGACCAAAATACATATGATAGAATGCAGAATGTTGTTTCCCAGGGTAGAGAGTATACTTACTGGAAAGAAGCACGAGGGGTTTTTAAGGGTTGGGATAATTTCTCGTTTTGATCTGGTTCCTCATTACATGACCATGTTTACTTTGAGAATATTGATGAAGATGTACATTGACGATTCTTTTGTATTTCAATAAAGGGAGGGAGAAAATACTCCAGAGGGAGTTTTATTCACATAATGAAAAAAATACATTTTTTTTTCCAGTGAAGGAATGAGAAAGGAGTACAGGAATAGCTCATTGAGTTTCACTTCCTTAAAAGGGATTTTTTAATAATTTGGAGAACACTCCATGGAATTTTAGGATTTTTTAAAAAAATTGGCCCTAACCGGTTTTGCTCAATGGATAGAGCGTCGGCCTGCGGACTGAAGGGTCCCAGGTTCAATTCCGGTCAAGGGCATGTACCTTGGTTGAGGGCACATCCCCAGTAGGGAGTGTGTAGGAGGCAGCTGATCAATGTTTGTCTCTTATAGATGTTTCTAACTCTCTATCCCTCTCCTTCTCCCTTCCTCTCTGTAAAAAATATATTTTAAAAAATCAAATCCTAAGGGTTATAACCCCTTTCAGTCTTTCTATAATTAGCTTTCAGTCATTACTTCTGAACCTTGAGGCTGTTAGATATGAGTACTTTTCTTAAATCATTCATTTCTTTCATTAATCTTGACTAACAAAAATGTGGCCATTTAGATGAGGCCTGTCTTTGTGATTTAGAGCACCACGCAGTCCCAAGGATGGGTCCTTGTTTGATAAATGGGGTAGTGATTTAACACTACATCTGCCTCACAGTGCACAGACACAGAGGGAAAAGATTCAGGTGCTGGGTAGACTGTAAACTTTCTTAGAAACTAACCAAGTTGAAACCTCTGAATAGAAACCTTGGGAAGCTCTGCGTTGCTCTGAGAATAAAGGGGGTCAGGAAGATAAGTCTCTGGAAGGAGGCCCCAAAGCAGGAAAGCAGAAGCTCAGAGTAATCTTTTCTTTGGAGACCCATTCAGATAAGAATGAATCATAACAATTCATTTTTTCTTTTTGGCTTGAACATGTGTGTAACAGCTAGGAAACTATCTCAGCTGACAAACTTTTGCTTACAGCATGGTTAAAGATGGGATGATTTAGTTTGAGCTAGAGGTTTCTATTTAAGAAGCCAAGAAGCAGAGTAACAGCCAATGGAGGGGCTATACCCCATAGCTCGGGTACCTCTCTAAAACAGAAGTGAGCCTCCAGTGGAATGCAAAACAATTTCTTAATTGTTTCTTCTGTGACAGTTGTATATGCTTAGAAATGAACATGCTCAGATGCTTATTTTTTCAGATACAAATTACAGTGCTGCACAATAAATGTTTTAATGTTCTCAACAGGGGTCTTCAATCAGTTTGGCATGGTTTTTTAATCTTTGCAAAAATAAATTTTACAAACAGAACAATCTTAATTTGTTTGAAGCAATTTATACTTGCTCTAGAATTTTTGCTCTCTTTTAACGCAGCAATTTCCAACCTTTTTCATCTCAAGGTATACATAAACAAATTACTAAAATTCAGCTCACCAAAGAATATAATTTTTTGGTGATCTGACAAAAAAAAAGGTAAAAAATTGATTCATTTACACCTGGTAACTATTGTTGTGTTGGCTGTTGTCATTTTTTTTATTTGATAATCTAAGGGGAAAGAAGTCAGTGCCCCTGACTAAATAGTCACGTATTGCATGTTTTAGAAATTCTTGCTGCACAGTGGTTGAAAATCGCTGTTTTGAATGTGATGGTGGCAAAAACATTTTTTCAGGGAATGAGAACTAAGAAAAATAAGACTGCTTTTCACTTATCTTTATACATTCTTCCGCAGATATGTCATCAGCGTAACAGTTCAAAAGGAACGATGCCTCCATGACACTTGTTCCCTTACTATACTCTTCATGTGACCTGTGTGTCAGCTCTATAGGACTTCCAGCAGCTTCAAGGTAAGGACATATATTTCTTTCTGGAACCATCCTCATAACCACTGTTGTCAGGCATCACTAACAGAATTACATAATCTTCTTCCTTAATAGACTTGTATTCTAGAGGCTCCTAGGTGACCGAGAGATTCACTTTGCTCACAGCATCTTGGGAAATTGGATATCCCTCAAAACGTCAGTGACATCTGGAAGTGAGCAATCCACTGTCCCCAGCCTAGCTGGAAGGAGGGCAGTGTGGTAAAGACATGTTGATAAATGCCACACCTATACCAGCCTGTGAAAGGTTATTATTTTTGTTGGAAAAATAAGCTTTCTGTTTCTCCTCTCCTGTAACAAACATTGTCCCCTGGCCACAGGGTTAACAGGTGGTATTCCAGGTCTACATCTCACTGGTTACTGTGATTGTCTCGCAGGGGGGCACGTGGTCTGAGAAATGTCAGTCTTAATCTTTCCCTGGGACTAATCTATTCCCTGAGGTTTCCAAGACTGGATGGTGTTTATCTGGGGTTGCTAATAGATATATGGAGAGGATATGCTTGCTGAATAAAGTCAAGTGGAGACAGAGGAATCTGTGACTTTGGTTCTGGTTAAAGACCCTCAGGCTCTCTGTCAGTTCTCTGACTTAAGTATGCTCCAGACTTTGTGAATGAAGGACTTCTCCTATTGCACAAACCAGTTAGAGTTGATTTCTGTCACTTGCAACCCAAAAAGTCTTAATGAACAAAAGAACATTATCAAGAGTAATAGGAGGGCCAACAACTGCCAGTTGCCCCCAATTTGTGGCTATTTATTTTCAGCATCTCATCCAAAGATGCTCTCTTATTTGTATGGGTCCTTGCCAATTGTACATTAAATACCTGACATATAGATTGTCATCATTTCCAATAGCCCAGGCTCTCCATATGGCTTTTCTCAGAGGGCAGTGTTCCTCAATTTCAGTCTGTTGTCAGGAGCTAAAGATCTGATTTTTTTTTATATATATACAAAAAGTGCCAAGGAATCTATATTACGACCTTGATTGACACAAAGAATATAGTAACATCTGCTATAGTCTAGGCACTGTGCTCAGCAGAAGTTTAATGAATTAAAAAAAATGGCTTTAGACCTCAAGTTACTTAAAACCAGAAGTTTATCTATAAATACTAGTAAGAACATAATATGCTACATGTATTATTCATTAAAGAAACAATCGCTAATACAAACTGAGTAATTTGGGAATTGAGAGGAAACTATCACTGTGGGCTAAGAAAACTAGAGATGTGGAATTGAGCAGAGTTCTGAAGGACAGCTGGGTTCAGATTGTACAGAAAGCAAGAATTTTTGGAGAGAAGAAATATTTGGGACAAAGAGAGCAAAAAGAATGGAAGCTTGATGAAGAGGAGGGCATTCATTCCATACCATCTATCATTTGATACTGTCTGTGGCCAGTCCTTAGGATTTTATGCTGGATTTTGATCTGAGAGTAAGAAGAGGGAGCTAAGCACCCCATCTGGAGCTCTCCTGGACACATGGTCCCTAAAAGCCTTTTGTATGCTCCTATTCTCTATGAATCCATGGGCTTCCCTTCTGATCATTCATCAAAGTAAGGGGCCATCTGCTCTGTGCTCCATGAATGAAATGAAGGCATGTGTTATGTGGCTCCATTCCAGCTTCCCCTTCTTTACATCTGCTGTGCCTCTTTGAACAGCCCATGGGGCAGAACCGATATCTCACCTTACTGCAAGGTGCACGACCCTTTGCTTCCAGTCCTATTTTACTTTGAAAACTACCTGCACCTCCCGCTGTTCAGGTGTTATTGCAGAAACCCTTACCATCCACCAAACCACTGGTTGTTTAGACTTCTTTGGCAGTAACCCATTTTACCAATGAAAGGAGTTCAACATTTTCATTAGAGGAAATTCAACATTTCAACCAATTCTTCTATTACAGGAAGAATAACAACTTTCAATTTATATATCCCAGCCCCTTTGAAGTACATTATTGACATTTGCTAACCAATCTCCTTTATATTCTTGGGCACCTCACCTCACAAGACAGAGTTTGAAGCTATAACAACCTTGAAACTACAGTGTAAAATGAATGAAATATGCCTGGGAGTGAAGTGACAGAACTAAAAAAAAATATTGCAAAGGTCTTTCAAAAACTGTGTGTGTGTGTGTGTGTATGCCCATGCCCATGCCCATGTGTGTTTCTGTCATGTGCTCTTTTCCCCCGAACCAGAGAAATACCTGTCAATGACTAGGAGGAAGGAATTTTTAATTTTATATTTGTATAGGAAAAAAATTACTTTTCTAAAATTTTTTTGCATCCTAAATAAGTAAAATCAGGCAAGTATTTAACATCTCTGTTCCTCACTTTGCTAATCTGCAAATTGATAATAATAAATATCTGTATGAAAGAATTTTTATTAAGGACTAAGTATTAAGCACAGTGCCTAGTATGTAGTAGGCACTCAATCATCACATTGAATATACTGGAGATTCAATAATTATCCCTTTTTTGAATAAGTGAGTAAATTAAACAAATATGTAGAAAGTGTCTTGTCTTCCAGGCACATAGTTGGTATAGTTGGTTTAAGTTAGTGACTCTTAAGCTCCTGGAAAGATATATTCCCACCATAATTTAAAAGTGATTGATTTATATTCATTGCTTAGCCTGATATGAAAATAATGAAACATAAAAACTAAACTATAGAAATAGTCTTAATAATTAGGCAGCACTGGCAACATCCTTAAGGCTTTTGTGAACTGGGTCATTCTTTTCTAGAATTTCAAACAAAAAGTAATTCGCTGAGAGCTATTAGGCAACAGAAAGCAAAGTTTAATTAAGGATAATTTGGGGCTGTGAAAAAGGCAGGTAAACAGAATTGAGTTTGGTGATAGTTTTAATAGCTTTATTGAGATAATAACTAACAAGCAATAAACTGCATGTAAAGTGGGCAATTTGGGTTTTGTTCTATGAATAAATGCATGTCACTGACATACAAGCATATCAGTGACCCACCAAATGTCCTCTCACCCTCAGTAGTCCCTCCTTCTCCTCCCTTTCCTCCTTCCCCTGACAACCAGTGGTCTTTTTCTATTAGTATAGATTAGTTTGAATTTTCTGGAGTTTTATATAAATAGAAGTATATAGCACATGCTACCTTTCTTTAAAATATATTTTATTGATTTTTTACCGAGAGGAAGGGAGAAGGATAGAGAGCCAGAAACATCGATGAAAGAGAAACACCGATCAGCTGCCTCCTGCACACTCCCCACTGGGCACGTGCCTGCAACCAAGGTACATGCCCTTGACCAGAATCGAACCTGCTACTCTTGAGTCTGCAGGTCGACACTCTCCACTGAGCCAAACCGGTTAGGGCAGCACATGCTATTTTATTGTCTGGCTTCATTCACTAAGCATAGTTAATCTGAGATTCATTCTTATTGTTGCACTTATCAATAGTTCATTCATTTATATTTCTGAGCAGTATTCCATTGTATGCCTAAAACATATGTTGTTTGTCCATTCACTTGTTGATGGAATTTTAGGTTGTTTCTTAGTTTTGACTATTACAAATAAAGCTTCTGTGAATATTTGTGGACAAGTCTCTATGTATAGTCAGGGTGGGGCAAAAGTAGATTTACAGTTGTTTGCATGGAAAATAATGCAATAATTAATAAATAATAATACAAGCATAAAATCTGTGTGGTATGTACTCACAACAGTAAACCCACTTTTGCTCCACTCTGTATGCTTTCATTTCTATCTAGGAGTGGAATGGCTGGAAAATGGTAGGTGTGTGTTTAACTTTTTTAAAATATATTTTATTGGTTTTTCACATAAAGGAAGGGAGAGGGATAGAGAGTTAGAAACATCAACGAGAGAGAAACATCAACCAGCTGCTCCCTGCACGCACCCCCACTGTGGATGCGCCCACAACCAAGGCACATGCCCTTGACCGGAATTGAACCCGGGACCCCTAAGTCCGCAGGCTGACGCTCTATCCACTGAGCCAAACCGGTTCGGCATGTGTGTTTAACTTTTTAACAAAATGCCAAACTGTCTTCTAAAATGTTTCCATAGTTTTCATATCCACCAGCAATTCCAGGTCCTCCATGCCCTCACCAGTCCTTGATATGGCCATTCTTTTCAGTTTTGGTCATTCTAATGCATATACAGTGGGGCCTTGACTTACGAGTTTAATTCATTCCGAGACCGAGCTCATTAAGAAGCTCGTTAACTCAAATTACTCTATCAACTCAATGCAAAAAATTGGCCAAGAGACAGCTAGTATCTCAAAAAACTCGTTAGTCTGGACACTCGTAAGTCAAGGCCCCACTGTATAGTGATATGATGTTAATTTGCATTTCTCTAATAACTAAAAATTCTGAGCATCTTTTCATGTGCTTATTTACCATATGTATATTTTAGTGAAGTGTTTGTTCAAATCTTTTGCTCATTTTATTAGGTTGTTTTCTTATTATTAGTTTTAAATATACTTTCTAGATTCCAGATATAAGTTCTTTATGAGATTTACAATTTGCAACTCTATTCTCCTAGTCTGTGGCTTGTCTTATGTCCTTAATAGTGTCCTTCAGTAGGACAATAGTGTGGTAAGGGCCTGGGATTGGGGGGCAGGTGCCAGCTAAAAGAGATTAGTGTGGGGGGGGGAAGGGGACATCTGTAATACTTTCAACAATAAAGATAAAAATATATTTTAAAAAAACCAAAAAGTAGAACTAATAATGCTAATGAAGTACAACTTATTTTTTGTTTGTTTGATGGGTTATGCTTTCGTTGTCCTATCTAGGAAATTTTTTTCTTTAGAGCTCTATGGTTTTAGACTTTACATTTAGGTATATGGTTCTCTTTTTTTTTAGTTTGTGCATAAGGTAAAAGCTGTGGACCTCATACATTCTTTGCATTTGGGTATCCTCTTGCTCCAGCACCAATTATTGAATAATATCTGTTCTCCGCAGAATTGCCTTGGCATCTTTGTAGAAAATCAGTTGTCTATATATGCATGGATCTATTTCTGGACTGTTTTCTTTTCCATTGATCTGTTTTTATATCTTTGTGCCAGTCATTAGCACCTGTCATGATTAATTAGCTGTAAAACAAGTTTTGGGTATACTAGTAAAGACTTTATTCTTCTCTTCCAAAGATGTATTGATTATTTTATGTTCTTTGCAATTCCATATGAATTTTACAATCAACCTGCCAATTTCTCTTTAAAAGAGAAGGCTCATGAGATTCTGAATCTATTAAATCTATAGGCCAATTTGGGGAGAATTGACATCTTAACTATATTGAATATCTCTACCTACAGACACAATATATTTCTTCATTTATTTGGGTCTTTCATTTCTTTCAGCAATATTTTGTACTTTGTATTTTGTACAATATTTTGTACATACAGGTTTTGTAAATCTTTTGTCCATTTTATTCCTAAGTAATTCATATTTTATGCTATCATGAATTATGTGTTTTTTAATTTAATTTCTAATTTTTTGTTTCTAGTACATAGAAGTAAAATTTGATTTTTGTTTATTAATCTTTTATCCTATAATCTTGCTAAAACTCACTTATTAGTTCTAGTAGCTTTTTCATAGATTCCATTGGATTGTCTACATAGAGAACATGTTGTCTCATGAATATGTTTTTTGTCTTCCATTCTAATTTGAATGCCATTTATTTACTTTTTTTACTATATTTTACTGGCTAGAACCTCCAATATAGTGCTGAATAGGAGTGGCAGAGCAAGCATTTTTGTTTTATTTATAAACTTAGGAGGAAGACATGTAGTTTTTTATCATTAAGGTTACTGTTAGTTACAGGTCTTTCATAGATGCCCTTCACTAAGTTGAGGGATTTTCCTTCAATTATTAGTTTACTGGGAGTTTTGATCAGTGCCGTTGAATTTGGATTTTGCCAAGTGCCTTTCCTGCCTGTATTGAGATGATCATAGGTTTCTTTTATAGTTTAATATGGTGAATTACATTGCTTGATTTTATATGTTAAATCAGCTCTGCATTCATGAAACACGTTGTACTTATTAATGATATATTACCCTTTTTTGTATTGTTTCATTTGTTTGGATAAAATATTGTTTAGAATTTTTGTATCTTTGCTCATAAATGTAATTGGTTTATCATTTTCTTTGCTTATAATGTCTTTTTCTGGTTTGGTATTTCAGTAATACTGGAACCAAATAATAATTTGGGAAGTATTCTCTCCTTTTCAATTTTCTGAAAGGGTTTGTGCAGAATTAGTATTATTTCTTCCTTTGATGATTGGTAGAATTCACCAGATCAACAGCTTAAGTGAAAGGGACCAATTCCTTGAAAGACACAGATTCCCAATGGTTGCTTAAGAAAAAAAAATAGATAATCTGAATAGCCCTTGATCTAATAAAGAGTTCATGCTTAAAAATATTTCCATAAGGATTATGATTGAACTTTGTGGGTGTTGTGTTCTTTATTTATCTTGTGCTTGGAATTAATTGAGTTTCTTGGATCTTTGGATTTATAGTGTTCATCAAAGGTTTTAAATGGCCATTATTTCTTTAAGTGCTTTTTCTGCCTCCCCAGCATCTCTTTTAGATACACTTATGTTAGACTAATTGAAAGTATCCCACAACTCACTGATGTTTTTATTTATTGTTTCAAGTTATTTTTTTCTATCTGTGATTTATTTTGGACAGTTTCTATTGCTTTATTTTCAAGTTCATTTATCTTTCCTTCTGCAAGATGCTATCTACTTGTAATTCCATCCAGTATTTTTTTTTTATCTCAGACTTTTTTGTTCTCATCACTAGAAGTTTGATTCATTTTTTTAAAATTTCTTTTATGCTTCTACATAACGTTTGAACATATGGAATACAGTTCCAATAACCATTTTTATATCCTTGTCTGCTAATTCAAACATCTGTGTCAGTTCTGTGTCAGTTTCATCAGATTGCTTTCTCTCCTCATTACGGATTGTATTTTCTGCTTCTTTGCATACCTGGTACTTTTTTACTGGGGGCCAGACATTTTGAATTTTAGATTTTGGGATACTGGATAGTTTTGTATTCCTATACATATTCTTGAGCTTTCTTCTGAAACACAATTGAATTACTTAGAAACAGTTTGATCTTTTGGGGTGCCATATTTAAGATTTGTTTGATGGAATCAAAGAATTTAATCTAGAATTAATCACAACAACTGAGGTGAGACCCTTCTAAGTACTCTTCCTACTTCTTTGTGATTATGATGTTCTCTAGGGGTGATGAGAGAAGATACTCTTCCTGGACCTATGTGATTAACAGGTACTATTACCACAAAACTTTTCAGGTAGGTTTTTCCCCCTGGCTCAAAATGTTTCCTTACAGGCCTGTACTAATCAGTACTCTGCTGAATACTCAAGGGAGATACGTTGCAAAGTTCTGGAGTTGTTGCTCTGTGCAGATCAAAACAAAGGTATATTCTCAAGTTGGTCACCTCTGTGGGCAAACAGGGCATGATCTCACCAGGATTTTTTGAGAGGCACATAATGTGACGCTCTCATATGGCCACCCAGGGGCCGACAGCAGACGTGTTTATACACTCCTATGCCATTCTTTGAGGGTCAGGTGCCTATGGATGCTGGCCAAGTGGCATCATGCTGGCATCCCATACTGAGGTATCAGAGAAGCCCTAGGGGAAAAAGCAAAAGCAGGTCACACTTGAGGTGAGATGCTGTTAGCTCAAGTGAGTGACAGTTCCCCAGGGCTGGAATCTGAGGTGAGGCTGAAAAGATGTCAGGTAGGGAGCAATAGATATCTGATACAGATTGTAATTTAAATATGTAATATAAGTGCAATGCACATTCATCACTAAGTTGTATATTGAAATAATGCATACATTTGGAATTATCAAGACATAAAGTCCTAAATAAAGAATAATTGCCATCTCAGTTTTAGCTGGAGGTATAGTTATAACAATGCCCACCAGCAAACTAGGTAATAGAATTTAACATTTTAAATTATTTTCCAAAAACTTTGAACTAAATTTAGATGTACAGTATTTTTAAAAAATAACCTTTTAGTATAAAAAGTTTTACTAGAGAGGCTAATACACTGAACACTCCCCAACATATACCCCCTTCCCCAGTTTTAATAACCTAAAGGTTTGATTACTTTATACTTAGTAATTTTTTAAAAACAAAATCCAGTTTATGGACAATTATACAGAACAAATCAACTAGTTTCTTCAAGATATAAATAGCAAGGAAAATAAGAACTAGAATAAGAAGGAACCCAAAGTTTAAAAGAGATACAGGAAACAAAGCCACTAAAAATGTGTGAACCTTGTTTGAATTCTGATTCAGACACACCAACTGTCAACAAAGATCAGATAAAATAATCTGAAAAATCTCGACACCGACTAGAAGTTTGATTATATTAAATAATTATTATTTTTTTACCCTTCCTGGATTTGAAAGTGTTATTTCACTTAACGAATTTTTAAACTGATTCTTATCTTTTAGAGATACTTACTGAAACATTTTGTATGAAATGATAATGTTGTCTCAAGTGTTTTCCCACAATAACTGAATGGCAGGAGGTGGAGGTATAGATGAAACAAAAGTGATCATTAAAGAAACTCAGTGATTTGTCCTGTAAAATTGTCCATAAACTATATTTTGTTCAAAAAATTTATCAAGTATAAAGTAATCAAACCCTTAGAAAAAAATGTCTAGCAGAACATATTAAGGAACGAGCTAACTAAGGGCCTCCGCTTTCCCCCCATAATCTTTATCACTGAGAACCCACATTTGTACAAAGTTGATGGCTTAAACATTTCAGTGGTCATCAAAATGGGTGCTGACTTACAAGACCTACATGGTTAAGATTATTTACAGATCCAAAATTTAGGATTGTATCCAGGAAAGGGCCTAGAGTATGAAAATAATACACTGCTTATGAATATGCATATGCACAGGCATATATACATATATTTGTATGTCATATGTACACATCTAGATGTGTTTATAAACATGTTTAAATATATGAATTAACGGCTTGTTTTCATTTTTTTGATGAGGTTCACTCAGTCAGTAAATGAAAGCTTTGACTCAGCCTACATTTCTGCTAGCAAACAAGGTAGAAACATAAGCAAACCCACATATTCCAAACATCTTCTCCTGCAAAGGGAATTTCTTTCAGCAGTAAAATATATATTCATACTTTTTAAAAAATGTCTATACAAAGAGGCACTTTTAAAGATCAAGAATGCTAACTGTTAACACTCAAAAATTGAGAAAACTTATTCTGTTTAGGTTGCTTTCTAATGGTGTAAAGTTCTATTGAGTGTCTTTGGAGGTAAACATTGAGTACATCTCTGTGGATGTAGTGCCATGGCCAGATGGCAACATCGATATGATCTTTTCAAAGATGTTCATCAGATCGTGCTTAAAGCCTTTCATTCCACTAGACTAAAATATAAAGATTAAGGGCATCTGCCCATGCCTGTATTAGTTTTCTAGGGCTGCTGTAACAAAGGACCACAAACTGGATGGCTTAACCAACAGAAATTTATTGCCTCATAGTTCTGGAGACTAAAAGTCTGAAATCAAGATGTCAGCAGGGTTGGCGACTATTGATGGCTGCAAGGAAGAATCTTTCATGTCCCTCTCCTAACTTCTGGTGATTTGCTGGCAATCTTTGGTGATCCTTACCTTGTAGATCATTATCCTAACCTCTGCCTTCATCTTCACATGGAGTTCTCCCTGTTTGTGTCTGTCTCCATATCCAAATTTCCCCTTTCTATAAGGAAACAGATATATTTGTTTAAAGCCCACACTAATGACCTCATGTTAATTTGATCATCTGCAAAAATCCTATTTCCAGATAACACAATCACAGGCACTGGAGATTAGGACTTCAAGACCTTCTTGCGGGTGTGTGTGTGTGTGTGTCACAATTCAACTTATAACAGTGTCTACTTTTCTGATATCATCTCTTGCCTCTCTTCTGCTTGCCATGGTCATACTGGCATTCCTACTGTTCCTACAACAGGTCAATGGCATCTTCTCCTGTTCTCCATGCTGAGAAACCCCTTCTCCTGTCCATCATAGTCGTCTCATTTCGATCTCAAACCTAAGTCAGAGATACTGGCCCTGACCACCCTATCTGAGGTCTGGCTCTTCACCCACTGCTATTAGCCTGTTTACTAGTATGCCTGCAAAACCCTTACCACTATCTGAAATCTTCTTGTTCTTCTGTGTGTTTGCCTTTCCTATCTCAGAGTAAGGTATAAAAATAAGGTATAAAAATAATCATTTAGAGTCACATTACCAAACAGAATAAAAAATTTACCAAGGAAATTGGCAGACTATGTCATTACCCAGAATAATGTTTTTTCAAATATGTAAACGTCAGTAGCTTCCTTTCTCCAAGATTCAAATCATCACTGATCACATGTTTCTTTTTTAAGCCTCACTGACCATTCTGTTTAAAATCACAACTTTCCACCCCAACCAGCATTCCCATACACCTCTTCCTTGTTCTGTTGTTCGTCAACACTTCTCATCTTCTGAAAGACTGTATAATATACTTGTTCACACTGCTTTTTAAAAGGCCTTTCTCACTTCCAATAGAGAAACTTGTCTGTTTTGTTCATTGAATTAGCCCAAGAATTTAGCAGAGTGCTTTGTCCTTGGTATGTCTTCAGTAAATATTTGTAGATAGTGGAATAAAAAGTGCTGCCTTGCTCTTTTCATCTCTAATTTGTTTGCCTGAGTTTAATGACAATAGTAAAGCTTCATTTGTAAAAGAAACTGCAAAAGAAACCTCTAGATCAGAGGAGAGAGAATCAGAATCACTAGGGTGTGCACCTTGCACAGTGTTTTTATACAGGCTCTGACTATCCTTGCTAACATTTTGGTGTTTATTGGCGCTCACATATTAAAACTCCTGTTGGGTTGAATGAATCCTGCAGGGGCTGTGCTGATCCTGGGCTCCAGGCTTCAGCCTTGCCTTGACTAGAATTGGGGTCTTGTCACTCTTCAGGATGAACGGTTGGCTTCCAAGACATGCTCTCTAGCCAAACCCCAAATGCATTCCTTTTTCCTACAAAAACTTTTTTTTTTAACCATACCAACATGAAAGGCTTCCCAAAAATCCAGACCAACATTTGCCTTAATGGAGTCTGAAGTTCACTCTTCTGTTTATGATGTGTAAGAATTGAAGTGGGAGATATAAAGTTTGCAGCTATTATGTAATCGAAACCATTTGTGTTTTCCCAAAGAGGAAAAGGGAGGCTAGAAGGGGATGGGGAGACAGGGAGGAGGAAGAAAAGGAAAAAATCCCAGAATTGGAAGCTTAGAGCCTGTGCAATGAGCAGGAAGTTGAAACTCATCCAGCTGTCACATAAGAACAGAAGAAAAATGCTTTATGTATTCAATCATTATTAAGTGTTCTGCATGTCTATTTCCCACGTTATTTGCCAGTATATATTGGTTTTCAAATGCTAGCATTTTAAGAGCAGGAGAATATTTGCTTTTAAGATAAAAATTGTTTCATTTTTTTGAAGGCCATAAAACAAAGCTTCCATGTGATGAAAGAGGGGAAAAAAAGCGATGCCCTTACTTGCAAGCATTCTCTACTGAAACCAAAAAGGCCTCTCCTGCCTTTAATTTTGAAAGGGGCTTTCTAAATGAAGGGCCACTCAAAGCTAAGTCAGTTGTGTGCCAGCTTCGCAAATACTATAGTATATTTTAGAAATAAAGTCCAGTGCTCAGTGATGGTGTGGAGGTAGACAGGACTTCAGAGCAAGAAAGTGCTTGCCAAGTGAGCTGCCAGTATATGGCTCTCCCATAGAGAACAGGTCCCTCCAAGCCACACTAGGAGATGGAAAATTTGGGGGCAGTAAACATCTTTGTGAACATTTTTCTCTTTTAGCTTCTATAAAATGGTCTGAACAGAGAAATCTCAGTTAGAATTAAATCACTGAATTTATGAGTCTTAGCATTACGCAATGCTAGGACTAGAAAATGAAGAACGCAGAGATGTCCCATCTGTCTCTCTTTTACAGATGAGAAAATGAGAGCCTTGAGAAAAGCCTGACTTCCCAGGGCCACATGTGTATTCATCGTCTAAGCCAAGCTTCACGCCCAGTTATATAGTTATTTGAGAATAAACATGAAATGTAGATATTATGACTCTAATTTGGGCATTTTTTCTTCTTTGGTCATCTAACAAGTGGCTCTCTGCTGTCCTTTAAAACCTTACAAAGGATTGTCTTACTTCTGGAGGTGGAAGCTCACATATCCACTGTTTAGTCCATTTACCTCATCCCTATAAAAGGCCATCTTGAGAACATATTTTATATACTTCAAGTCCACATAAACATAAAATCTGATCCCTTCTGAATAGAAATGTTTGTGGTGAACTGTTAAAGAGCAACAGAGTTCTGATGCAGTTTTCCCACTGGCAGAGTTCCCAAATTCCCTTTAATGATGTCCATTTCTCCTAGAATTAAGGCTTTGTTTACTTCACCCTTACTCATTGCCCATTCACTCTAGCTCCTAAGTCCAGTTATCCTCTGTAGCTCTCTCTTTAGGTATTTATATCTTGGCTTCATATCCAATACCTTTTTGGCTTCACATCAAAATTGCTTTCCAAGAAGCCTAAATAATCTTGACACGTTGATTGTCACCTCTTTACTGCCCTTGGTCTCTGAGTGGCATGTTTTTGTTTATCCAGTCCCTGTGCACAATACTGTGCTGAACTCCCCTTAACTGAGGTAACTGTTACCCTCTTTCTTTTAATACATCCTACGTTCTTGATGCCTTTTACTTCTCTTACTTTCTATATTATGTTTGAAATAAATGGCTATAAAATTATATATGTCAGTCAGCTTTCTTCATCCGTTTAACTCCTAAATTTATGGACTGTGCAGTTTTAAAAAAGAATAATTACATGAACACTAGTGTGTACACCATCAATCTTAAGAAATAGAATATTGTCAATATCATTGAAGCCCCCATAGGCTCCTCCTGATTGCATCTGCCTTCCTATTAGTTCAAAATGTTTGTTATTCCATTGTTTTTTCTTTATAATTTTATCACTTCTGCCTATTCCTTGAACATATGTTTAGTTTCGCTTTTTTGAGGTTTACAATCACGGTATCCTGTATATACTTCTGTGACTTGCTTTTCTGGATCACTATTTTTAATTAATGTTTATCAACACATGTTGCTTAATTAATTTTCATTACTGTAAGGAATTCCATCTATAACCATACCATCATGTACTTATCCTTCCTACTTTTGATGACAGATATTTGGGTAATTTCCAGTTATTTGCTTTTATAAAAAATCGCTTTTAGGAACACATTTATACATAGCTCTTGGATTATTTATTAAAGAGTTTCTGTAGGATATAAAATTAAGAGAAAATTTACTAGGTCATAGGCTACAAGAACCTTCAACACAATTAGATAATGTCGAGTTATTTCCTAAAATGGTTGTACCAAATTATATTTCCATTTGCTCAATGTTGTCACTAACACTAGGATTTGTCCAACATTTTTTTCTAATTTGTGTGTGCCTGTGTGAAATATTTTCATTTATGGTGTTAATATCGTTTCCCTAGGTACTAATGAAATTGAGCACTTTTAAAAATAGGCATATGGGCCATTCCTATTTTCTCCTCTGATACATGGGTGTTGATGTATTTTGCCACTTCTAAAAATTGGATTGTTTGTCCTTTTAAAATTTATTCATAGTTCTTTACATATTCTAGCTTTCATGCTTTTGAAATAATATATTGTAAATATCCTCCTCTGGATTGTGAGTTGTATTTTTACTTTCCTAATGATCTGTTGTTATTTTTTTTTAGTTTTTTTTTGTGATTCCTAATTTTAATTTAGTCAAATCCACCGTTTTTCTATAATATATACTTTTAGTACTTTGTTTGAGATATTCTTCATGCCCTGGCTGGTGTTGTTCAGTGGAGAGAGTGTTGGCCCACAGACTGAAGGGTCTTGGGTTGGATTCTCAGTCAAGGGCATATACCTAAGTTGCAGATTTGGGGTGTGTGTGGGAGGCAACCAATCAAAGTGTCTCTCTCACATCAATGTTTCTCTCTCTCCCTCTCCCCCTCCCTCCCTCCATTCCACTCTCTTTCTAAAACAATAAAAATAAAATAAAAAAAATATCCATGGTGAGGATTTAAAAATAAATTCTTCTCTTACTTGAATTCATAAACATATTCTGCTGTTTTCCCTGAAATTATAAAACTGTTCTCTTAATCTACGTGCGTTTTTGTGTGTGTTTAGTATGAAATGGATTCTTACTTTTTTTCTTATGGATAACTAACTACTAGATCAATACCTTACAGAAAAAGTCTGATATAACTCAGGTTTCCATATTTGGATGAATTTATTTTGGTCTCTCTACTTCATTCCACTGGCTATGTGTTTATCCCTGCATCAATATCACACTTTCTTGATAATTAGAGCTTTAATTTTAAGGATCAATGTCTGGTAAGATGAGTCCTTTTAACAAAGTTCTTCAAGAATGTCTTGGATACAACTCACCTCAGGCAATGAGTTGGGCATTTTTCCATTTTATTTCCTCTGATAAAGTTTTGTGTAAGGTTGAAATTTTCTGTTTCTTTTAAAAAATTAAATCTTTATTGTTGAAAGTATTACATATGTCCCCTTTCCACCCACTATTGACCCCTTCCTGCCCGTTCCTGTCCCTCCACCCCAAGCCTTCACCACCCTATTGTCTGTGTCCATGGGTTATGCAGACACATAAGTTCTTTGGTTGATCTCTTCCCACCCATGAAATTATCTGTTTCTTGAATGTTTGATAGACTTATTTGTAAAATGTCTTTACCTGGTGCTTTATTTGTGGAATGATTTTAACCATGGATTTAATTTCTTTAATAGATTATTCTGGATTTTTATTTCTTCTAAGTGACTTTTATTGTTACATTTTTCTAATAATGTGTGCCTCACCTAGCTCCTGCAATTTATTGACATTTAGGTTTTAATTATATTCTCTTTTCTTTTTTAAAATGAGATGTTTCTCTAGATATGTCCCCTTTTCTATTCTTAATATTATTTCTTTTCACCTTCTATTTTTTTCCTTGACAAATATTGCCAAAAGTGAATTAATTTTATTAAACTTTTACAAGACAGCCATTTGGCTTTTTAAAATGCTCTCTATTTCCATCTTTGCTTTCTCTTTTATTAACTATTCATTATCCATTTATTGTTACATTCCCCCTGATATTGACCTAGCCCTTTAGCAAAGAACTTCATATGTAAGTACACAGTTTGCTGGTTTATCTTGTAGTGCTGATAAAGAGTGGCAGGATTGGGGAATTTCACCCCATCCCCTCCTTGCCTTTAGCAAGAATTGGCCATTGCCCAATTGGGCAGAAGATGGCTTTGGATTTCAGAGGGTGGTATATGGTATTAGGAATATCCACAACCTCAGAGGGAGAGTCTGAAAAGGACACATTACACCTCTGACAGCCCTAATCACACTGTCCACACACTTAATGTCAGAATTTTCCTATTTGACTTCTTTAAACTACATACTAGTCAATTTCCAAATATGCTCTTCCTCACCCGTGCGAGAGAGATAACTTTTCCTACTGATTAAATATTTTGAGAGGCGGGGGAGTATTGATGAGCGCAGGCAAGGAGATGGAGTTGCTGAGGATGTAATGGATCCTTAAAAATGGACTCTTGACTATGAAATAAAATAAAAGAACAGAAAAGGGAAAACATATTGGCAATCATTTACCATTTACAATTTTCTTTCTAAAGCATCCTAATAAACAAAAACTCATTTGGTCTTCTAACAGCCCCAACATCAATAAAGCGGGCAGGGCAGGTATCCTGGAGGATATAGAATGAGAAGCAAGTGCATGGGGGTAGTTTCCTTGGGAAAGGAAGTCATCAACTTGACTGAAGACAGACTTTATAATGAAACAACTGATAATAGATTTTAAAAACTCTTTTGTTGAATTTCTGTGATGCATAGAGCTTCTCGAGTAGATTTTTAGATGAACTTGATTAACAGGCAAGTTGTTTACATTGGTATGGCCTTCCTGAGAGTCATCATTATTCTTTAGGTTGATTTCCTTTTCAGGATCCAAGATGTAATATACATCTTAAATTTATCTCATCACTCTTGTGGGGCACTTTCCAGCATATGCTATTGAATTTGTTAAGTGAAGGCATATCTCTATTTTGTAATCCATGAAAGCTGGTATTAAAGGCAAAATAAATATACTCCAGGAAAGATAACATTTTTCACAACAGATGTGAGAGCAAAGAAACTGCTGACATGTTTATTAGCAATGGATAAACTGAATGTTTCAGTTTGGCCCAGCACCCAGAAAATGCAGATGTGTATCCAGATGCAAACCTCTATAGTCTGCAAAAGAAAATTTGTATTGGACATTCTACAAGATTTCTGGCACTTCCTGCTTGACAAGAAGTATCCCCAGGAGCCACCAATCTCATGATATTTTGGTAGTTATTTTTTTTCCCTCTCTTTCCTTGCTCTGGTAAGAGCTAAGACGTGCAGCAGGGCACAGTATTTACATAATAAAAAACCAGAACTGAGAAATTTACTAAACTAGTTTCTCTTTATTAATCTTCACGCGAGTATATTTTTTCCATTGCTTTTTAGAGAGGGTGGGAGGGAGGGAAGAGGGACGAAGGGAGGGAGAGAGATAGAGAAAGAAACATGGTTATAAGAGAGACCACATTTTAACATCAACTGGCCACCTCCTGCACATGCCCCAACCAGGGATGGGGAGCGAACCCACAACCCAGATATGTTCTGTTGACTGGGAATCAAACCCAAGACCCTTCAGTGGGTGGACCACTGCTCCAACCATTGAGCAACACCGGCCAGGGCTGAACTATTTTTGACCTTCAAGTTAGAATAAAAAGGTGGGTCTGGCTGAGAATATAGGATGCCTGGGTCATCTTTCTGCACTCTAGGTACAGAAAGTTTACTATTTTTGAGTAAACTCAGCATTCTTTAATTCTTGCAAACATTTGTTTAAATGCATAAGGCCTCAGTTTAATTCCTTGATTTGTTTTTCCCTTGATGGGAAAGTACTTGATTAAGGTCTTAGCAAATCTCACCATTTGGTGACATTTTTTACATATCGACAAATACCAACCAGGAAGTCAAACTCAACATAGAAATTCATGCTTTTAATAATACTTATTTAGAATAAAATATACATTAGGCCAGCCGTGGGCAGACTACGGCCCGCGGGCTGGATCTGGCCCGTTTGAAATGAATAAAACTTAAAAAAAAAAAAGACGGTACCCTTTTATGTAATGATGTTTACTTTGAATTTATATTAGTTCACACAAACACTCCATCCATGCTTTTGTTTCGGCCCTCCGGTCCAGTTTAAGAACCCATTGTGGCCCTCGAGTCAAAAAGTCTGCCCACCCCTGCATTAGGCAGTGCCTCAAAACTAAGAATTTGGCATTGTGTCTGTCTATTCTGGTTGTATATGGTCATCAAGTCAATTAAATTTTTGATTAAAGTATATTTCTGACTATTTCACCAATAAGATTTTGTTAAATGACAATATTAATAGCCATTTATTTAACCACATATGCCAAGTACTGTGCTGTTTGCTTGACATGAAATAGTCACTAACATTTTTGAGCATGTAGTGTGCTACACACTAAGTTTTTACTGGAATTATTTCATTTACTTCTTTCAAAAACTCCTCGAAGTCTCACGATTACACTAGTTATGTATTTTACAGATGACAAAACTATGGCTTAGAAAATTTGACATTCAGTAAGATTTTCAAAAGAAAATCTAGTGGGGGAAAACTTGTAAGATGTTTTTATTGTTTTTGTAGCGTTGAGATTGTTTTTATGAACTTCTTTAGAACTCAGAAGTCCTTGAAAGTTGCTATGGTGTTTATTCCATAAATCTAAGAAATCATATACCAATTTGCTGATGGCTGGCCATTGCTGTTCTCAGTGCCAGGAGAATGTGAGCCTGTGATGTGTTGCTCAAACAACTGAGCTTATTGGAGGCAGCAGGACTCAGAAACCAAGAATCTAGGGCAGAGAACATGGGATTAAAACAAAAATTAGGTTTGTCTCAGTGGGTAGAGCATCGGCCTGTGCACTGAAGGGGGTCCCGGGTTTGATTCTGGTCAAGGGCACATGCCTGGGTTTTGGGCTCAGTCCCCAGTAGGAGACATGCAAGAGGCAGCCTATCAATGATTCTTTCTCATCATTGATGTTTCTATCTCCCTCCCTCTCCCTTCCTCTCTGAAATCAATAAAAATAAAAATATTTTTTAAAATTAGGACAAAATAAGTAGACGTTTAAGATATTGGATTTACATCTGATTGAGCAGCAGTAGCAAAGTGAAAGTATTCAAAAAGCTAGAAAGCAGTATTCATGGGCCCCTTCCAGTCTGGCTCCTTGCTCTCTTTATTTCATATTGTAGAACTTGATTTGGAACTTGTGCTAGAAAGTCATCAATGTGGATGGAATTTGAGGCATCATGTTAAATTAATGTCCTTGTGTACATGTTTCTGGTACGATAGCAATGCATAATTATATTTTCAGGAGTGTCTAAAAACAGACCATTTTGAATATTTGTTTCTACAAGCCAAATATAATATTTTAACAATTTTTTGTTACAAAGAAATACAGTGATTATGGAAATGTGCATACTTTTTGTCAGACTTACTCATCTTTGTATTTTATGAGAGCCACCCAAGAAAAATCAATTTAATTTGCTTCACAGTCACATCTTATTTAAGATCCCAAACCTTGTTACCCTGCTTGGTCATTTACCTTATTCACCAGACATGCTTCTAAATGGTTGTGACTATTGCTAACATTCAAATCCACTCTTTAAAAGTGCAGATTTGCAGCACTGAGTAGATAGGAGAGAATGTTTTACAGGCTGCTATGGCAACATAAAAGGCGTAATCACAAGAAATGTTTGGACTGTAAAACAGCAATGGCATTAGAATATATTGTTTCCTAAGGCAACTGCTTTCTTAAAATGTAAAGTGAGAAGTATTTCCTTTGAACATACCAAACTATATATTTAGAGCAGTTGTTTTCAAACTCCAATGTTTATAGAATAAATTAGGAATATTAAAATAAACTTGCAGAGTGGATCCATTCATAGAAACCTTGGGATCCAAGTCTCAAATAATCCAGTGGGTCTTCAACAGACTTGGGGATCTGCATTTCAAAAAGCTCTCCCAAGGACATACCCATCTGGACATATTACTACATAGTCACACTCAATACACCCAGGAACATAACTTGACTATTCCATGTTTGCTTTCCTTAAACCATCTTGAGATTGCTTAATACCATGTTTGGACTCTTGTGGTTATTTTTAGTTTCACCTTAAGTATAATAATTAAACTTTTTACTATGACCTTAAGCTAGTCATTCTTAGTGAATTACAAATGAAATCCCTAAGATTCAGAATGTAACCTCTCCACAGTGTCCAGGACTACAGGCAGATAGCTTTGTCTGTACTTGGATTTTATAGTAGCCCTTAGGAAGGAAGTATGGTTTCACGGGTACATCAAAGTGTATAGGACAAGGTCCCAGCTTAGAGGACACTTCTAATCTAGAGTGGAAACAATCCAAACATCCATTTAGAGTAGAATGGATAAACAAACTGTGATGAGTTCACCCAGTGGAGTGCTATGCAGTAGTGGGAATGAATGAACTATAGCTGGATACACCAACATGGATGAATAATATCACAAATACAAGTTCAGCAAATTAAGTGAGTTATTAAATAATACAATCAGAGTGACTTCATTCATAGAAAACTCAAAACAGGCAAAAAGAACCATACATTTAAGAATGTATACATTAGTGACAAAACTATAAGGAAAAGCAATTAATGCCACAGAAATCAAGGTAATAGTTACTGATGGAGTAGTTATGATGAGGAAGGAGCATACAGAGTGGATTTGGGTGCTATCAGTGTTCTAGTTCTTGACATGGGTTGTGGTTACATAGGTGTTTGCTTTACAATTATTTGTTAACTAGAGGCCCGGTGCACAAATTTGTGCACGGGTGGGGCTGGCTGGAGGGAGGGGCGGCGGGAGGTTGGCCAGCCAGCCCTGCCCCCATCGGGCCAGTTGGGCCAACTGCAGTGGGCATCATAGCAACTAGTAATTCCGGTCGCTTGACTTTTACATATATAAATTATGTTAAAATACACATATAAAGTTTACTCTGTCTTACTTACCAAACACATACAATAATTAATCAAATATAAGAGTGAAGTCTGGAATTTCTATGGTTGTCATACACACAGACATTACACATGGATATTTATCTATTACCCAAACTTAGTAACCTAAAACAGCATTATTTTATTGTTATTATGATTTTGTGAATTGACCAGTCATAGCTGGACAAGGGCAGAATGGTTTAAGATTGCTTCTTCTCTCAATGTGGGGCCCCTCAGTGGGATTCCTGTTAGGGCTGGGGCTGATGAGGCATCTTCCTCTCTCCGGGGTCTCTGTGGCAAGATAGACTGCTTCATCTTGTGGCTTAGGGCTCCAGTAAAAAACTTCCAAGATGATAAATCTTAGAATGCAAGTGCTTATCAAACCTGTTTGCATCATGCTTGATTATGTCTCAACGAACTCAAAGTCAAGGCCATGAAAACCATAGCGGGGGCATGCTTTATTGGGAGCCACCAATGTAACTGTGTACCACAATTGTGTGTGTGTGTATATATATATGGAATATACACACACAGATATACACATATAGATTATATAATGATATATATGTGTGTAAATAGGTAGATGAAAGATAGATAGATAGATGATAGGTGAAAGGTCTCAATAGTCTAAGGATGGCCCCACTGGAAGATAAGAGAATGGTTCAAGTGATTACTGTGTCCCTCCCAAATTTAAGATTCTGATACTTGTTCTGTGAGTCACAAGGTTCCTTTTTGTACAGTCACTGTCATCTCTATGTTCCTTAGTCCAAGTTGACTAAAGTAACCAATAAACAAATTAGATGCTAAAAAAAAAAAAAAAGAAAGAAAGAAAAACTATTGCTGAAATTCTGCCATTTCAGCTGACACTGACATGGCTGTGGTCATCTGCAAATACATACCTGGTACTTAGAAAGAGCAGCCATCAGCACTGCTGTACTGGTTTCTAGGCTCAGTTGGAAGTTAACAGCAGCTGCATTTGACGTTCTTCAGCCAGAATATCCTTTCAATGGTAACGCAATAATGACTTTTCTACCAGCTTGGGAGGTACCATAAACACCAAGGAAAGAACACTTCAGCTTTTGGCCCCACTCGGGGAGCACATGGGCATGTCCTGTGGGAGGTGTTTTGAGTACGAGTACATGGTTCCTGAGATTTGCCACATGAGATTTGGTGTAAGACATAAAGCAGGCAGGGAGGGATCCTTGAAAGGAAAGCCAACAAGCATGCTGATCACATAGCTTTGGGAATATGTTTTAGCAGTTTGGCTGAAAGCCTGCCCTAGTTTAGCATTTCTTGTAAGCAGTTATGTGGTAATCCTTTTTCTATCAGGCCATAAGCTCTCAGGGGACATGAACTAGATTGTTTGCTCTCCTTGTAACTCCCCATAGAACCCTGAACTCACTAGTACGCTGTACCCCATGGGCACGCACTCACTCACTGTTGATGGCCTGGCAAACCCAAATCTCAAAATCCAGAATCATTATTAGCATGTTTAACCAAATATTTTTAAAGTTTGAAAGAGGTCTTATTTTGAGTTTGAGGTGAATGCCCACCTACTTCTTTATTCCAAACAGCCCTGTGTGTCTATTTCCATAACCAAATACATATTTACAAAGGACTCAGCTCCGCTAACTGCCCCTTGGCATATCACAGACCCTCATGCTCAGGCTCCTTCTCCAGGCCCTTGAGAACTGTCCACACTAAAGGGTGGCAATTCAGTCTTTCACCAAGCCTGGATAAGGTGATGCTCCTGAAATGTTCTAGAATGCAAAGAACAGAATTCTACAGCAGATTTCTCTCTTGGTCTTTCCCTCTTATATGAATTGACTGAAACATGTATCCATATGTTTAAAGCCCATATAATGGGACTTCCAATTTTTCTTTTTACATCATACCGTTCTCTAAAGAGAACCTCAATTAATGACTTACGTGTCCATATTTTTATTTGAAAATCATATTTGAAGTGTAATGAATGATCCACCAGTAAACAATACTGAAATATGTACTTGTTGAATGAATGTTGGTGATTCACTTCAGTAGACAGGCAATCATTTGGGTGTGTACCATGGGTCAGATACTGTTGTTCTCAGTATCTGAAAGGCTGTCTAAAATCCAATAATCTATCATTGTGAAGCTGGTCATTTCCCAACATATCTCCTTTTCTCTTTTAATTTTTCAAGATGAAGTGATGAAACTAAAAACCTTCACTCTTTATTTTATCTGCACTTACATTTTCAGGTTGGGTTTGACTCCTCTATACCATACACTTCCAGCTATATCTTTCACTTGAAGACAGAATTTTGTGAAGTATGTGTCAAGTACAAATCTCATATTAGTGAGATTAATCTATTATCTATTTCCCTTCTTAAATCTAACACCTCTTTTAAAAAGTTTTGATGGAGCCTTTATAAGGAAACATGAAAATAACTCTAGAGGGTAGAGACCACCCAATCTACAACTATTTAACAATACTGGTAGGATTCCTATTGTTTTGAGAGGATTACCATGGCAACAGTGCCAGATTTTTCACTACCTTCATGCAGGGCATGATGACATATCTCTGGGTAGTTACTGCTTTACATAGTGTTGCCACAGTTGAATGGACAAAGGTTACCAACATAACAGCTATGGCCAGCTGGGAGAAGGCATGTTCTCTGGTCATGATTCTCAGAGGCAGGTTACATGATTTCCACCTGTTGGGAAACCACTAGAAAGATGGTTCCTCTTCAGACACCTAGCTGGCCTGAGGATCCTATACTGGGGCCTCTCTCTTCTCTCTTCACACTGGCCAGAATAAAAGTGCATTCTGTGCTTCCCAACATCAGAGCTACCCTTCCTCAAAGTTTCTTCTAACCACCATCATGTTCAGGTTTTTAAAAGCTACCACTTACTTTCCTTCTGGGATATTTGGATGTTTGAGAGAGATATCTTTCCAAAAGTTTTATGTCCAAAGCAGATACTAATTTTGAGAAAATACTTATTTCTTGGCCTAAAATGAGAAGATGTATGAATGGGGAAATAAGTTACTTGGGTGTGATAATTGCGTAGCTGGCAACATTAAGTTTATATCTCTTTCAAACTTAGTATGTTTGAAAGAGATATTAACTTTTAAATATTTTTATTGATTTCAGAGAGAAAGGGAGAGGGAGAGAGAGATAGAAAATCAATGATGAAAGAGAATTATTGATCAGCTGCCTCCTGCACGTCCCACACTGGGGATCAAGCCCACAACCCAGGCATGTGCCCAGACCGGGAATCGAGCTGTGACTTCCTAGTTCAGCCATAGGTCGATGCTCAACCACTGAGTCACACTGGCCGGGCTAGATATTAATTTTTAATTATGAGAAGTGGTAACCTGTTATGCCCTCAAAACCACAGTGTTTAAAAATGCTTTAAAAAATTAACAAATAACAGAAAAATACTATAATGAAATTGATTCCAATTGGCCAAGATGCTCACTTCTCTCTTGATAAATCAGTGTTAATCATTATTTGCCTACATTAAGAAAGTGTTCCTGTTAGAGGTAAAAATAGATCCCTAAGTGTCTGTGTGAAACCCTCATGAACACATGCATTTGTCATTCTTCAGCCAGGGTCAAGCAGCACTTAACCCATCCCACAGCAGCTCGGAGGATGACTCGCTTCTAGAAAGTTGCTGCTCTTAAACAGTTATGGTATCAGGAGACTTTGAGCAACAGACCAGTGATTTCCAAACACGTCTAAAGATGCAGGCTAAGCCAGGACACATCCTCTTTTTATCTTCTTTAAGTTTTGGAAGTTTGGGAAATATTCACTGCTGAAAAAATTTTCCTTGACAGAGTTAGGAAAGAACATTAATATTTTATGCTTTAAAAAATTAGATGGTGCCCTATCCGGTTTGGCTCAGTGGATAGAATGTCGGCCTGCGGACTGAAGGGTCCCAGGTTCGATTCTGGTCAAGGGCATGTACCTTGGTTATGGGCACATCCCCAGTAGGAGGTGTGCAGGAAGCAGCTGATCGATGTTTCTCTCTCATCGATGTTTCTAACTCTCTATCCCTCTCCCTTCCTCTCTGTAAAAAATCAATAAAAATATATTTTACAAAAATTAGATGGTATTAGAGGGTTTTTTAAATACAAAGGCAGGTGAAAAAAAATTTGTATTGTTTTGATCATTCTGATTAAGGGACAGAGAAGAAGGAAATTTCAAAAAATAAAATAAAATATGTTTTTATTGTTTTGAGTCAATATTTCATGCATGTTGATTTTCAAACAAAGGATTTTGACCTGAGAGTCATGGGGGCAGGTGGGAGTGGTGGAGGGGGAGAGGGCTGAGGAGAGAAGAGAAAAAAGAGAAAAGTTCTGTGCATGTGGGGAGCAGAGAGGTGTTTATGAATGTGCTCCGGATTAGAGGAGTGGTAACAGTGATGAGCTAATTGAGTTAGTAAGAGCATGAGGCCATGAATTTGACAGCCCTGGTTCCAAACCTAGCCTTCACCACTGGTTGTCAGTGACACTGGGGACAAATTATTTAACCTCCTTGCTTTCACCTCCTAATCTGTAATAGGTGCAGAGCAACATGAAATCTACATTGCTTTTAGAATTGAATGAGATCACACATAAAGCCCTGAACACAGTGCCTGGCCCAGCTTAAAGCTGCTGTTAGAGTTTTTATTATTCTCTTCTGGCAACAGATTTTTGCGGCTGTTTTGACAGTTTAACCTCACATCTCCACCAAGTTGCCAAAAGAGAATTTTCCATCCCTGCCCCTCTTAACCACACCCTGCTTTAATCATGAACCAGATTTCAACACCATCCCTGAGAGGTCACCACCTTCTACAGATTTTCTCTGTGTAGTTTTAAATTTCACTGCACCTACAAATGTTAAAAGCAATCTATCAACCAAAGTGATACTTAGCACCTCTTATTAAGAGACTGTACTGTTAGAGTATGCCCTTACAGTCTAGAAAGGGAAAACATGTTAGACATGAGTGAGGACATTCACAATACCCTCCATTCCAATGACTTCAAGACAGTACTCTATGTTTTGTTCAGGCAGGAAGAGTTTATGCTCTCTAAGCCGTCTCTCCAAGGGCTACCAATATCTCAGCAATGTCAGCATCATCCTACTCTGTCTACATAAGCTCCTATCTATCTATCTATCCATCCATCCATTCATCCATCCATCCATCCATCTATCCATCCATCCCTTCATTTATCTCACAAAATAGTTCCAATGATGGACGACTGTAGGTTTAAAAAATTTTTTCTCCTCACATTTGATTGATATTCTGTGTTTTTGTGTTGTTTTTTTTTTGTTTGTCTTTTCAGATTTCAATTTTGTCGTGAAACACACCACACCCAATTTATAATGTAATTATCCCCAGAACATTGGGAACTTCAATTTTGGAATGGATCTTGACAATTCAGTTATTCTCCATCTGTATCAGCTACTTCTTGTGCAATGATGGAAAACATAACTAAATCTGGCTTTAACAACAACAAAAGCAGAGCGGGGAGTAGAAGCTAATTTTTTGGCTCTCTGAACCAAAAAAAGGTAAGGGTAGAACCAGCTAGGGCAGTGGTTCTCAACCTTGGCTACACATTAGAACCACCTGGGAATCTTTTTAAAATCCTGATTTTCAAGAGAAATTTAAAAATCATCCACCAGCAATTCTGTTTCTTTGTTATGGGGTGGGGCCACAACATTAGTAACAAAGAAACAGAATTTCCAGAGGACAAGGCCCAGAAATCAGGATTTTAAAAAGATTCCCAGGTGATTCTGATGTGCAGCCAAGGTTGTGAACCACTGGGCTAAGGGCTTGACAGGTGCCAATAAACATTAATTGTGCTACACACTTCAATTCTACATTTTTAAAGTGGTTGCTTCATTCTTACATTCCATGAGATGGCAAGCTCCAAATCCAGTTGGCCCCAAGTTTATGTCTAAGAAAGAAGAGAGTTTCTTTTTATCCCCACCTCTCTTTCTCTCCAGTCCTATCAAAAGACACATTGGATGGGACCTAATGTTAAGGGGAAATAACAAGGTAATAACTCTTTTAGATTTGTGTGCTGTGCATACACAGTTTAAAACAAAACAAAATAAAACAGACATTCAAACAAAAACAGAGAGCAGCTTATACCTTTGAGATACATGAGATCCATAAAGATTATTCTCTCTTAAGTCCACACTTAACGTGGACCGAGGGTGCACAAGATGATGTGGTACATTACTGCTCCCTTTACTGAGAAAGCTCAGAGGGTTCCTGGGAATGCTCTCTATGACTTTAGGAAATCAAACAGAACACGGATTTGCCTGAGACCATACATTTTGGAGTCTGTGTTATCTTGGCCAAGGCTAATTCTTCATAATCATGATAGTTGTCATTTCAGAAAAATTTAGAATGACTTAAATTGTTATTGATGATTCATTGGATAGGAATGTACATGGTTTAAGTTTCATGAGGTGAGGAGAAAGAGCTTGTTAAATACAGTCAGGGCTTTTTTAAAGATTGTAGATAGAATTTTAAAGCAATTTAAATGAAAAAACTTTTCCAAACAGATTACAGCTGCAATCCTATATAATAAAAGCATATTATGCAAATTGTCCCCTCCACTAGGAGTTCGTCAAAGAGTTTGACCAGGGCACAGGGCCGGCTGGAGGAAGGGAGGGAGGCCCTGGCCTGCAGCAAGCAACCACTAGTGACCCTACCAGTGCGTGAATGTAGGGCACAGAGAGAAAGGCAAGGACTATGTGTTGCTATTTAGGCCTAATAACCCAAAGTGGATTAGTTGACATTTTTGCTTCCCTTTTATGGACATGGATCCAATATTCAGTTGTTCAAAAGCAAATTTCCAAGTGTGTATGTTTCCTAAGAAATTAATGTTTTTCTTTCTTCTGCTGGACACTTTTGAACTTAAAGAGAAAACATTTACAAGAGGCTAGATGGAAACTGGTATGAATTGTAAAGTGAAAATTTTGGATTATTCAAGGACTTTAATTATTTATGCTTCTTTTGGATTTAGTTAATACAAACTAAGTTGAATTGCTCTATCACTTTTTCATGTGTTACTAGTTTTCATCCTGTTGTAGTCCAAATATACCTTCTTTTGAAAAAAGCAGTGCTGAATATCCCAAGAATTCACTACGACACGGAACAGCCCCATCTTGAATGGGCGTATGTGAAAGTTGAAATCCGAAGTAAAATTTGAAGGCCTATTTACAAGCTTGCCCTTTAGTGTTCCCAATTTAGCCTTACTCCTCCCCACTTTTTACTGGCCTCTTTCTGGAAAGCTGGACAGCTCTTCAATGTTCAGGATAACTGCTCAAGTTACACTCTATATGGAAGCTCTGGCACTCTGCTAGTTTTATACGAGGGTTTTATTAAATCTATGCCAAACAGCTTCCCATCATTGGATCAGCTAAAGATGAAAGTTTTTTGCTCAAGTGACAACTTTGTATTAAAAGCAGTTTGTGTGTGTGTGTGTGTGTGTGTGTGTGTGTGTGTAAAGATGGATATTTGCCTATATCAGATACTGGGTTTTCATACTAACATACATCAAAGGAAAAGTTTGCTTCCTAACTGGTTCTCATGTTTTCTTCTAGTTGGCTTCTCATCAAGATGATTCAGAAAATGCTGCTGAGCTGTGGTGCACAAACAAGGACATGAGGTACTGGTGACTCAAACCTTATCAGATAGGCTGAGGATTCTCTGTAGAGTCCAGGGAGTGCGTGTCCACTTGAACAGACATGTAGGCAGAAACATGGGAAAACTTGGTTGTAACAAACTAAATGGAGAGTGCAGTGCATTTGTTTGGAGCATGTAAGCATTTAGCATTATGGTATGTGTATGGCAATTATTGAGAAGAGTAAAACCCATGATGGTAGCCTCATTATCCTCCCCTGTAGAAGAGTGGCACTTAATGGGTCCTAGAAGAGTCTTGTAAATTTTAGTAAAAATCAAAACTTTTTAATTGACAATTAAGACATTTGGCTATGATTATAAACTCAGAGAAAGACATGGGATTGTAGGCTTTCCAATCAGGTCTGAACTTGTTTGTTTGCTTTTCAACATTCGGGCTGATTAAAAATACTTTTAGTTGATGGAAATTTGGGTTGTTTCCAGCTTCGGGCTATTATAAATAAATCTTCTATAAACATTTGAGTACAAGTCTTTGGGTGGGTTATGTTTTTATTTCTCTTGAGTAAAAGCAAAGAGTAAAATTTGTGGGCTATCTGGTAAGTATATGCATGTTATTGGTATGGCTAAACATACAGAAGTGATTGTATAATTTTGCATTTCCACCAGCAATATATATGAGCTATAGTTGTTCCATATCCTTGCCAACACTTGGTATGGTCAGTTTTTTATTAATTTTTGCCATTCTATTGGGTGTGTATTTGTATCTTATTGTGGTTTTATTTGCATTACCCTAATGAATAATAATAACCTTGAGCATCTTTTTCTGAGTTTATTTGTTACCTTCATATATACTTTGGTGATAAGTCTGATAAAATATTTTGCTTATTTTTTTATGTTGTTTGACTTTTCATTATTGAGTTGTAAATATTTTTATGTCTGTTATATAGGTTCTTTGTCAGATACATTTTGGGGAAATATTTGCCTTTTCATTTTCTAAATACTGGTTTTAAATGAGCTAGCCTTTTAAATTTTGTTGAGCTTCAATGCATCAATTATTTTTTATCATTTACAGATTTTTTTTGTTCAATCTAGGATATCTTTAGCTGAAGGTTACAAAGATTTTCTCAATTGTTCTTTCAGAAGGACTATAGTTTTAGCACTTACATTTAGGTCTATAATCCATTTTGAGTTAATTTTTCTACATGATGAAAATAAGGGTCAAGTTTAATCTTTTTCATTGTGAATATCTAATTGCTCCAGCACCATTTGTTGATAAAATTACCCTTTCCCCATTGAAATACCTCAGCACCTTTGTCATAATACATTGACCCAATATGTGGGAAGAATTAACATCTTAATATTGAGTCTTCTAATCCATGGAAATGGCATATATCTCCATTTTATTTGTCTTTTAACTTTCTCTTCAGAATGTGTTATAGTTTCCAATGTACAGGTCTTTATAAGCTCTCCCTCCTACTCTCTACTCCATCTCCTCCTAGTAAGCATTGATCTGCTTTCTGTCATGATTAACCACAAAAACAATATGTAATTATATATGTGTTTTCTGATGGTCTTGGACGACCCTTGTGAAAGGGTCGTTCGACCCCCAAAGAGGTCGCGACCCACAGGTTGAGAACCACTGCCTTATATGAATATACCACAATTTGCTTATCCATTCACTGGTTGATGGACATTTAGGCTGGTTTTGAGCTATTACATATAAAACTTCAGTGAGTATTGGTATACATATATTTCTTTGAGTTCATGCTTTTATTTCTCTTAGAAAAATACCTAGGATGGAAAAGTTGGATTTTATGGTAGATGTAGGTTTAATTTTATAGGAAACCTGTTATCCAAAGTGGTTGCATAACTGTATATTTCCACTTGAAGTATATGAGATTTTCATTTGTCTCATTACTATATTAGTTCTAAAATTCATATTTTCTTTGACTATGTTAACTAAAAAATCTCTTTTGTATATATTTTAAAATACTCCATATTTGCATATTGACATTTCATTTATGAATTAAAGCCTTTCTAGATGCAACCACTATTAGGGGGCAATTAAATGTGGTGTTGCATTTTTTACTGTATTTACAAAAATTAGTATTTGATTCTATTCTATTCTTGTTCAAAGCTGAGATGTGAACCTGAGAGTGCAGCAACCATGTTTAGAGTTGGCCCAAGAGAATGGGACTGGTATGCAGGGAATGAAAGAGAAGAGAAGAGATACTAGTAAAGGTGGAGTTGAGACAGATTGATAGAATTCAAATCCCTGGCTTTAGCATTTGTTACATGAGATAATATATTTCACTTTTTGCCTTAAAAGGGGTACTACATGTCATCCCTGCTCACATGCTACATAATCTAGTTGATGAGGCCACAGTAACATAAGAATAATAACATACCATCCAATGAAAAGAAAAGGCAGAATATGACATCCTGCTAAGTGATACCCTTCTGCTTCTATTTTACCGCTTCTTGGGCTGAGGCTCCTGTGGTGTTTCTACAATATAATGCTTCTCCTATTCCTGCTCAAGAGCCTGGAGCTCCTGTGAGGCGTATGTGTACGGTATTTAGGTGGATGGTATTTAGGTAATG
Source organism: Myotis davidii (assembly GCF_000327345.1). Lineage (NCBI taxonomy): Eukaryota > Metazoa > Chordata > Mammalia > Chiroptera > Vespertilionidae > Myotis > Myotis davidii. Next base: position 408,454 of record NW_006293313.1, on the reverse strand, counting down.
ATATGTCTGCTTATAAAATACTTGTACAATTTTATAGTTTCATGCCTCATTTACTTATTTTAAAACCTTCACTCAGGCTTCATCACCATTAATAAGTTCTCAGATTTTTTTTTTTTTTTTTAGTTTTTAAGTTGAAAGGTGCTACGTTAAACATATTCACAAGTCATCTTAAGTGTTTGAAAGTTGCCCACAGATAAAAGATATTCAGACAGTAAACCTTTCTCTTATTGTGAATAAACAGACTGGTTCAAATAAGTATTTGCCTGCCCAAGCAGTCCACTTACCCATGAAAAAACTTCCAGTAGCAAGTAGTATAGTCAAGAATCTCTTATTAATAAAGCATTGCCATCATACGTACAGATGCACACCTACAAATCCTCTAGGATCAGAAATCTGATCAACTCCAAAATTACTCTGCTTATGCTTTGTCTTGACAAAGACAAACAAAAGAAAGGCGTAAAGTCACACAACTTTACAGTAACCAAGGACTAACACTTTTCTCTAAGGCTCTTCATCTCATGCAAGGCCAGCAGAGCCCTGTTCAATGAATATCATGGACTGCTGACAAGATCTGTATTTTTGTAATCTGGAAACTCCTAGAAGATAGCTTTTTAACTCTTTCTTTTCCACTCAGGAAAGAACTTAGTCAGATCATCAACTATAAATGCATTTAAAGTTCAGGGATCCTGGGGCCCATTGGTGTGATTGAATTTAATAAATATTCCATGTAAATTCCAAGTAGCTAAGAAACTGATTAGCTAAGGTACTGTGAGCATGGGAAATGCGAATGTAATTTTCAAGGTGATTGGCCTTACAGAGTGGATAGGCCAATAGAGAAACCAAGCCTATCAGAGCAATGCCTGGGTCTGCTTCCATCCAACCTGACCAAGGCAATCAAACCAGAGTTTTACCACCTGCCTACAGGTTCTGAATAAATTGGCAGCTACCCATGCTTCAGGGATTTGAAGGAGACTAGGGCATTTTTTTTTTATTAAAAACAAAACAAAACAAAAAACACACCCTAGCTGGTTTGGCTCAATGGATAGAGCATCGGTCTGCGGACTGAAGGGTCCCAGGTTCGATTCCAGTCAAGGGCACATGCCCAGGTTGTGGGCTCAATCCCCAGTAGGGGGCATGCAGGAGACAGCTGATCAATGATTCTTTCTCATCATTGATGTTTCTATTTCTCTCTTCTCCCTTCCTCTCTCCGAAATCAATAAAAATATTTAAAATATAACAAAAGTTCCTCACAAGAAAAAA